>NC_059198.1:45497616-45803727 GCF_020615455.1 Coregonus clupeaformis | reverse complement strand
TTAATCAGAGAGGCAACAAAGAGACCAAAGATAACCCTGAAGGAGCTGCAAAGCTCCACAGCGGAGATTGGAGTATCTGTCCATAGGACCACTTTAAGCTGTACAATCCACAGAGCTGGGCTTTATGGAAGAGTGGCCAGAAAAAAGCCTTTGCTTAAAGAAAACAATAAGCAAACACGTTTGGTGTTCGCCAAAAGGCATGTGGGAGACTCCCCAAACATATGGAAGAAGGTACTCTGGTCAGATGAGACAACAATTGAGCTTTTTGGCCATCAAGGAAAACGCTATGTCTGGCGCAAACCCAACACCTCTCATCACCTCTCATCACCCCGAGAACAACATTTTTTCATCGGCAGGGACTGGGAAACTGGTCAGAATTGAAGGAATGATGGATGGCGCTAAATACAGGGAAATTCTTGAGGGAAACCTGTTTCAGTCTTCCAGAGATTTGAGACTGGGATGGAGGTTCACCTTCCAGCAGGACAATGACCCTAAGCATACTGCTAAAGCAACACTCAGGTGGTTTAAGGGGAAACATTTAAATGTCTTGGAATGGTCTAGTCAAAGCCCAGACCTCAATCCAATTGAGAATCTGTGGTATGACTTAAAGATTGCTGTACACCAGCGGAACCCATCCAACTTGAAGGAGCTGGTTTTGCAGTTTTGCCTTGAAGAATGGGCAAAAATCCCAGTGGCTAGATGTGCCAAGCTTATAATATGCCATTTAGCAGACGCTTTTATCCAAAGCGACTTACAGTCATGTGTGCATAATTTTTTTTTTACGAATAGATGGGTGGTCCCGGGGATCGAACCCACTACCCTGGTGTTACAAGCGCCATGCTCTACCAACTGAGCTACAGAGGACCGCTTATAGAGACATACCCCAAGAGACTTGCAGCTGTAATTGCTGCAAAAGGTGGCTCTACAAAGTATTGACTTTGGGGGGGTGAATAGTTATGCACGCTCAAGTTCTGTTTTTTTTGTCTTATTTCTTGTTTGTTTCGCCAGAAAATGTATTTTGCATCTTCAAAGTGGTAGGCATGTTGTGTAAATCAAATGATACAAACCCCCCAAAAAATCCATTTAAATTCCAGGTTGTAAGGCAACAAAATAGGAAAAATACAAAGGGGAGTGAATACTTTCGCAAGCCACTGTATCTTCAAAAAAGCTTAAAAATGTATCTGATGATTTATGCCTATGAACATTGGATGTTGCCCACAATGATCGTGTCCTCGCTTATAAATATCTGGTATCTGGATTGATGAAAGCTATCTTTCGAAAAGCATATTGATGAGTTAGTTAATTAAAATGGGCTGCCTTTATAGGAATAGGGCATGCCTTTCGTTAAATAGTAGAAAATAAATCATTCAGTCGACATTCATTCCGGCTTGGTGACATCGTCTATATGAATGTAGCTGCCACTGTACTGAAGCCATTGGACACAGTTTATCATAACGCACTACTATTTATTATGGCTGATTGGTTCAGTACACATCACTGCATTCTGTATCAGAAAGTAGGCTGGCCCTCTCTTAAGTCTTGTAGATCAATGCACTGCTCTCTTTTTTTTTATAAAGCCCTCTTGTGCAAACTACTGCCATAGCTGACTTCATTGTTAAATTAGAGACATACCACTCCTTTGTTGCCAGACCCGATCACAGGGATCAAATAAAATCTAGTTGTATTTGTCACGTGCTTCATAAACAACAAGTGTAGACTAACTTACGGGCCCTTCCCAACAATGCAGAGAGAAATAAAGAGAACTAGTAGAAAAATTGAAAAATAATAACACATGAAATAAATACACAATGAGTAACGATAACTTGGCTATAAACATACATGGGGTACCAGTACCGAGTCTAGGAACATAAAAAAAAACAGTTAAGATCAGTGGAGAAAAATAAACACAAAATAGCACAATTGGTAAGGAAGGCTAAATGCTTCCGCATGCTTCTGTTCACGGCTGGCGCCTAGACTAACTCTGCTACTGTAGGTGAACCAAAACCGAACCAGTGAGCTCTATACTCCCTTAAAATACCTTCGTTCAAAAAACAAGAAAAAAGCGGCAATAGTACTGTTTCTCCATCTTGAGACGCAGTAGCCAGTCAGAATTAATCTAAGATAACTCAAGAAATCTGTCATTAATTTTGACGTTTTTGCAGAGGAGATCTTAGTCTTTACATCTAACTAAGATGTTATGTGCAGTATTTCTCAAGTGAAAAAATGTGCATGAAAACGAGTCATTATCGTTCAATGACAACAAGCACTTAATTGAAGAATCCCTACCATTGACCAATGACCGTCGAAGGGGCATAGACTTTGGCTACCGAAATTCGCCTTGCCTCGAGAAACAATGTTGTATGCATGAACAGGCGTAAAAACCCTTGCCGAAGACCAAATGTTATTTTATTTTTTTATCATAATATATGCACAAACTGTTCCGAACTGTTTCGGATGGGAAGCATGCGGATGCGTTAACTCTAGAGGTCCCGTTGATCACTACAGAATTAGGTACATTTTCATTCAGTTTTTTTGCACCTCGTATATGGAATGAACTTCAGAGCTCTCTGCACCTTGATTCTCTGGTGCCTCTAGTGCAGTTCAAGTTGTTAATAGAGGACCTCATTGTTGAGGAAGCTTCTTAAATTGCTTGTAGTATTGTTTGTTTTTATGTTGTACATTTTTATAAATTGTGTTTATGCAGGTCACCCTTGAAAAAGAGGCCTTGGTCTTAATGGGACTCCCTGCTAAAATAAAGGTATATTAATATATAGGGAATGAGGTGCCATTTGGGACGCAGGCAATACTTCTAGAAGTTTCCAGATTATTTTAGATGTTTGTTCCATATCTGCAGTGAAATAATTTTCCTGGCCCTAATAAGAAAACCTGGAATCATTTGTCCTTCTATCATTTTTCTCTCTCTATCTCTGTGTGGTTGATAACACTGGCGGACACATGTTCTAGTCTCTCATCTCTTATCTGCTGTGTGTGTGTAGGTGGGTGTGCTGTGCGTGAGTGTGTGTTTTGAGTCATTCACCCAGGCCTTGGAACAGCGAAATGAATGGTCTATCCAGACCAGACAAGTATGCTGAGTTTATCTCCAGCGACGGTGCCACTTGCCTCCAGTCCTATCACTGAGGACTGAGGCTGTGTCTGTGACCTTGGAGGAGAGGAGGGAAGCTGCTATCTGTCTGCTGGAGGGTGAACGAACACAGTCGGATATGGGCCAGAGATAGAGAGGGAGTCCAAGAGGCCTTCAGACAGAGATTACCGCTGTCAGAAAGAAAACACAGAGGGTGCGTCCCAAAGACCAAAAATGTTGACCAGGGCCCTATCGGATGCAAGCAGTCACACACAGTACAGTGATAAAATACTGTATTACTGTATTCTTCACATAGCTCATTGTAATATATCTATTATTGTGCATTGCATTTTTGTTACACTGTTTATATACACTGCCTGTATTTATATACTGGATTTTTGACATAGCTCACTGTAATATATCTACTGCTGTACATATCATTCTTGGTATATCTTGTTGGTGTATATACGCATAGATTGCATTTGGATTACTGATGCATTGTTATTTGGGTTGTTAAGTGGATTTGTCCTGACATTCGTGATTTATTTTTAGTTTCTCTGAAGACAGACCTCCTGGCTGAAACCTTGTTTATGCTACGCCTTAGGAGACTATGAGAGAAGACTATGTTATTACTGATAGCATTCACTCAACTATCAACCATGCTTGTGTCCCAAATGGCATCCTCTTCCCTATCTAGTGCTCTACTTTTGACCTGGCCCATAGGACTTTTAAGCCCACATCTTTTAACTTACAAATCCTTCCTGAAAAATAACCCTATTGGATGGCTTATGTAGTGTTGTCATTCATAAGTTCAAAGGTCATGATAATGGTGTTCTGCTGTAGAAGAAGGAAGAGTGTGATTAAGGCAGCTAACTGTATATACACTGTATCTTACAGCTCAAGTGAAGACAACAGAAAAACAAGGACAGACATACTCTATGTATAGACAGAGGGATAGTGAAGGCAATGACTCATATAGCCTATACCCATTACTATCATTACAGCGTGGTCCTCCGTAGCTCAATTGGTAGAGCATGGCGCTTGTAACGCCAGGGTAGTGGGTTCGATCCCTGAGACCACCCGTACGTAAAAATGTAAGTCGCTTTGGATAAAAGCGTCAGCTAAATGGCATATCATGCTGATCTGAACCCTACTGTACTAGAATGGATATTTTATTTTCCCATGTTCCTTTCTGGCATGGTTCAAGTGACTATTATGCTTGAGGAGTATGATGTTAGATGCATAACCAGGCCACAGCACAACAGCTCAGCTCGGCTCAGTAGTGGGAAAGGTATAATAGTCAGACCCTTGGTTGGTTTCAGTCCTGTTGCCTCCTCCGTTGTCTCTCTGTCTGTGAGTCGTGGTGTTGAGGAGGGAGTTCCTGCCTCTTAACCCCTGTGAAATACTTATGTTGGCCCGGCAGAATAACTGCGCGCTCGCACGCTCACACGCACGCACGCACCCACCCACCCACCCACCCACCCACCCACCCACAGTCTTGCGCAGCTAATCTTGTGGGGACATACAATTCAGTCCCAATCAAATTCCTATTTTCCCTAACCCCAAACCCCAAACCTAACCCGTACCCTTACCCTTACCCAAACCTTACCCCAAAAACCTAACCTTAACCTAGCCCTAGCTCCTAACCCTAAACCTAATTCTAACCCTAACCCTAATTCTAACTTTAACCCCCTAGAAATAGCATTTCACCTTGTGGGGACCAACAAAATGTCCCCAGTTGGTCAAATTTGTCTTGGTTTACTATTCTTGTGGGGACTTCACATCCCCACAGGTATAGTTAAACACGTCCACACACACACACACACACACACACACACACACACACACACACACACACACACACACACACACACACACACACACACACACACACACACACAGAGCAGCTAAACGGCCTTCCCACTGGGCACACCACGTAATTTCAAAGTAGATAATTGGGTAATATTTGGTTGAGACGTTGATCAATGAGATTACAACCTATATTCACCCACTCAAAAAGACAGCCAATGTGTTATCACTATGCTTTCAACCATCTAAAAACACAATCAAATTCCAATGGAAAAACAATGTCTGATTTTTGGTTTAGTTGTCACCCAAATATCTATCACTCCGCTTTCAACAATTTAAAAGCACAGCAAAGTTCAAATGGGAATACAATGTTAGATATGTTGTTTATTTATACAACAGATTGTGTTATCGCTTTGCTTCATCTAATAGCAAAACCAAATGACCTGGATTGCAGTTGAGACTACATTAAAAGTACATGGTGCAAGTGAGATTCTGCGCACATTATTATAGCAATTGTGAAGCTCTTCACAGACTTATAAAGCGTGCATGTCCAAGATAGCATGGATAGGTCGTCACATGATTACATAAGAATAAATTTATTGTTACAGTATTGTTAAAGTAACCTCAAAATGTGTCCATGGATGTGTTACTCATTTTAAGGTTGAATGTTACATTAGTTTGTAAGACAGCCTTAACTTTAGGCTACTTACTATATTACAAAAGTAATATTGAATTGTGTTTGGTTGACAATGCAAACAAATATCATCATTTAAAGGAGATGTATCTACTGCTTGGATAGTTTCATCTGTGCCACTGACTTAGTCTGGTTATATTTCCAGTTTGTCTACAAATGTATAATTGATATGTTGGATTCTCGTCTCAATCTCAACCAAAAATCTAAGTTAAAGAATAAGGCTAAATCAAATCAAACTTTAAATGCACTTTGCTTTAAATAAAGTTTGATATCACTAAGTATCATTACATTTTAAATCAACCAGAGCTTGAAACCCTAGGCCCATTGTATTGTGCATTTTTTGTTGAATTCTGGGTTGAACTGAAACAATAGCCATTGATAACTTTTGCAAATTCTATTCAGAAAGTATTCAGACCCCTTGACTTTTTTCATATTTTGTTACGTTACAGCTTTATTCTAAAATTGATTAAATTGTTTTTTTTCCTCATCAATCTACACACAATACCCCATAATGACAAAGCAAAAACAGGTTTTTAGAAATGTTAGCAAATGTATAAAAAACTGAAATATTACATTCAAACCCTTTCCTCAGTACTTTGTTGAAGAACCTTTGGCAGCAAATACATCCTTGAGTCTTCTTGGGTATGACGCTACAAGGTTGGCACAACTGTATTTGGGAAGTTTCTCCAATTCTTCTCTGCAGATCCTCTCAAGCTCTGTCAGGTTGGATGGGGAGCGTCACTGCACAGCTATATTTAGGTCTCTCCAGAGATGGGTTCAAGTCCGGGCTCTGACTGGGCCACTCTAGGACATTCAGAGACTTGTCCCGAAGCCACTTGGCTGTGTGCTTAGGGTCGTTGTCCTGTTGGAAGGTGAACCTTCGCCCGAGTCTCAGGTCCCGAGCACTCTAGAGCAGGTTTTCATCAAGGATCTCTCTGTATTTTGCTCCGTTCATCTTTCCCTCGATCCTGACTAGTCTCCCAGTCCCTGCCGCTGAAAAACATCCCCACAGCATGATGCTGCCACCACCATGCTTCACCGTAGGGATGGTGCCAGGTTTCCATCAGACGTGACGCTTGGCATTCAGGCCAAAGAGTTCAATCTTGGTTTCATCAGACCAGAGAATCTTGTTTCTCATGGTCTGAGAGTCCTTTAGGTGCCTTTTGGCAAACTCCAAGTGGGCTGTCATGTGCCTTTTACTGAGGAGTGGCTTCCGTCTGGCCACTCTATCATAAAGGCCTGATTGGTGGAATGCTGCAGAGACAGTATTTCTGTTTTTTATTTGTTATTCATTTTCAAAAAATTCTACAAACCTGTTTTCACTTTGTCATTATGGGGTATTGTGTGTAGATTGATGAGGGCAAAAAATAATTGTATCCATTTTAAAATAAGGCCGTAACGTAACAAAATGTAGAAAAAGGGAAGGGGTCTGAATACTTTCCGAATGCACTGAAGGTGTAAATAGAATCACTGCTTATATGACTGATAATGATGATCATATTTAATTTGTTCTGTTAAACCTGCCCTTTGGAATGACTTCGATAGCAACTGTTAATCTTTTTAAGTGGAGATCTCACAACAATCATTCTCACGATAGCACATTGGTAATAATCAGTGACAAATATAATAGACGGTTATTATATTGTGGAGGGAGCTGAAGGTTCGAGTTGCCAAATGTCTGCCTCGAAACCTTAATGACTTGGAGAAGATCTGCAAAGAGGAGTGGGACAAAATCCCTCCTGAGATGTGTGCAAACCTGGTGGCCAACTACAAGAAACGTCTGACCTCTGTGATTGCCAACAAGGGTTTTGCCACCAAGTACTAAGTCATGTTTAACAGAGGGGTCAAATACTTATTTCCATCATTAAAATGCAAATCAATATATAATATTTTTGACATGCGTTTTTCTGGATTTTTTGTTGTTATTCTGTCTCTCACTGTTCAAATAAACCTACCATTAAAATGATAGACTGATCATTTCTTTGTCAGTGGGCAAACGTATAAAATCAGCAGGCGATCAAATACTTTTTTCCCTCACTGTAACCAAAGATAGGGAAAATTGCAGGAAAAGTGGAGGCGTTTTATTTAATTGAGTTATCTTTTTTTTTTTTTACCTGACGACATTTCTTTTTGCATCCATTTACAACTTATTAGTTCTCGCATTTCGAAATGATTTCCTTACAATAATTAGTTTTGCTATCAATACTTTTGTGTTTATGTTTTGCTGTCAATATCATTATTTTTGTTTGCAATACTAAAAATGTTGTTCTCAACTTCAGACGTTTTGCTTGATATTAATGGCACAAAAGTAACTCACTCACTAGAGGATTGCACCATATAATAACACTATTACTCTATTAAAGGTGTAAAGAGGAAATCCTTAATTGAAACATTAACAAAGTGTCCTGCCTGCCACAGTTTCAGTAAAAAGCTGAGGGATGGAGCTGGAGAAATGCAACCACTGTCAGATCCATAGACTACGCTATGGATACAAGGACTGACTATCCATGATATCAATATTAAAGTTTTAACCATGTTTTTAGGTTATACAGTGGTTGTTTACATTGTTTAGAAACACTGGAGTAAAACAAGCTTATATTTTGGGTTCTGATGGGGTATGACAGTTGAACTAAGCTCATGTGGCAGTTTTACATTATAAACTTTAAGAATCAATGGTAAAGTGGGGGAAAAAAGTATTTAGTCAGCCACCAATTGTGCATGTTCTCCCACTTAAAAAGATGAGAGAGGCCTGTAATTTTCACCATAGGTACACGTCAACTATGACAGACAAATTGAGGGAAAAAAATCCAGAAAATCACATTGTAGGATTTTTTATGAATTTATTTGCAAATTATGGTGGAAAATAAGAATTTGGTCACCTACAAACAAGCAAGATTTCTGGCTCTCACAGACCTGTAACTTCTTCTTTAAGAGGCTCATCTGTCCTCCACTCGTTACCTGTATTAATGGCACCTGTTTGAACTTGTTATCAGTATAAAAGACACCTGTCCACAACCTCAAACAGTCACACTCCAAACTCCACTATGGCCAAGACCAAAGAGCTGTCAAAGGACACCAGAAACAAAATTGTAGACCTGCACCAGGCTGGGAAGACTGAATCTGCAATAGGTAAGCAGCTTGGTTTGAAGAAATCAACTGTGGGAGCAATTATTAGGAAATGGAAGACATACAAGACCACTGATAATCTCCCTCGATCTGGGGCTCCACGCAAGATCTCACCCTGTGGGGTCAAAATGATCACAAGAACGGTGAGCAAAAACCCCAGAACCACACGGGGGGACCTAGTGAATGACCTGCAGAGAGCTGGGACCAAAGTAACAAAGCCTACCATCAGTAACACACTACGCCGCCAGGGACTCAAATCCTGCAGTGCAGATGTGTCCCCCTGCTTAAGCCAGTACATGTCCAGGCCCGTCTGAAGTTTGCTAGAGTGCATTTGGATTATCCAGAAGAGGATTGGGAGAATGTCATATGGTCAGATGAAACCAAAATAGAACTTTTTGGTAAAAACTCAACTCGTCATGTTTGGAGGACAAAGAATGAAGAGTTGCATCCAAAGAACACCATACCTACTGTGAAGCATGGGGGTGGAAACATCATGCTTTGGGGCTGTTTTTCTGCAAAGGGACCAGGACGACTGATCCGTGTAAAGGAAAGAATGAATGGGGCCATGTATCGTGAGATTTTGAGTGAAAACCTCCTTCCATCAGCAAGGGCATTGAAGATGAAATGTGGCTGGGTCTTTCAGCATGACAATGATCCCAAACACACCGCCCGGGCAACGAAGGAGTGCCTTCGTAAGAAGCATTTCAAGGTCCTGGAGTGGCCTAGCCAGTCTCCAGATCTCAACCCCATAGAAAATCTTTGGAGGGAGTTGAAAGTCCGTGTTGCCCAGCGACAGCCCCAAAACATCACTTCTCTAGAGGAGATCTGCATGGAGGAATGGGCCAAAATACCAGCAACAGTGTGTGAAAACCTTGTGAAGACTTACAGAAAACGTTTGACCTGTGTCATTGCCAACAAAGGGTATATAACAAAGTATTGAGAAACTTTTGTTATTGACCAAATACTTATTTTCCACCATAATTTGCAAATAAATTCATTAAAAATCATACAATGTGATTTTCGGAGAAAAAAAAAACTCATTTTGTCTGTCATAGTTGACGTGTACCTATGATGAAAATTACAGGCCTCAAACATATTTTTAAGTGGGAGAACTTGCACAATTGGTGGCTGACTAAATACTTTTTTCCCCCACTGTACATATCATTAATTGTCACGCCCTGACATATTGGACTCTTGTTTGTTGAGTCAGGGTGTGAATATCTATTTGAGATCTATGTTTGTCTATTTCTATGTTGCAGTTCTAGGTTGTGTTTCTATGTTTGGCCGGGTGTGATTCCCAATCAGAGACAGCTGTCGCTCGTTGACAGCTTTTTACGCTGCACCTTGGTCCGTCCCGTCTCTCAACGTTCGTGACAGAAGATCCCACCACAAAAGGACCAAGCAGCGTGCCGAGGAGGAGCGAATAGCTTTGTCACAGGTGGACAAATGGTGGTCATGGGAGGAGATGTTCGCTGGGAAAGGACCCTGGGCGAAGGTACAGGCCCGGGTAGGAGAGGATCAACGACGACGCCAACGGGACCAACCGCTGAGGAAGCCCGAGAGGCAACCCCAAGAAAACTTTTTTTTGGGGGGGGCTAGAGGGGTGGTCGGGGATCGAGAGAGAAGAGCCCCGATCACTGCACCCAGTGGGGTTCCAGTTGGAGTCCCTACGACCATGGGAACAGGAATGGGAACAGTTTTACACGGAGCAGTCGGAGGATGACGACGACGACGACGATGAGGTTCTGCTCCCTAAATCGTGGGGGCTCCCGGAGGAGTCCTCACTGGAGGAGGATTGGCGAGAGAGAGAGAGAGAGAAGGACGGGAGCTGTCTGACAGAGGAGGCCACCACGTTACGGGGGCTGTTAGCTCAGAGGGAGCAGAAGTTATCCGTTCAGAGGGAGGCGCTACAGGCGGCTCAAAGGGAGAAGGAAGTAGTGGAGGCACGGAGAGAGGAGCTGGTCAGGCAACAAAAGGAGCGTGTGTTCGTTGAGGAATCTAGGTATGCGGAGATACGCACTGTGTCGCCAGTGCGCGTTTACAGCCCAGTGCGTCCTGTGCCAGCGCCCCGCACGTGTCGTGCGAAAGTGGGCATCCAGCCAAGACGGGTTGTGCCGGCTCAACGCTCCTGGTCTCCAGTGCGCCTCTACGGTCCAGTATATCCTGGGCCAGTCCTACGCACTGAGTCGCCAGTGCGCGTTCACAGCCCAGTGCGTCCTGTGCCAGCGCCCCGCACGTGTTGTGCGAAAGTGGGCATCCAGCCAGGATGGGTTGTGCCGGCTCAACGCTCCTGGTCTCCAGTGCGCCTCTACGGTCCAGTATATCCTGGGCCAGTCCTACGCACTGTGTCGCCAGTGCGCATTCACAGCCCAGTGCGTCCTGTGCCAGCGCCCCGCACGTTCCGTGCGAAAGTGGGCATCCAGCCAAGACGGCCTGTGCCAGCTCCTCGCACCAAACCAGTGGTGCGTGTGTCCAGTCCAGTGAGGCCGTGCCTGCTCCTGGCACCAAACCAGTGGTGCGTGCATCCAGTCCGGTACGGCCCGTACCTGCTCCTCGCACCAAACCAGTGGTGCGTGTCGCCAGCCCGGTACGCCCCATACCTGCTCCTCGCACCAAACCAGTGGTGTGCGTATCCAGTCCGGCCCGGCCCTTTCCTGCTCCTCGCACCAGACCTATGGTGTGTGTATCCAGTCCAGTACGGCCCGTACCTGCTCCCCGCACCAAACCAGTGGTGCGTGTCGCCAGCCCGGTACGCCCCGTACCTGCTCCCCGCACCAAACCAGTGGTGCGTGTGTCCAGTCCAGTGCGGCCCGTGCCTGCTCCTCGCACCAAACCAGTGGTGCGTGTCTCCAGTCCGGCACAGCCCGTGCCTGCTCCTCGCACCAAACCAGTGGTGCGTGTCTCCAGTCCGGCACGGCCCGTACCTGCTCCTCGCACCAGACCAGTGGTGCGTGTGCCCAGTCCAGCTCCGGTCAGCGGCTCCACTCCGGAGCCAGAGCAGTCCGCTCCACCAGTGCCCAGTCCAGCTCCGGTCAGCGGTTCCACTCCGGAGCCAGAGCAGTCCGCTCCACCGGTGCACAGTCCAGCTCCGGTCAGCGGCTCCACTCCGGAGCCAGAGCAGTCCGCACCACCGGTGCCAGTCCAGCTCCGGTCAGCGGATCCATTCCGGAGTCAGAATAGTCCACTCCACCGGTTTCCAGTCAGCCCCTCTCCAGGGTCGGGGCCTCCCACACCAGGGTCCAGACAGGGCTTGGTGCATCGCGGGAGGATTGCCAATCCAGGCCCAGACGTCAGCCCCTCTCCAGGTTCGGGGTCTCCCACACCAGGGTCCAGACAGGGCTTGGTGCATCGTGGGAGGAAGGAGAGGGGAAGCATCGCGCCGAGGTCCAGACCAGACCAGGGGCGCAACGGGGAGGCAGAGAGGGAGAGGTTGTCACGCCCGGAGCCGGATCTGCCTCCGAGGCTGAAAGCCCACCCGGACCCTCCCCTGTTAGGTCAGGATTGTGCGGCCGGAGTCCGCACCTTTGGGGGGGGGTACATATGGAACTCTTGTTTGTTGAGTCATAGTTGACGTGTACCTATGATGAAAATTACAGGCCTCTCTCATCATTTTAAGTGGGAGAACTTGCACAATTGGTGGCTGACTGAATACTTTTTTCCCCCACTGTACATATCATTAATTGTCACACCCTGACATATTGAACTCTTGTTTGTTGAGTCAGGGTGTGAATATCTATTTGAGATCTATGTTTGTCTATTTCTATGTTGCAGTTCTAGGTTGTGTTTCTATGTTTGGCCGGGTGTGATTCCCAATCAAAGACAGCTGTCGCTCATTGTCTCTGATTGGGGTTCATACTTAAGTAGCCTGGTTGCCTACCTTAGTTGTGGGATCTTGTTCCTGTTAGGCTGATATGTGTATAGCCCTTTGGACTTCACGTTACGTTGTTTCTTGTTTTGTAGTATGTTTATTGAGGTAATAAACATGTACGCTTTTCACGCTGCACCTTGGTCCGACCCGTCTCTCAACGTTCGTGACATTAATTTACAGCATAAGTCAAAAAATGAACGAAGGATTGCTCCTTTAACAGGCAGTGACATTCATACAGCAGAATTATGTCGCCATTTGAACGTGATCCATTAACCTGCCCTCAAAAAAATCTATTCTGTCCACCGTTCTGTGAATATCCCGCAAAACCGGTCCTTGTCCCGCATTTGGGCTTTTTAGATGTGGTCAGCCTAATTCCACTGGTGGGAACATTGCTACTGCAACATGTTAACACCATATTTTCACATGTGAGGAGAATAACATTATTTCAACCGCCCTGCAATTCCACATGTTTTAAAGTGAAATTTTCACAGATGGAGTTTTCTGACATGTGAAACAGCACATCTGATTTTCAGATATGATTGTTTTTCACATGTGAACTTGCAATTCCAAATGTGAAAGTGCGATTTTCAAATGTGGAGTTTTCTTACATATGAAACTGCTAACTAGATTTTCACTTTCACATGTGGAATTGGAAGTTCACGTGAAAAACAATCACATGTAAAAATCTAATTAGTAGTTTCATATGTGAAGAACTTTCACATGTGAAAATGTCACTTTCACATGTGGAATTGCAAATGTGATTTTCACATGTATGTAATGAAATACCACATGTGAAAGTGAGATTTTTATATGTGGAGTATACTTACATGTGAACCTGCAAATTAGATTTTCACATGGGATTGATTTTCACATGTGAACTTGCTTTTCACAAATGAAACTGCATATCTGATTTTCACATGCGAAACTGCAATTCACATGTGAGGTGAAATTTTTTTATTCTCCTCACATGTAAAAAGGTGGTGTTAACATGTGAACGCTACATTTTATACCTGTGAAAATATGGTTTCATGTAAGCTCCACATGTGGAACTGCAAATTGTACATGTTTTCTTTTTGTAAGGGCTTAGCCAGAGCGAGACATTCTTTCAAGACCCTGTTATCCTCTAGCAATTAAATGATCCAGTCATTTGAGGCAACGAGTTGTTTACACGTTTCACAAGTCAGTAAATTCTTCCTCTTTCACTACAGTGAACATATCACAGGTCTCACAGTTTATGGAATTACTGTCCATCTCCGGATCTGACTCCAAATCAGAAGAGTGCGACATGCTTATACTCGGGTCAGAAACAGCGTTCCCGGCTACAAGAGCCAACCGCAACGTGAGACAAGCTTTGCCAGTGACAGCCAGGTAACCTAGCTAGTCGGAGATAGCCAGGGCTGGCCTGCTGACGTTAGCTCTAGGTGTAAAATAGGGCAGGGTTACACCTGTGTTCTGATAGCTAAGCTAGGTTGCTGGGTTGGATATTGAATAACTACAAGGCTGCCTGCTTGATCAGTATGGATGCCGTCTTAATTGGCTTGTCACCTCACCACCATGAACCACACACTGGTACTCTTTAGGGTTATTTAATGAACAACTGTAGGATGTGGTTCTACAAGGAATAGAAAAGGAACATATTATAGGACACAATAATATGTGATTATTACAGTATAAAGGCTTAATCAGATGAGCTTACTACAGTATGCAATGTAAACGTAATGAAATAAGGCTTCACACAGATAAACTAAACTATGAAGTGTAAACTATGAAGTGTCCCACAAGGACACTTGAGAACTGGAAGGTGCAATAACTGCATACTGACAATGAAAATGGTGGGACGGAGCAAGAGCGCTCACTAACACAACTTAAACCTGCTATCTCTAATAAGCTGCTGCAGTTACCAGCAGGCTGTACAATGTAAACAAACTCTGCATAGAATGACCACGATAATAAAAGGACCTAAATCTTCTTATATCTCAAGAATAAACATAACTGCAATGCACTGTGTGCATGACGCATAGAAAATAGTTAGCCTGGCTAAGTAGCTAACGTACTTGCTAGCAATGATGCATAAGTAATTACAATTTACAACTTTATAATAATAAACCGGATTACTTTATCCCCCCCCGCAATTGTTTGGACACAATGCAATATGGGGAAAAGTTTTAGAAGACTTATCGCTTTTAATTAACTGTTGGTAATGATCTCATTATGGACGGGGCTGAACAGGGCTGAGCAAGGGGTTCCTGGGACCCAACGGAGTGCGTTCACAGAGGTCAGGCAGTGGTCAGTGGACTATAGTACGGCCCCTCTTAACACTACCGCCCACCCGCCACCGACTGAGCCGACGCACAGCACTGTACATAAACTATGTCTGCCTGCGACTCTCTCTGGGAGTTGGTGACTGTCACATTGGATGGTGGATGGTGGATGGTGGATTGATGTTAGAGCCAGAAAAGTAATCTTCTAAATATCACTAAGCAAACATCACATTGCTCTCTCTCCAGTTATGTTTTTGTTTGGTCTGACTCAAGCAATGTTGACCTTCACGCTTAGAAATATTCCCAAAAGCTAAGAGGGGATGTTGCAACACACTGTATACACAAGATAGTCCCCTGTAGCTCAGTTGGTAGAGCATGGTGCTTGCAACGCCAGGGTTGTGGGTTCATTTCCCACGGGGGGCCAGTATGAAAATGTATGCACTCACTAACTGTAAGTCGCTCTGGATAAAAGCGTCTGCTAAATAATGTAAATGTAATAACAAAATTACAGGGAAGTATACAGTGAATTAACATAATTCTACACCAAAATATTTGAAATGCATTCTGAAGCTTTCATGTGTTTTCTGTCTTCATCCACTAAAGGACCAGGAATGCAGACTGAGTTGAGAGAGAGTGAGAAGAAGAGGGGAGAAAGGGGAAAAGAGAGAGAGAGAGAGAGAGAGAGAGAGAGAGAGAGAGAGAGAGAGAGAGAGAGAGAGAGAGAGAGAGAGAGAGAGAGAGAGAGAGAGAGGGGAGAGCAAGAGAGACAGGAGAGGACAGGAGAGAGAGAAGAGATAGACAAGGGAACATGGGATAATGAGGAGACAGGAGAGAGTGGAGAGAATGGAGAGAGGAAATGGAACGGAGAGTGGAAACAGACAGAGTGGATAGGATGGAGAGAGGAGAGAGTAGAGAGAAAGGAGATGAGAGGAGAGACTGTAGAGAGGATAGAGTGGAATAGGAGAAAGGGGATAGAGCGAAGGCGATTTTTGGAGGAGTGTTGCTGACTTCCTTATCTCCAGACAGGGCAGGGGAATGAACTACCTCCCCAAGGGACAGCCGTCTGTCTGTCCACCAGCCAGCCACTCCTATCCGCATTCACAGACCCCAGCCCTGGCCTGCCTGCTTGCCTGCCAGCCTGACTGATACATATGCCAAAAACATCCAGCCACCCCAACTCATATCAACAGTGTGTGTGTGTGTTTGTGTGTTTGTGTGTGTGTGTGTGTGTGTGTGTGTGTGTGTGTGTGTGTGTGTGTGTGTGTGTGTGTGTGTGTGTGTGTGTGTGTGTGTGTGTGTGTGTGTGTGTGTGTGAGTGTGTCTGCACTCATGTATGGGTGCATGCGTGTATATTATTACGTTACCATATCAAACTCAAATCAAATCAAATTTTATTTCTCACATGCAACACCGTGAAATGCTTACTTACAAGCCCTTAACCAACAATACAGTTTAAAGAAAAATAAGAGTTAAGAAAAACATTTACTAAATAAACTAAAGTAAAAAATAAAAGAGCAACAATAGAATAACAATAACGAGGCTATATACAGGGGATACCGGTACCGAGTCAATGTGCGTCAATGTGTGTAGTTAATGTCTGTGTGTATGTATATTTGTATATACAATACTATTCACATGTTTTTCTGTTTCCTCCCTAAATATCTGTTTGTATCTCTTTTTAGGTTAAATGCTTTGCCCTGTGTTTATGCTGCTAGGTGGGTCTCTCGCTTTCCCTCTCTTTTTCCTCTCTCTCTCCCTCTATCTGTGCAGATAACTCTTATCTCACTGATCAGACAGACAAGTGGTCACACCAGAACAATCCCATAAGGCCCTTGAGCACATGATAGCCAGGCCTGAATTGGAAAGCTAACAGGTCCTTTAAAAGAAGAGCCACTGCCTCCCTTTGAAGACAGAGAAGCAGGCCTCTGTAGCCTCCTGATCCCTGCCTCAACAATGGCCCACACTGTGATACATCCTCTATAACAGTGGAGCCGCTAAGGTCAATATTTAGTGTTATTTCTTTGACTAGCTAGATGCTCTTATCCAGGGAGACTAAAAACATGGCTGACATTTTTTATTTGTTATATCATTCAGAGAGCAGCCAGCTTGATAGTTACCAAATCAGGATAAACTGCTTGTCTCTAGGCACAGCAGCTGAAGCAGTAGGCCTAGTGATGGGCTCCATCCGAATTGGCACCCTATTCCCTATAAAGTGCACTACTTTTGACAAGGGCCCCAAGAAGTAGTGCACTTTATAAGGAAAAGGGTGCCATTTGGGACGCAACCCTGGAGTAAAATTCCACAGCACTGCTACCTACCTAAAACATCTCATTATACTGTAAATCCATTACATTAATCTTCTGTTTTTACATTATGAATTGTTACACTGCTGTCAGGCCAGAAAACGAACTTGATTCAAGAACACTGGATTATTTCTTAAGCCATTTTTATCAACCATGGTTTTTTAATAGGTATCTGTTATGTTATGTTATTCCAGTTGGCAGGCTAGCTAGGATAGCTAAATAAACTCATTGTTTATTTTATGCATTATTTGGAGGTCGGCCAAGAAGCCTATTACGGCTAATAGGCTAAGCTGCAGTGCATTATAATATAAACAGAATGTTTAACATACCCATAAAGACTCAATAAAAAAGTTAATATAGCTGGTTAACTGGATCCATGGGTCCCTCTACTCTGACTGGCCTTGTCCCAAATGGCACCTTATTCCCTGTTTAGTGCACCACTACTAGTAGTGCACCATAAAGGGAAAAGGGTGCCATTTGGGACGTATCCTCTATACGACTGTATACACTGAGGGTGGCTGGGTGATACTGGGCTTTGCTTTGCGATGAGTCTTCAAAGGAGTCTTTTCATGGGTTTTTAAGACCAAATAAATTGAGAGCACGCTATATGGCGTGAGTGACAAGAAAGGAGAGTATACCTGGGGGCAGTGGATTGCATCGCACACTAGCTGCCCTGCCACTGATGAGTGTTGTGTATGTTTGTGTAAATCAGTTGGAGGTCCGATGATTCAGTCTCTTCAGTTCTGAGACCCCGCTTTTTAAACATGGAGGGGAGGGGGGATATACGATATCAAGAGGTACAAGAGGGAGGAAGGAAACAGCTGCAATGATTTGAAAACAAGTAGTGAGTGATAAACACTAGTGGAGGGAGAGAGAGAGATAGTGAGACAGAAAGATAAACACAGGAGTGTCTCTGAATTCTATATTCTAACCTGTCAGATGCTGTGTTGTGTAGCATGATTTATCTAACTGGGTCACTTCCTGTTCTAGTGGCTCCTGGTTAGGCTGTCTCTACACTTGAGGATTACTAAAAAAAAATACACACGTTTTACATGGATTTCTCACATGGGTTACACTTTAAATGGAGAAAGAAGTTTGCAAGTCAGACACGTGTGAAGTTTTACATGGATTCTTCACATGACTCAGACATG
Source organism: Coregonus clupeaformis (assembly GCF_020615455.1). NCBI lineage: Eukaryota > Metazoa > Chordata > Actinopteri > Salmoniformes > Salmonidae > Coregonus > Coregonus clupeaformis. Next base: position 45,785,433 of record NC_059198.1, on the reverse strand, counting down.
TGGTTTCCCAACATTTCACATGTGATATTATGAATTTTACACATGTGCTTTTGTAACCAGTGTGATGAGAACCCAGGTCTCCGATGGGAGCAACCAATGTCTTGACCATTGGACCTAGAGGCCCGAAAATAGGTTTCTCTTCCAATGTTTATGTAATATACATTTCTCTCCAGCTCAGAATATTGACTGTTAGATTCAAAATAGGGCTATCAAATGTTTACAAATGTAATCGAGTTAATCGCAGGATTTGCTGTGATTAATCACGATTTATCTCAAATTCAGAATTTGCTCAAATTGAGCTGTAATTTATGATTTGTTATACAAAAAGCTTTACAAGAATATTGACGTCTTGATTTTGTACAATGTAACGGTTAGCAAAATCTACTAAATTGATAAAGCACACTTTATTTACCCTCAATGTTTTGACATCACATTGTTGGTTTTAGCTGCATAGATTTTGAGTGTTTTTTGTGTATTTTGAACGCTTTCAGACAACGCAGTTAATCACGATTTTAAAAAATGAGTGCAGTAAAATTACAAAAAGTTTACTGAAGTTAACTGATTAACTCTGACAGCCCTAATTCAAAATCATCTATTTGTAGAAAAGTATCTGTCTTTCAAGCCTGTGTATTAAATGTAACAAAAACCAATGGACAGCTAACAATAAGAGAAGCTTAAAATAGCTAGCTATGACGAAATGGCAGGCTAGCTATTGCCTAACACTAAGCTAGCTAGCGGTCAGCATGCAACCATATGATACACATTTCATAACAAGTAACCTTCTAAAATACATATCTTTAGCGTGGCTCATGTGTACACATGTAAATACACTAAATATGAGCCCTCGTTTGTACACATAAAACCATTTAAGAGCCCAAACATTTATAACGGAAATAAAAAATCATCTGCAACACCATCTTGTTCTCATTGACTTACATACAAAAGTGAGCTAGCTAGCTAGCTACTTAGCTTGGCTACACTCATGTAAATGAAAAAAATTTCACACATTTTTGATTTGGTCCAAACAATTAAATGATACATCAAAATGACCAGAAAACTCAACACAATTTACAACACATGTTATCTCTAGATTTTGAAAACCATGCGTACAAACCAGGAAAACAGGATACAAAATAAGGAGACACGGAGACCTAGCTCTTTTCAATGGCTTCTTCCAATGGTCACAGACAAATGTACATAGAAGAGAGGGGTGCGCCTGCAGCAGTAACACTCGGAATGCCTCCCCTTAGTGGTAGCGCTAAGTATACATGTATATCAATGCAACACCATGGAGGTCTACAATAATAATGGAGTGGATGGCTCAGAAATAATAATTTTTAACGTACTTCAATTATTATACTCAGGTAGGCTAAGTTACCTTTTTACAGAATAGCGTTACAGAATTTGCAATTCCACATGTGGAAACATTGCTACTGCAACATATAAACCTTATCAGTTAGATTTATCTGCCTGCTCTGCCCTCATATTTAGCCTCACATTAAAATGTTTTGCCATTTTATTTTCAGGACAACCAGGGCTACAAGTAGAACACAAAACAATTTGACATAAATAGATGCATTCAGGAGTTTTATTGACAAATGTCAATCAAGAAATAAGGTCCGCCAAGCAAAAACCTGATAGAAAATGAATTTATAAGATTCAGAAATTGTTTGCTCAACTAATCAGTGAGAACTGTGTGGTGTTTGGAGTTTGTGATAGCAACTATGTGAGCTTATAGACACTATGTTCTGGAATGTCCAATGATCTTCTATGTAGAAGAACCCTTACCTTGTAATGACTCTTGTGTGGCTTGTGAGTGTCATAGAGCAAAACAGTGCGTGTTCGTGGGAGTCTTGGCTTTTCTAAATGGTTTGTTGCTCAAACCGTTCGGACTTTACAGACGTTTTTGTGAGAAGAACCATCTTCGGAATCCATCCTTGTCTCACAAACACCACTCTAGCTCAGCCCCAGTTAATCGCACAGGCTAACTCCTAACCTGCAGGTGCCTCAACTGAGTCAGAGAGGAGGCTGAGTGTGCAATGCATCCAAATTTGAGCCATGCACAGCCAAATTTGAGGGAGTCACGCAAAGCAGTGTGTATGACGTAATAATGCACCTCAACTCACAATCAAGTGGAAGAGCTCTTCCCCATCACAGCCATAGACATGCAACATGTGACACATGCTAATCATCCACACGCTTCCACAAACCCCATCTTGCCATGTGTGTGTGTGTGTGTGCGTGTGCGTTTGCATGTGTGTGTGAGTGCGTACGTGCGTGTGTGTGTGTGTGTGAGAGAGAGATAAAAGCAACAGGGACATTTTTCCATATACCAAGGCTGTGCAGGAAATCTCAGGTCTCCCATGATATTTTGCTTTTCCACAGGGGACACACAGTGTAATGGTCCAAAATGAACCCTATACTCTATGAAGTGCACTACTTTTGATCAGGGCTTTGGTCAAATGTAGTGCACTATATACACTGTAAAGGAGTTGCGGTGGCAGCTCAGTGGCAAGTAAAATTCTGTATTTCATAATACAGTACACCTACTGTAATATAAATACGGTTTCAAAGCAAGTACTATGTAATGACACAGTACAATAGCGTAAAATTGACTGTATTATACTGTAAAATAGTAAACGCTACTGTAATCGGAATGAATGAAGGAATGAATGGGTGATTTAATTTATTAATTTATTAATGTATTAATTGGGTGAATGGATGAATGAGTGAAATTCATTGAGGTCTCGAATTTCACAGTATTTTACTGTAATTACAATGGATTGGTGCAAACAGGTTTACCTATGTTTACCCATTACAGTATATTAATTAAAGTGGGGAAAAAAGTATTTAGTCAGCCACCAATTGTGCAAGTTCTCCCACTTAAAAAGATGAGAGAGGCCTGTAATTTTCATCATAGGTACACGTCAACTATGACAAACAAAATGAGAAAAGACATTCCAGAAAATCACATTGTAGGATTTTTTATGAATTTATTTGCAAATTATGGTGGAAAATAAGTATTTGGTCAATAACAAAAGTTTCTCAATACTTTGTTATATACCCTTTGTTGGCAATGACACAGGTCAAATGTTTTCTGTAAGTCTTCACAAGGTTTTCAGACACTGTTGCTGGTATTTTGGCCCATTCCTCCATGCAGATCTCCTCTAGAGCAGTGATGTTTTGGGGCTGTCGCTGGGCAACACAGACTTTCAACTCCCTCCAAAGATTTTCTATGGGGTTGAGATCTGGAGACTGGCTAGGCCACTCCAGGACCTTGAAATGCTTCTTATGAAGCCACTCCTTCGTTGCCCGGGCGGTGTGTTTGGGATCATTGTCATGCTGAAAGACCCAGCCACATTTCATCTTCAATGCCCTTGCTGATGGAAGGAGGTTTTCACTCAAAATCTCACGATACATGGCCCCATTCATTCTTTCCTTTACACGGATCAGTCGTCCTGGTCCCTTTGCAGAAAAACAGCCCCAAAGCATGATGTTTCCACCCCCATGCTTCACAGTAGGTATGGTGTTCTTTGGATGCAACTCAGCATTCTTTGTCCTCCAAACATGACGAGTTGAGTTTTTACCAAAAAGTTCTATTTTGGTTTCATCTGACCATATGACATTCTCCCAATCCTCTTCTGGATCATCCAAATGCACTCTAGCAAACTTCAGACGGGCCTGGACATGTACTGGCTTAAGCAGGGGGACACATCTGGTACTGCAGGATTTGAGTCCCTGGCGGCGTAGTGTGTTACTGATGGTAGGCTTTGTTACTTTGGTCCCAGCTCTCTGCAGGTCATTCACTAGGTCCCCCCGTGTGGTTCTGGGATTTTTGCTCACCGTTCTTGTGATCATTTTGACCCCACGGGGTGAGATCTTGCGTGGAGCCCCAGATCGAGGGAGATTATCAGTGGTCTTGTATGTCTTCCATTTCCTAATAATTGCTCCCACAGTTGATTTCTTCAAACCAAGCTGCTTACCTATTGCAGATTCAGTCTTCCCAGCCTGGTGCACGTCTACAATTTTGTTTCTGGTGTCCTTTGACAGCTCTTTGGTCTTGGCCATAGTGGAGTTTGGAGTGTGACTGTTTGAGGTTGTGGACAGGTGTCTTTTATACTGATAACAAGTTCAAACAGGTGCCATTAATACAGGTAACGAGTGGAGGACAGAGGAGCCTCTTAAAGAAGAAGTTACAGGTCTGTGAGAGCCAGAAATCTTGCTTGTTTGTAGGTGACCAAATTCTTATTTTCCACCATAATTTGCAAATAAATTCATTAAAAATCCTACAATGTGATTTTCTGAATTTTTTGTCTCACTTTGTCTGTCATAGTTGACGTGTACCTATGATGAAAATTACAGGCCTCTCTCATCTTTGTAAGTGGGTGAACTTGCACAATTGGTGGCTGACTAAATTCTTTTTTTCCCCACAGTATATCACTTGCACATCTAAAGGCCTTAATAAAGGCTTCCAAACTGACAGTGAATACAGGGCAAAACAGACCAAAAGGACATGGCAAAATGCTCAACCGTTTAAGGTTTAAGACTTGCTGCCACTCAAATATGTCCCCTATACATATTAAATTGATGGGGTACCATACCCACATAGGAGTTAAATTGGTACAGCATTGTCACTCACAGGTGCATTAAATATAGCCACAAGGCTCACCTCAAAATATGTTAATTAGCCAGAAACAACAATATCATCATGTACAGTACGGTACTGTATTCTGTGGGGTGGAATTACCAAAGAAATACAGCAATTGCTTCCCCACCCACAACATTTTCCCACAATGCATCACAATTTACAGTATGCTGCAGTAAAATATTTTTTAGTATTTTACTGTTGATATTACCCCAAATTACCGTATAAATTACAGTTTTCCGTTACAGTGTAGGGAATAGGGTGCCATTTGGGAATCCTCCATGGTGTTGGTATTCCACTGGCTAGGAACGAGACAACGTTGCCATGACAGACAAAACATCAGAACATTTCCATGGGTACAGGTTCCACTGTTGCTCTGGCACCCCAATGGTGGAACAAGCTCCCCCATGACGCCAGGACAGCGGAGTCACTGACCACCTTCCGGAGACACTTGAAACCCTACCTCTTTAAGGAATACCTGGAATAGTATAAAGTAATCCTTCTACTCCCCCTTCCCCCACCCCCCCATTTAAAAAAAATGAAGAAAAAAAGTGCTTGTCCCGCTTGCTATCATAAGTTGAATGCACCAATTTGTAAGTCGCTCTGGATAAGAGCATCTGCTAAATGATGTAAATGTAAATGTAAATGGCTGAGTTCTCGATTGTTCTATGTGATGCAGTGGCCTCTGGCCTTCTTCTTCCTCACCTGGTTTAACAGTCTGCGACAGGAGCATGGGACAAGGAAAAGCGAAACGTTTAACCCCTGGTCTATATGGAAAGGGAAACATTTAAATGTTTCTAACAGAAGAAAGCATATGCATGACCATGGTAGCAATTGAAAGAGTTGCCACTTTGGAGGTTATGGGGAAATTATCAGACCAAAAGTGAGGACACAACATTTCACCTGACTCAAGACTGAATCCAAACATTTAAATATATATATATATATATATATATATATATATATATATATATTTCAGATAGATTGTATCTTCCATCAATGGAATTGTCTGCATCACTTCCAATGCCCCATTTCGTTTTTTTTCTCGCAAATATATATATACATACATACTTATATACATACACACACATATATACTGTATATAAATATACAGTTGAAGTCGGAAGTTTACATACACCTTAGCCAAATACATTTAAACTCAGTTTTTCACAATTCCTGATATTTAATCCTAGTAAAAATGCCCTGTTTTAGGTCAGTTGGGATCACCACTTTATTTTAAGAATGTGAAATGTCAGAATAATAGTAGAGAATGATTTATTTCAGCTTTTATTTCTTTCATCACATTGCCAGTGGGTCAGAAGTTTACATACACTCAATTAGTATTTGGTAGCATTGCCTTTAAATTGTTTAACTTGGGTCAAACGTTTCGGGTAGTCTTCCACCAGCTTCCCACAATAAGTTGGGTGAATTTTGGCCCATTCCTCCTAACATAGCTGGTGTAACAGTCAGGATTGTAGGCCTCCTTACTCGCACACGCTTTTTCAGTTCTGCCCACACATTTTCTATAGGATTGAGGTCAGGGCTTTGTGATGGCCACTCCAATACCTTGACTTTGTTGTCCTTAAGCCGTTTTGCCACAACTTTGGAAGTATGCTTTCTCAAATGACTGCCTCGCCTGGTTCACCAACTACTTCTCAGATAGAGTTCAATGTGTCAAATCGGAGGGCCTGTTGTCTGGACCTATGGCAGTCTCTATGGGGGTGCCACAGGGTTCAATTCTTGGGCCGACTCTTTTCTCCGTGTATATCAATGATGTCGCTCTTGCTGCTGGTGACTCTCAGATCCACCTCTACGCAGACGACACCATTTTGTATATATCTGGCCCTTCATTGGACACTGTGTTAACAAACCTCCAAACGAGCTTCAATGCCATACAACACTCCTTCAGTAGCCTCCAACTGCTCTTAAACACTAGTAAAACTAAATGCATGCTCTTCAATCGAACGCTGCTGGCACCCGCCCACCCGACTAGAATCACTAGTCTCGACGGGTCTGACCTAGAGTATGTGGACAACTACAAATACCTAGGTGTCTGGTTAGACTGTAAACTCTCCTTCCAGACTCACATTAAGAATCTCCAATCCAAAGTTAAATCTAGAATCTGCTTCCTATTTCGCAACAAAGCCTCCTTCACTCATGCTGCCAAACATGCACTCGTAAAACTGACTATCCTACCGATCCTTGACTTCGGCGATGTCATTTACAAAATAGCCTCCAACACTCTACTCAGCAAATTGGATGTAGTCTGTCACAGTGCCATCCGTTTTGTCTCCAAAGCCCCATACACTACCCACCACTGTGACCTGTACGCTCTTGTTGGCTGGTCCTCACTACATGTTCGTCGTCAAACCCACTGGCTCCAGGTCATCTATAAATCACTGCTAGGCAAATCCCCGCCTTATCTTAGCTCATTGGTCACCAAAGCATCAGTTGTCAGAGCACCTTACCGATCACTGCACCTGTACACAGCCCATCTGAAATTAGCCCACCCAACTACCTCATCCCTATATTGTTATTTATTTTTCTCTTTTGCACCCCAGTATCTCTATTTGCACATAATCTCTTGCACATCTAGCATTCCAGTGTTAATACTAATTGTAAATATTTTGCACTATAGCCTATTTATTGCCTTACCTCCATAACTTGCTACATTTGCACACACTGTATATATATTTTCTGTTGTATTTTTTGACTCTATGTTTTTTTACCCCATATGTAACTCTGTGTTGTTGTTTTTATCGCACTGCTTTGCTTTATCATGGCCAGGTCGCAGTTGTAAATGAGAACTTGTTCTCAACTGGCTTACCTGGTTAAATAAAGGTTAAAAAAATTTTTTTTAAATGCTTGGGGTCATTGTCCATTTGGAAGACCCATTTGCGACCAAGCTTTAACTTCCTGACTGATGTCTTGAGATGTTGCGTCAATATATCCACATAATTTTCCTTCCTCATGATGCCATTTTGTGAAGTGCACCAGTCCCTCCTGCAGCAAAGCACCCCCACTGCATGATGCTGCCACACCCGTGCTTCACAGTTGGGATGGTGTTCTTCAGCTTGCAAGCCTTCCCCTTTTTCCTCCAAACATAATGATGGTCATTATGGCCAAACAGTTCTATTTTTGTTTCATCAGACCAGAGGACATTTCTCCAAAAAGTACGATCTTTGTCCCCATGTGCAGTTGCAAACCATAGTCTGGCTTTTTAATGGCGGTTTTGGAGCAGTGGCTTCTTCCTTGCTGAGCGGCCTTTCAGGTTATGTCGATATAGGACTTGTTTTACTGTGGATATAGATACTTTTGTACCTGTGTCCTACAGCATCTTCACAGGGTCCTTTGCTGTTGTTCTGAGATTGATTTGCACTTTCGCACCAAAGTACGTTCATCTCTAGGAGACAGAACACTTCTCCTTCCTGAGCGGTATGACGGCTGTGTGGTCCCATGGTGTTTATACTTGCATACTATTGTTTGTACAGATGAACGTGGTACCTTCAGGCATTTGTAAATTGCTCCCAAGGATGAAACCGACTTGTGGAGGTCTACAATTCTTTTTCTGAGGTTCTTTTTCTGAGGCACTGAGTTTGAAGGTAGGCCTTGAAATACATCCACAGGTACACCTCCAATTGACTCAAATGATGTCAATTAGCCTATCAGAAGCTTCTAAAGTCATGACATCATTTTCTGGAATTTTCTAAGCTGTTTAAAGGCACAGTCAACTTAGTGTATGTAAACTTCTGACCCACTGGAATTGTGATACAGTGAATTATATGTGAAATAATCTGTCTGTAAACAATTGTTGGAAAAATTACTTGTGTCATACATAAAGTAGATGTCCTAACTGACTTGCCAAAACTATAGTTTGTTAACAAGACATTTGTGGAGTGGTTGAAAAACGAGTTTTAATGTCTCCAACCTAAGTGTATAATCTATAAACTTCCGACTTCAACTGTATATATACACACATACACTTATACACATACATACACATTACACTGTTGATTTGATGTGCATTTTACATTTACTGTACTTTTCACAGCATTTGTCAATAACGAAATGTGAAAATACTCTGGATACATTCAGTAACATAACAAGAATATTCATTGACATTTTGGAATAGGTGCAAGATAATAAAAAACGATTAGAAAGGTTTGAGTGAGAGGTCTAACTGGTGTCTCCAAGTGGCCACACACCTCTCCAAACTGTGCATAGTTCGTAAGTCATTTCAATGTACTTTTATGACTCTAGGAAAGAACCTTCTACTAACTATCAGGTGCTTTTTTGAGCTCTCCTAGCTTTGCCATTGAGGAACTGAAGCAAACACACTTTTCATTTTTTTGTTTGGAGCACAGCTCTGCTTCCACACCATCACACAATTACTGTTGTTGTGTACGCAATCCATACATGTTCCATTATAAATCGCAATCTGGGTCAGGTGGCCATCATTTGAAAGCTTATTCTATTGCTAACATGGCTAGCTAGTAAGCTGTAAAATATGATCTTACAGTAGTAGGCTTTCAAAAGGCACTTCAGACAAACAGATTGTTATTTTGGTGTGCACAGAATTGAGTCATGCGTGCATTCAAGTAGAGTGGTGGAAGAAGTACCCAATTGTCATACTTGAGTAAAAGTAAAGATACCTTAAAAGAAAATGACTCAATAAAAAGTGAAAGTCACCCAGTAAAATACTACCTGAGTAAAATACAAAGTATTTGGTTTTAAATATACTTAAGAATCAAAAGTAAAAGTGATTGCTAAAATATACTTACGTATCAAAAGTAAAATAATAATTTCAAATTCCATATATTAAGCAAACCAGATGGCACCATTTTCTAGATTGTTTTATTTACGGCTAGACAGGGGCACACTCCAATACTCAGACATCATTTACAAACGAAGCATGTGTGCTTAGTGAGTCCGCCAGATCAGAGGCAGTAGGGATGACCAGGGATGTTCTCTTGATAAGTGCATTCATTGGACCATTTTCCTGTCCTGCTAAGCATTTAAAAATGTAACAGTACATTTCAGGGTCAGGAAAATGTATGGAGTAAAAAGTATATTATTTTATTTAGGAATGTAGTGAAGTAAAAGTAAAAGTTGTGAAAAATATAAATAGTAAAGTACAGATACCTGAAAAAACTACTTAAGTAGTACTTTAAAGTTTTTTACTTAAGTACTTTACACCACTGTTCAAGTGTGTGTTCCGCAGCTAATTTTCTTCACAATACATTCTATTCAGGACAACCAAGGGTATAACGCATGTCATCCTTGTAACTGTGGATCAAACATAGCGATCATAAACGTTGATACTGTAAATACACATTTGGACTCATGGGTGTTCGGTTTACTTGAATGACATCAAAGCGGTATTTATTATAATCCTCAACATCTCATCTTTCAGAACACATAGACTCCTCTTGATTTACAGCATTTCCCTCACTCAGACAACAACAAATGTGCAAAAGTAGTGAAATTAGCGGGACGGATGGGAGCATCTTCAACGGCTGTCAGCCAAAACCCATACAGTGCTGTGAACCGGAGTAACTGAGCTCTGAGGTCATGTATAGCATGTTACTGTACAGCCACTGGGTTTCAATTTAGGCTGTTATCAATGACAAAATCTGCCATTTTCAACCTGTATATGGGATGACAGGGGCTGTGAGAGGAAAGTGCTACCCGAGTTACAAAACACACACAAAAAACTAAACGGTGTTCCAAAATGTTGATGCCCCCCCGAGCAATTATGTGCCTGTTTCAATTTCTTTATTCGTATTTTCCACACTTCCTGCTTGTTCTCTCTCCTTTTGCCTGTTCAAATTACCTCTCCTCAGACTCTCAGCTGGTTCGAAATCATCTGATTACATCAACTATACAGTACAGTACAATGTAAAAATAGAAAGACTATGGGGGGGGGGCTTGCAGCTATGTGGGGGGCATGCCATGTGGTTTTATTGTCATGTGTGTATGTGTGTACATGTTAATTGCCCTTATATAGTTAATGCCCCCTGTAGCTCAGTTGGTAGAGCATGGCGCTTGCAACGCCAGGGTTGTGGGTTCGTTTCCCACGGGGGGCGAGTATGATAATGTATGCACTCACTAATTGTAAGTTGCTCTGGATAAGAGCGTCTGCTGAATGACTAAAATGTAAAATGTATATGATTTGATATGCCCTGGTATTACAAGTGTCTGAAACCTGCTAATTATTTGATCAGTGTTCCTGTGCAATGGCACTCCTTTAAATTAACACATAGGCCATGCTCTACCTTCAAGATAGCAATGTTGTCATTGAACCAGTATTATTTAGTCCTTTATTATGACAACTAATTCATATCTTCTTGTTTTTATCCCATTTCCTATAAAGGGGTAAGGCACAGGGGAAAGGGGCTGCTTTTCGGAAGTGGTGTGGAATGGTTGGTGAGCTGCGGTCACTCCTGCCATTTCCAGTTCCTGTATTGGCCATCACAGCTACAGCATCCAAGGCTACAAGGAAGAGCATAATGAAGCACCTTGGCATGCAGCAATGTGTTGTAGTGGTGAAAAGTCCTGACAGGAACAACATCAGACTGGCAGTGAAGAAGGCGTCATCTGACCCTGTAGAGACATGTTCATGGTTGCTTACAGAGTTGGACTCAAAGGGGCCTGAGACCCCAAGGACTGTCATATACTGTAAGAGATTTGAAGAATGTTCTTTGCTGTACAACAAGGTTTTTCAACATTTCCTTGGGGAGAAATTTGTGCATCCAGCAGGAGCAGAGGACACACTGGAAAACAGGCTTTTCGACATTTACCACTCAGAGACACGAGCACATAAAACTGCACATCATCACATCCTGTATGTGTCAAACAGTATCAGCTGCAGGCGGATGAAACTGTTACAGCTCTTTGAAGACAAGGTCACGCAACCAATATCACCCAAACATTACTGCTGTGACAATTGTGCTACCTCATGCAACTGCAATGACGTTACGGGCAATGACGTTACGGGAGTTTGAGCAACGCTTTCAGATTTATGTTTATATGTTTTTATGTTGATGTGCTATTGTTTTTAATTGATTTTATTTTATTTGTATATTTAACCTATTCTTGACTCTGTGGTTCTTGCACTTGTTTGGGGAACAGGATTTCATTATTTTTATCTACATTTCTGCCTGAGAAATGACACCCTGATATAGTTCTGTGATCTGTGATATACTTCTGTGAATCACTGAGGCATTGTGTGTTTGTGTGTTCTTTGTCCTCAGAACTTTCAAATAACTTGAGGTGTTTTATGATTAATAGTGATGTTGTGCTTTTGGACACTGTCCTCAGGCTCCAGCTTTATGTTTATATGTTTTTATGTTGATGTGCTATTGTTTTTAATTGATTTTATTTTATTTGTATATTTAACCTATTCTTGACTCTGTGGTTCTTGCACTTGTTTGGGGAACAGGATTTCATTATTTTTATCTACATTTCTGCCTGAGAAATGACACCCTGATATAGTTCTGTGATCTGTGAAACAGTTCTGTTAATCACTGAGGCATTGTGTGTTTGTGTGTTCTTTTTCTTTAGAATTTTCAAATAAACTTGACGTGTTTTATGATTAATAGTGATGTTGTGCTTGTACTATTTTGGACACACTGTCCTCAGGCTCCAGCTTTATGTTGTATGTTGATAGTATTAAAACAAAGAAAACAATCTGAAGTTGTTGTTTTTAAGTTATATATACCATGATTTTTCCGGTCCGGCCCACTTGGGAATAGATTTTCCTCCATGTGGCCCCTGAGCTAAAATGAGTTTGACACCCCTGATCTAATGTGTAGAGTGGTCCAAGATGTGACCTGTCACCCATAGTTACTTGTTCATAAAGTGCATTGTTTATCTTTCACTTTTCTCCTTCACTTGACTTCAATAAATAATCCAGATTTGGAAACATCAATGCTCAGTGGATTGTATGCCTTTAATGTAAATGAACATGTAGTTGCCTTTTTTTGGATAAAAGAAGTAACAAAGTGTACTACTATAAACTTTACACAACTTTCAAAGTAGAAACAATGTGGGCTTTCCACCCAGTGTTGGCCCAGAGAATTGGTAAAAGGCTCGGCTATAGCAGTTGAGTTACTGCTTTGACACGGTGTACACATCACAGCCCATAAAACATACTCCTATATAACATTTCAGACAGCAACAACAGGAAGAATGTTAAGAGTACATAACATTGTAACTTTAATGCAGGGAAACTTAAATTCGTTCTACCTAATTTCTACCAGCATGTTAAATGTGCAACCAGAGTAAAAAAACCTCTAGACCACCTTTACTCCACACACAGAGACGCATACAAAGCTCTCCCTCGCCCTCCATTTGACAAATCTGACCATAACTCTATCCTCCTGATTCCTGCTTATAAGCAAAAACTAAAGCAGGAAGCACCAGTGACTCGGTTAATAAAAAAGTGGTCAGATGACGCAGATGCTAAGCTACAGGACTGTTTTGCGAGCACAGACTGGAACATGTTCCGGGATTCTTCAGACAGCATTGAGGAGTACACCACATCAGTCACTGGCTTCATCAATAAGTGCATCGATGATGTCGTCCCCACAGTGACTGTACGTACATACCCCAACCAGAAGCCATGGATTACAGGAAACATCCGCACTGAGCTAAAGGGTAGAGCTGCCGCTTTCAAGGAACGGGACTCTAACCCGGACGCTTATAAGAAATCCCGCTATGCCCTCCGACGAACCATCAAACAGGCAAAGAGTCAATACAGGACTAAGATTGAATCGTACTACACTGGCTCTGACGCTCGTCGGATGTGGCAGGGCTTGAAAACTATTACAGACTACAAAGGGAAGCACAGCCGCGAGCTGCCCAGTGACACAAGCCTACCAGACGAGGCTAAACCACTTCTATGCTCGCTTCGAGGCAAGCAACACTGAAGCATGCATGAGAGCACCAGCTGTTCCGGATGACTATGTGATCACGCTCTCCGTAGCCGATGTGAGTAAGACTTTTAAGCAGGTCAACATTCACAAGGCCGCAGGGCCAGACGGATTACCAGGACGTGTACTCCGAGCATGTGCTGACCAACTGGCAAGTGTCTTCACTGACATTTTCAACATGTCCCTGACTGAGTCTGTAATACCAACATGTTTCAAGCAGACCACCATAGTCCCCGTGCCCAAGGACTCTAAGATAACCTGCCTAAATGACCCGTAGCACTGACGGCTGTAGCCATGAAGTGCTTTGAAAGGCTGGTCATGGCTCACATCAACAGCATTATCCCAGAAACCCTAGACCCACTCCAATTTGCATACCGCCCCAACAGATCCACAGATGATGCAATCTCTATTGCACTCCACACTGCCCTTTCCCACCTGGACAAGAGGAACACCTTCGTGAGAATGCTATTCATTGACTACAGCTCAGCATTCAACACCATAGTGCCCTCTAAGCTCATCACTAAGCTAAGGATCCTGGGACTAAACACCTCCCTCTGCAACTGGATTCTGGACTTCCTGACGGGCCGCCCCCAGGTGGTAAGGGTAGGTAACAACAGATCTGCCACACTGATCCTCAACACGGGGGGCCCTCAGGGGTGCGTGCTCATTCCCCTCCTGTACTCTCTGTTCACCTATGACTGCATGGCCAGGCACGATTCCAACACCATCATTAAGTTTGCCGACGACACAACAGTGGTAGGCCTGATCACCGACAACGATGAGACAGCCTATAGGGAGGAGGTCAGAGACCTGGCCGTGTGGTGCCAGGACAACAACCTCTCCCTCAACGTGACCAAGACAAAGGAGATGATTGTGGACTACAGGAAAAAAAAGAGGACTGAGCACGCCCCCATTCTCATCGACGGGACTGTAGTGGAACAGGTTGAGAGCTTCAAGTTCCTTGGTGTCCACATCACTAACGAACTATCATGGTCCAAACACACCAAGACAGTCGTGAAGAGGGCACGACAAAGCCTATTCCCCCTCAGGAGACTGAAAAGATTTGGCATGGGTCCTCAGATCCTCAAAAAATTCTACAGCTGCACCATCGAGAGCATCCTGACTGGTTGCATCACCGCCTGGTATGGCAACTGCTTGGCCTCCGACCGCAAGGCACTACAGAGGGTAGTGCGTACGGCCCAGTACATCACTGGGGCCAAGCTTCCTGCCATCCAGGACCTCTATACCAGGCGGTGTCAGAGGAAGGCCCTCAAAATTGTCAAAGACTCCAGCCACCCTAGTCATAGACTGTTCTCTCTGCTACCGCACGGCAAGCGGTACCGGAGTGCCAAGTCTAGGTCCAAAAGACTTCTCAACAGCTTCTAACCCAAGCCATAAGACTCCTGAACAGCTAATCATGGCTACCCGGACTATTTGCACTGCCCCCCCACCCCATCCTTTTTACTTTTTACGCTGCTGCTACTCTGTTAATTATTTATGCATAGTCACTTTAACTCTACCCACATGTACATATTACTTCAACTACCTCAACTAGCCGGTGCCCCCGCACATTGACTCTGCACCGGTACCCCCCTGTATATATAGCCTCCCTACTGTTATTTTATTTTACTTCTGCTCTTTTTTTTTAACACTTTTTTTGTTGTTGCTTTTATTTTTACTTTTTTTGTTAAAAATAAATGCACTGTTGGTTAAGGGCTGTAAGTAAGCATTTCACTGTAATGTCTGCACCTGTTGTATTCGGCGCATGTGACCAATACAATTTGATTTGATTTGATTTGATTTGAAAAGTAATTACACAAATAAATGAAAAAAAGGTACATAAAATATTTTCTGTTAAAATAATTACAGAAATAAATGCAACAAAGAATGTAACATTATAAAAGTAAACACACGTTCTGTGAGTCTACATTGTCATTGGTTTCAGTACAACATCTTCTTTCCTCTTTCTTACATTAATTATCTAACTGTGACATTTAAGATAACAATTTCCTTTCTAGGGTCTCAGCACTACAGCGGAAATCTACTTTCAACGTTTGTGCCTCTGAGTCTGCGTGCCAAATGAGCAGACAGTTTATTCTTCTCACGGTGTAAGTTCAATTTGTGCATGCTGATCCACAACACTAGTTCCTCACAGTCCAATTTGTGCAACAGGTTTATTTGGAAGTTCTGGAAGCTTGGGTAGAACCTTCCAGGTGTCAAAACAAACACCTTCTGATCAAGAAGCACATTTACTATATGGTTGATGTCCTCAGATCTACTTGAGATTGAGTGCTTTCCAGACTCTGGCTTCAGCTCACAGTCTTTTTCAAATCGCTGCATGAGGTCTGTCTGCGCTCCAATGGTCCTGCTGACTTTCTGTGCAATGTCAAACTGAACCTGGGCCCCTTGATGTTGGATGAGGTGCACATTCTAGGTGTTCGCAGTTCTTGCATCAAATACTTTGGTATTGCTCTGTTCTGATTACCTTGAAAACATATACCAAATACTTCCAAAGGACCTCTAAGTATCCGTGACTTTGTACCAGAAGTAGTTGTAACAGTGGCCTTAAATAAAATGTAGCCTACAAATGTGAGCCTGTAGTACGTGTGCAACACTGTATGATAAGTCTATGAAGAGTGTAATGATTAATACTGGGATAATAAACAAACAAACAAACAATCAAACAAAAGTTCACCTGTAGCTGTAGGGCTTATTGTATTGACAAAAGTTAGCTGTAGATACCTATGCTGTTCGAAGGTAGAGCACTTACTTTAACTATGCGGTGATCACTTTCGTTGTTGTCACTTACAGCCGATGATGCACCAAAAACCGGTGCTTGTAGTGGTTGAATTCCTCTGTCTGGCAACTGGTCATCTTTTGCTTGGTCTGGGTCCCTGAATAGACATCGTCTCTCTGTGCTTTACTGAACTGACAGTCGTTTGGTACTTCTGGGGGGTCAAGACAGCCAAGGTACATCTTTTCGTTCTAACACTAGAATTTGCTCTTGCCCTCACAAAACAGCCAATTCTTCCATGTCATTGTCACTTCTTTTATATTTGAGTAGAAGATTGCGACAGGAGCCACATACTGCTTTTGAAAACCCATCACTCGTGACAGGTCCAGTTATCTCTTCTAAAGCCAGTGTGTAGTCCTTTCGCAATAAAAACGATTTACCTTGCAAAAGGTTGTGTTTGTTCCTGTTACAGTCTTACGGGTCACCACAAACACAGCATACATCAACATATTTTGATGGGGTTTTAATCTGTGATTTCGCGGCCTCCTCACGCACTATTACACCTACGACACTAATCTAGTGAGCAACTTCGCCCAAGCAAGGCATTTGATTAGTTTGACGTGTTGCGAGGCTTCACTGATTTACACCGGGTTCCCTTTCTAGCTGATTTTGTGCTATGGACTTTCCTACACTTCCCAGTGCCGACAAGCTTAGGTGGCATATAAGACAAATGTCTAGCAACCCAAAGGTTGTGTGTTCAAATCTCATCACAAACAACTTGAGCATTTTATCTAATTAGCAAATTTGCAACCACTTACTACTTTTTAGCTACTTTGCAACTACTTCGCATGTTAGGTAGCCCTTTAACCTAACTCCTAACCCAAACCTTAACCTTAACCTTAACCCTTAGCCTAGCTAACATTAGCCACCTAGCTAACGTTAGCGTTAGCCACTTAGCCACCTAGCTAACGTTAGCCACAACAAATTGGAACTCGTAACACATCATACCTTTGCAAATTCGTAACATATGGTACAAATTGCACTTCGTAACATATCATCCGAATTCCAATTCATAACATATCCTACGAAATGAATGATGGACATCCACAAATTAGTACCATACCATACCATACGAAACAAAGCATGTCATACTAATTGGAGTGTTCCGGATTTACATGTATTATGTTACGTCTACCACCGAGTCCAGGTTGTAGAGAGAGGAAACAACACCGAAAGAGAAGATCTAATTCTGCACTAAACAGAACTCGAAACACCAAAATAGTATTTTCAACCTTTTCCGGTAGTGCTTCCAGTCCCTGGCAAGGTGTTGCACAACACTTGATGAAGTGTAATGTTTCAAATCATCTCAGGATTATGTGTTTCATCTCCTTAACATTGGTGGCAGCTCAGTTGCCACTAGTTTTGGTGTTTTAACAGTGTACATGCTATATGTTTGATGAAAATCAACTACAACATTCAGTATGTAAATGAAATGACTCAGTTCTAGACAAGTACGGTTCTGGTCAGATGGAGAGAGAATGTTCCTTTAAACAGTACCCACTGTTTTGGGAATGGTTTTAGGCAGGGTAACCAGTGACGTGGAGAGAATGGTATTGTATTGGTTGGATAAAAACCCTTTGTAGCACTCATTGCCTTTCTGACTGACTGTTTGGCTGCTCTGTGTTTCTTGTTCTCTGGTGTGTCGCTAAGAGAGAATACTTTATTGAAAAATACTGTAACGTTATGTGTTAAGCTGATTAGACATCCCCAACACATACACACACACGCACTCGCACATTCACGGACACGCACACACACTCCCACACAATGTGTCTTCTAGGTTAACTGAGGTAGTTGATTGTGAGTGTGTGTGTGGTCAGGGGGTGTGGTGGATGGGTAAACAATGTCAGAGATAAGGTCTCCCTTACCAACTGACAATCAGTTAGCCTCATTACTTTATCTTCTCTATAGCTACTCCCCTACCATAGACTCTCCAAGTCTGTGTGGGTGTGTGTGTGTGTGTGTGTGTGTGTGTGTGTGTGTGTGCGTGCGTGCGTGTGTGTGTGTGTGTGCGCGCGCACCTAGCAGCCCTGGAAGCCCTTGTGAAAAGAAGTGAGTGGGAAAGGCTGTTTCTAATGGCTCAGGGTTTAGTGGTAGTTGATGAAGAACTGTCTCTAAACACCCCTTGGGGGGTTCTCAATGGCTAATGTAAACACTGTTTACATAATAGAGCTACTACCCTGACCCTCCCCTACCGGTCTCAACCCACCTCACCCTCCCCTCCTTTCCTTCCCTTCCAGAGTAGAAAGACTAAAGACTGTTTGTTCGTAAACTACTGTCTGAGTCTTGTTTGGAGATGGTAATTGAATGGCTACACTCTCTCTAAATACTTCTCGTCTTTCATTAGGTAGGACTGCAGGGGAGGCGGCTGGACAGAAAGGTAAATATTTAGCTACTATCTGTCTGACCTTAATGCTAGCTGGCTGACACACACGCGCTCACGCACGCACACACACAGAGGTTTGTTGATCCTGCTGTTTTTTGTCCTTCTTCTCTGGTCACATTTGTAGTAGAGAGCCAGGCTGACACACAGAAAAGCAATGTATTCAAAGCTAACATGCAAAAGGTTGGCTTGTAAATGCTATACAGAGCAAATGCTATACAGAGGAGAGTGGTGATCACATGCAACAGTAAGTCCTCTGAACAGTATGTTGTATTCCAAGCTGTAATGTACCATTCAGTTCACTGACCAGAGATCACCACACTAAATGCCCCGCAAACACACTCACACACGCACACACACACTGAGCAGACAATAGGGAATAGTTTCAGGGAGTGATTTATGGCCATATTGTTACTGTAGCCTAGCCTCTTTTCCAGAGAAACAGATTGAGCCTGTAAAGTGCGTGTGAGTGTGTGTGTGTGTGTGTGTGTGTGTGTGTGTGTGTGTGTGTGTGTGTGTGTGTGTGTGCACGTGCATGTCTACTCCAGACTAACAGATCGAGCTTGAAATGTTAGCGGGCACGTATGGCGCCTCAGCCCTTTGACATCATGGAGTTGTATTGGAATGGAAATACTGACAATGAGCTGAATACAGTCACCAGGCCACTTTTTATGTTAAAGCTTAACTATCCTTACAAGTTAAATATCCAGCATACATGTTATTGCCTAAGAAAGGCACATTTTTGTACCACAGTCTCTCCTTAAAGACCACTGTCTATTTAAACACTACAGCGTACGTTTAGGGCCCTTGCCATTCCATGTTGGCATTTGCACAAAACCCATGTAGAGAGAAAAGACAGAGAAGGCAAAAGAAGGGATGAATAGATGAGAAGAAAGGGAGGAGGATGAGAAACGGGGGTTTCAGGGTGAAAAAGACAAGTCTGGAAATGTATATAAGCTGTGTGTTTCCAGGGGCTTTAAAGGATAACCTTTGACAGAGTAAGCGTTTATTTTGTGAAGTTTCAATCACATTCAAAGAGAGAACCTCAGTTAAATGATTCTGTTTTAGGTCACTTGTTTGTCTGACTGATGGAGAAAGAGAGAGAGAGAGTGAGCGGGAGAGAGAGAGAGAGAGAGAGAGAGAGAGAGAGAGAGAGAGAGAGAGAGAGAGAGAGAGAGAGAGAGAGAGAGAGGGAGAGAGAGAGAGAGAGAGAGAGAGAGAGAGAGAGAGAGAGAGAGAGAGAGAGAGAGAGAGAGAGAGAGAGAGAGAGAGAGAGAGAGAGAGAGAGAGAGAGAGAGAGAGAGAGAGAGAGAGAGAGAGAGAGAGAGGAGAAGGAAAGGAAATGTGAGAAAGTTTGTGGATGCATGGTTAGATAAGGGACAAAGTCAATGCTATCTATCAAGTTCTCTTCCATGTTGTGGGTGCAGTCAGAGAGGGTAAGCCTACAGCAGGTGGAACCAGAATGTCTTCATAGTGATGGTGGTTGTAGAGACACACTAATGAGTCCAACCCAGCAGGAGACAGGGTCTCACGTGGCAAATCAAAGAGCTTGGGCTATGGGAGTATATGGGAGTGGAGTGTGACACAGGATGGCAAAGCTAAAGCGGGCACAGATGTCAAAGTAAACACATAGCCAGAGGCCATACAGGGCTCCAGATGACTTTCGTTCCTCCTTAGCTTAACACAGCTGTGCTGCTCATTAGAGGAGAGGGAGACAGAGAGGACATCTGACATCGCTGTGCGGTATACTAGCCTTTGCCCATATGCAAGTGACAGAAATAGGGTACAAATTGTTGCTATCCATTACAGATATATTTATTTTATTCAGGAGATGGTTTTCATTTTGGATAACAGTTTTATGTTAGTGTTATAAAGGGTTTCACACAATTCACTTAGGGGCCATTACCCTGGGTTTGTCCATACCAGAGCAAATCATCACATTTTACCCCCACAACCCACACCCATGATACACCCAACAACACACCCGTATTGGGAACCCCACACACATACACCCATACCCAAACTAACACACCCCTATGTGGGACTGGGTCACATTCTCTCCCCACCCCGCAACCTCCCAGACGAGGGAACAGCCAAGTCCTCCCCCAAAATTCTTCCTGGTTTTTTTTCCCCCTGAAGGAAAGATCTTACCCTCAAAGGAAAGGTAACAATAAACTAATTGTGGGTTTGGAATCCTTGGGAACACAAAGAGAAGGGTATGCGTCCCAAATGGCACCCTATTCCCAATTACCTCCTCTTTAAAGTGCCATCATCCACCCTGAAGAGAGAGAGAGAGAGAGAGAGAGAGAGAGAGAGAGAGAGAGAGAGAGAGAGAGAGAGAGAGAGAGAGAGAGAGAGAGAGAGTGTCCTTCTCTCCCAGCTGGTTTAAACCAGTTTGTGGAAATGACAGGGCATCGTGGCAGCTGGAATTACACTGTTCAGAGCCGAAATTCTGTTCCAGCTAAATTACCATCCTTGTTGAAACTTCACGTTCTGCTGCTTGTCAAAAGTAGTGCACTATGTAGGAAATAGGGCACCATTTGGGATGAAACTGTATCTTGTTCTTGTTCTTTCCCAGCTGACACTCCAAACTAAAGGGCACATCCCTGGCGTGCGTGCTAAGATGACCCAGTCATTAGGTGCTTGTTCACATTTCTCCAGTGATGTTTACAAACATTAATTAGAATGGTAAAACATTCCTGGGGAACTGAACAAGGTATCAGGACAGACAGACATATAGGCCCCTCTGGTAATAAACCACAGACAGCCCTAACTAGAGGCCAAAGTGAGAAGACCAAGTGTCCCTGTATTTTTTTTTCACAAATAACATTTTTTTTTCATTATTAGTGCTATTTTTGGTGAAGTGTGTTTCCATATAGCTAGTGCTGACACTGAGGACTTGTGAAGAGCAGATTTAACAACCTCTGCATCTTTAAGACAGTTCTTTGTGAGAAGGTGTAAATGCCAGCTGAAAAGTACCAGAGGCCACGGTCTTGGCTCCATGTCAGAGCAGGTCCACTGAGGACGTGGCCCAGTGAGACACTGGGGCCAGGCCATGGAGATGGAAACACAGAAGTCTGAGCCTTTTGGGTAAAACACTGGGTTAAGTCCTTAGTGGAAATACGCCATCACTGTGAAATTAGTGCGTGGCGCTGAGTTCTATTCCTGCTGGAGACACACATACAAAAATGTATGCACACACGACTGTGAGTCGCTAAGATCATTTGCTAAATGGCTTATATTACTATAAGAGTATCCATTACATTACAGTAGCCTTATGCCAGAGATATGGAACTGGTGTGGAATAATCTACTCTGTAAAGTTCTGTCATTTCCATCCATCGCTGACAACAGTCAATGAATGTTATATCTTTCTGAGGATCTCCCATTTTACAAATTCGACAGGCTTTATTTCTAGCAGTCAGCTGGAGGTCTCTCTGTGTGTATCCCAAATGGCACCCTATTCCCTATATAGTGCAATACTTTTGACAAGGGTGCATAGGGAATAGGGTGCCATTTGGGATGCTCTCTTTCTCTGCCTTCTTCCTGCCTAAAGGACAGCATTTACTGAAACCAAAATAATGATTTAATTGAATTAGGCTCTGTGATATTACATGTAATTTAGTTGCAATGAGAGAAAACACAGGCGGGTTTTGTTTTTGTCTATTGGCTGGACGTAATCTCACTGTCTGGTCTGAACCTATTAGTTTCTCCAGCTCTGTCTGACTCTCTGTCACCCTAAATAGCCTTTTACTAAACACTGAATTACCTTTGTTTCCATTAAGCCTCTGAAAGCCTCTGATTTCATGTTGTGTGTGTGTGTGAGGAGAATGTGTAGTGTGTGTGTGTCAATGTGTGGTCTATATTAACTCCTAATATTTTAAGAGTTGTGGCAGGGCTAGGAAAAGCACATACTAACACCATCTCAGCACCTTCATTGTAAAATGGAAGCACACACACACACACAGTGTAATTGCAGCCCGGGCCGGGCCACCATATCTGGCGAGTGCTGGGTGAATGTGGGTGCTAAGTAGACAGTATGCACCACCAATATGAATGTACAGCAGTTTACTCAGGGGGAAGAGAGGAGGGGGTTGGGGGTAAATGTGTCGATTAAAAGACCTGGTGGCAACACTAAAACACTATTTCTATAGTCTCAAATCCTTCTTAGATTTGAACGTTTGTCAATGGCCTAACTCGATATGGCCAATGATTTAAACCAATGTTCAGTTAATTTTTTTTATTCTGGAAATTATTTATTTTCACAGGACAATTTCTGATATACATACAGTATGTAGGATCTTAATTTGATCACTCTTTTGTTGCTGAGCTTTTTCCTGTATCGCAGATGAAGATTCATTGAAAACCGACACAGTTATATTAAAAGTATTGCACTTTTCATGTAGCCTACTTTTGGCCAGCTAATACCCTAACCACTTGCTGCAGGATTATTTTGCTGTGACAATATAGGTCAAATTAATATCCTACATTTGTAGCTATAGCTAGCTATTGCTATAGATGACTGTCATTGTAAAGTCAAAACAATAAAATCTCTCTACTACACGCTCCTAATTTGTGCTTTGAAACAGACATTAAAGTGTTTTCTGTCTAAACAGCCAAACAAGCAATAAACTGAACCAACTGGAATAACTGATGTGTCTGGTTAATACGTTTACCTCATTCTTTGAAGACCCAGGGAGATGTCCCTCTCTCTCTCTCTCTCTCCCCCTCTCTCTCCCTCCCTCCCTCCCAACCTGTTGATCTTTGATGAGTGTAATTGGGACTTACTGCAAGGAAATAAAAAGGTAGGGCGACCGCAATGACGCATAATCATCCAGCGCAATAAAAAGCCACGAGGAGGGAGGGAGTGACAAACAGAGAGAGAGACAGAGAGAGAGACAGCGAGAGAGAAGCCTGAACTCAGGTAAGTCTTTCCCAGTCAGAGCAGTGCAGGGTAGAGTAGAGAGAGACAGGAAGAAATGCCCAGCGGGAGATAGGCCTCATTATGATATCCTGTTACAGCCTGGAGGAGCCTACATCTGAAACAAGCTGCTCAATTCTCTCTCTCTCTCTCTCTCTCTCTCTCTCTCTCTCTCTCTCTCTCTCTCTCTCTCTCTCTCTCTCTCTCTCTCTCTCTCTCTCTCTCTCTCTCTCTCTCTCTCTCTCTCTCTCTCTCTCTCTCTCTCTCTCTCTCTCTCTCTCTCTCTCCTCTCTCCCTCCCTCCCTCCCTCCCTCCCTCCCTCCCTCCCTCCCTCCACCCACCCACCCACCCACCCACCCACCCATACAGCGATTGATCCGACCAGGAGCCGAACAACATGACAAATAAAGGAACTCTACTATCCACCATTGTGTTCTTTGTGGTTAGCAATAGCATGTGCCTGAGGCCCACCCAGTAGTTACACGTCAACATGCTTCCCTCACCCTCTGTAACTCTAGCAATGTCGGGTGGGTGGGTGTGTTTCTCCCCTTTATGAGAAGCAGGTGCCAGCTGATTGGCAGTGTAACGTGTGCGTGCGTGAGTGAGTGAGTGTGTGTGCGTTCTCAAGCAGGTAGCTGTGCTGGAGTAGCTGCAGCTACTGTAGAAACCAACCTATTATCCCAGGACCTGTCATTCACAGCCTTAGCAGTGTTGATTGAGGGAGGCAAAATTGAATACAGTAGTTGTGATTCAGGTGCATTAAAGGCACGATGACAAATATTGGCAGTGTTCATTCTGAACAAGAAATAGCATGAAGTATGATTTCCATGAAGATATTGATGGTACTATTACAATTCTGCTTTGTACTGTAAATGTGAATGTGAATTTATGTTGTGGAACACTTCTGTCCGTCTTCCCCTCAGGTCGTGGGAACCATTAAACCTAGGCAGTGTTGGTGGGTCTGTACTGCCTGAAACAAACTGTATTGAGCCTGCGTCCCAAATGGCACTCTATCTGCTTTATAGTGCACTACTTTTGACCAGGGCCCATTTGGTTCTGGTCAAAAGTAGTGCACTATATAGGGAATAGGATGTCATTTAGGACGTAACCTGTTGAGAGTACATATATCTATTCTCCATTGTGTGAGACTTCTGCACCGCTCAATAAAGAGTTCAGTCATGATGTCATGGCTTTAGAAGCTTCTGATAGGCTAATTGACAACATTTGAGTCATTTTGAGGTGTACCTGTGGATGTACAGTGGGGAAAAAAAGTATTCAGTCAACCACCAATTGTGCAAGTTCTCCCACTTAAAAAGATGAGAGAGGCCTGTAATTTTCATCATAGGTACACGTCAACTATGACAGACAAAATGAGAAAAGAAATTCCAGAAAATCACATTGTAGGATTTTTTATGAATTTATTTGCAAATTATGGTGGAAAATAAGTATTTGGTCAATAACAAAAGTTTCTCAATACTTTGTTATATACCCTTTGTTGGCAATGACACAGGTCAAATGTTTTCTGTAAGTCTTCACAAGGTTTTCACACACTGTTGCTGGTATTTTGGCCCATTCCTCCATGCAGATCTCCTCTAGAGCAGTGATGTTTTGGGGCTGTCGCTGGGCAACACAGACTTTCAACTCCCTCCAAAGATTTTCTATGGGGTTGAGATCTGGAGACTGGCTAGGCCACTCCAGGACCTTGAAATGTTTCTTACGAAGCCACTCCTTTGTTGCCCGGGCGGTGTGTTTGGGATCATTGTCATGCTGAAAGACCCAGCCACGTTTCATCTTCAATGCCCTTGCTGATGGAAGGAGGTTTTTCACTCAAAATCTCACGATACATGGCCCCATTGATTCTTTCCTTTACACGGATCAGTCGTCCTGGTCCCTTTGCAGAAAAACAGCCCCAAAGCATGATGTTTCCACCCCCATGCTTCACAGTAGGTATGGTGTTCTTTGGATGCAACTCAGCATTCTTTGTCCTCCAAACACGGCGAGTTGAGTTTTTACCAAAAAGTTCTATTTTGGTTTCATCTGACCATATGACATTCTCCCAATCCTCTTCTGGATCATCCAAATGCACTCTAGCAAACTTCAGACGGGCCTGGACATGTACTGGCTTAAGCAGGGGGACACGTCTGGCACTGCATGATTTGAGTCCCTGGCGGCGTAGTGTGTTACTGATGGTAGGCTTTGTTACTTTGGTCCCAGCTCTCTGCAGGTCATTCACTAGGTCCCCCATGTGGTTCTGGGATTTTGCTCACCGTTCTTGTGATCATTTTGACCCCACGGGGTGAGATCTTGCGTGGAGCCCCAGATTGAGGGAGATTATCAGTGGTCTTGTATGTCTTCCATTTCCTAATAATTGCTCCCACAGTTGATTTCTTCAAACCAAGCTGCTTACCTATTGCAGATTCAGTCTTCCCAGCCTGGTGCAGGTCTACAATTTTGTTTCTGGTGTCCTTTGACAGCTCTTTGGTCTTGGCCATAGTGGAGTTTGGAGTGTGACTGTTTGAGGTTGTGGACAGGTGTCTTTTATACTGATAACAAGTTCAAACAGGTGCCATTAATACAGGTAAAGAGTGGAGGACAGAGGAGCCTCTTAAAGAAGAAGTTACAGGTCTGTGAGAGCCAGAAATCTTGCTTGTTTGTAGGTGACCAAATACTTATTTTCCACCATAATTTGCCAAAAAATTCATAAAAAATCCTACAATGTGATTTTCTGGAGAAAACAAATTCTCAATTTGTCTGTCATAGTTGACATGTACCTATGATGAAAATTACAGGCCTCTCTCATCTTTTTAAGTGGGAGAACTTGCACAATTGGTGGCTGACTAAATACTTTTTTTTCCCCACTGTATTTCAAGGCCTACCTTCACACTCAGTGCCTCTTTGCTTGACATCATGGAAAAATCAAAAGAAATCAGCCAAGACCTAAGAAAAAAAATTGTAGACCTCCACAAGTCTGGTTCATCCTTGGGAGCAATTTCCAAACGCCTGAAGGTACCACATTCATCTGTACAAACAATAGTATAAACACCATGGGACCACGCAGCCGTCATACCGCTCAGGAAGGAGACGCGTTCTGTTTCCTAGAGATGAACGTACTTTGGTGCAAATCAATCCCAGAACAACAGCAAAGGACCCTGTGAAGATGCTGGAGGAAACAGATACAAAAGTATCTATATCCACAGTAAAATGAGTCCTATATCGACATAACCTGAAAGGCCGCTCAGCAAGGAAGAAGCCACTGCTCAAAAACCGCCAAAAAAAAGCCAGACTACGGTTTGCAACTGCACATGGGGACAAAGATCGTACTTTTTTGAGAAATGTCCTCTGGTCTGAGGAAACAAAAATAGAACTGTTTGGCCATAATGACAATCGTTATGTTTGGAGGAAAAAGGGGGTGCTTGCAAGCCGAAGAACACCATCCCATACGTGAAGCACTGGGGTGGCAGCATCATGCTGTGGGGGTGCTTTGCTGCAGGAGGGACTGGTGCACTTCACAAAATAGATGGCATCATGAGGAAGGAAATGTATGTGGATATATTGAAGCAACATATCAAGACATCAGTCAGGAAGTTAAAGCTTGGTCGCAAATGGGTCTTCCAAATGGACAATGACCCCAAGCATACTTCCAAAGTTGTGGCAAAATGGCTTAAAGACAACAAAGTCAAGGTATTGGAGTGGCCATCACAAAGCCCTGACCTCAATCCTATAGAAAATGTGTGGGCAGAACTGAAAAAGCATGTGCGAGCAAGGAGGCCTACAAACCTGACTCCGTTACACCAGCTCTGTCAGGAGGAATGGGCCAAAATTCACCCAACTTATTGTGGGAAACTTGTGGAAGACTACCCAAAACGTTTGACCCAAGTTAACCAATTTAAAGGCAATGCTACCAAATACTAATTGAGTGTATGTAAACTTCTGACCCACTAGGAATGTGATGAAAGAAATAAAAGCTGAAATAAATCATTCTCTCTACGATTATTCTGACATTTCACATTCTTAAAATAAAGTGGTGATCCTAACTGACCTAAGACAGGGAATTTTTACTAGGATTAAATGTCAGGAATTGTGAAAAACTGAGTTTAAATGTATTTGGCTAAGGTGTATGTAAACTTCCGACTTCAACTGTATGTGCTGCAGTGTTTCCCCTATGCATCCCTCACACATTTATGGGCCCTGGTAAAAAGTAGTGCACTATATAGGGAATAGGGTGCCATTTAGGACAAACCCATTTTCCCATTACTCTCCATGTTCTATCTATAGATTTCTTTACCATTTGGACCATGGTCATCATGACTCATATCACCATCACCATTTCTCCCACTTTGTGAATGACAGTCATCCTGATGATGCTCTCCATAGAAACAAATAAGGAAGTCTAAGCTAAGACTGTCTGAGTGAAACGTTAGTTTCCCCTCGGAACCTTGGAACCCCTTCTACTACAGAGGCAGGCTGCCTGTCATCGCCTCGACAACGCTAATCAGAATTCATGTGTTTCCTGTTTGCAGTTTTACGGGGCCGGCCCCACTGGCCCCACATCCAGATGGCTGCACACACACAGACATATGGACGTAGACACACAAACACACACACACACATAGGTACAGCACTCACACACATACACACACTCCACTAAATGAGTTGTCAGAGCTGATCCCAGTAACAGGAATGGCTTGAAGGCCACTGGACACTCCACTGGAGAGAGGAGAAGACTGGGGTATAGTGGAGATAGAAAGATAAGTTAAGCTGCTTGTTCCTAGGTGGTAAGTGGAGAAGGGGGATAAGAGAGGCCCTGGCCTGAGTTAAAGGAGGATGGAGGATAAGGAGTATCAGAAGCACAGGGCCTCAGAGAGAAGTGCTGATTACAGTAAAAAAGAAAAGGCCACACACTTTATATACAATCTATGATTGTATTGTCGTACAATTTAGTATAAGACTGTGAGCAACCAATAACCTACTACTACTACTACATGCTGCTATTATGCCTTATTCCCGCACCCACATATACAGTTTGGGCTACAACACTCTGCTAAGAGAGCAGCATGCCCTTCACTGGGACTGTTTTCGGGGTGAGTGGATGACATCACAAACCCAGGCTACAAAAACAGTGAAATGGACAATGACACCGTTGTGAGAATAGAAAGGTCCTACAAACAACGGATGTGCTCTCTCACACACACACACACACACACACACACACACACACATGCACTCACATGGCACACACTCTCTCTCACACACACACACACAGAACATGACATGGAGTCATGTTCTGTTTGGGGGAAACTGCTGGGTTTTTTGGCTTTACGGAGGTATGCCGTCGCTTTTGGTCATCGTGGGAACCTATGTTTGATTTCTGCCAGGCAGTGGAATTTGAGACCGTGTTCTTTTGAGTGGAGGGCTGAGGTAACTGGCAGTGTGTGTGTGTGTATAATATGTGTGTGTGTGCGTGCGTGCTTGGCCACTGTGTTACATGATAATCTGTTTGTGATCAGGGCCAGGCCAGCTCTGCAAGAGGCCGAGGCTTTGGAAAGAAAGAGTAAGACTACACTCTCTCATGTCGATAGGAAATATACACAGTGGTTTAAACACACTTTGAATCCTGCACTAAAACTACACACATACAACCAACCAATGTGAGAATGGACCACACTTCCCTTTCCGAGACATTTAGAAGACTATGGCTCTGTCCCAAATTGCACTCTGTTCCCTACATAGTGCACTACTTTTGACTGTAACTCTTTAGACCCTGTTCTAAAGTAGTACACTACAAAGGGAACAGGGTGCCACTTGGGTTTTAAACCGTTTTGACATTTAGAAACCCCCAGATACAGGGCAATAACCCCAGACTTGTGCCTGGTCGTAATGCTGCTCCAGTTTTCCACTCTTCTGCCTGCGGCTATGGAACCCTGACCTGTTCACCGGACATGCTACCTTGTCCCAGACCTGCTGTTTTCAACTCTCTCTCTCTACCGCACCTGCTGTTTCAACCTCTAAATGCCCGGCTATGAAAAGCCAAGTGACATTTACTCCTGATGTACTGACCTGTTGCAACTTCTACAACCACTGTGATTATTATTTGACCCTGCTGGTCATCTATGAACGTTTGAACATCTTGGAGAAAAATCTGGCCTTAATGGCCATGTACTGTTATAATCTCCACCCGGCACAGCCAGAAGGGGACTGGCCACCCCTCAGAGCCTGGTTCCTCTCTAGGTTTCTTCCTAGGTTTCTGCCTTTCTAGGGAGTTTTTCCTAGCCACCGTGCTTCTACATCTGCATTGCTTGCTGTTTGGGGTTTTAGGCTGGATTTCTGTATAGCGCTTTGTGACATCTGCTGATGTAAACAGGGCTTTATAAATACAATTTCATTGATTGATTGACTTACTGCTACAGTTCCCCCTTGATTCTTTAAAAAAAATGATGATTATTATTTATTTATTAAATACAAAACATAGACATACAAATCACAGCATACAGACGCACACAAACATTAAAGACATCACAGCCTCCCTGACCCACCTGCTCACACCCACATCTCCAGCGCCCGCATCACTCTCCGCCACATTACATTTTAGTCATTTAGCAGACACTCTTATCCAGAGCGACTTACAGTTTAGTGAGTGCGTACATTTTCATACCGGCCCCCCGTGGGAAACGAACCCACAACCCTGTCGTTGCAAACGCCATGCTCTACCAACTGAGCTACACGGGACTACATGGCTTTAAACTGCACCATTTTGTTTCTCTCTATCATCCATGCACTTTCAACATTTAGATAATAAAGCATTTGACCTTTACATTGTATTAACGATGGAGTATTGATTGTTTATGTTTTTTGAAGATGATTGACAAGAAAAGTATTGTTACTGCACCCTCATATGCCATGCCTTGAAATATGCAGACAGACAGATAAAAAATATATATATACATTGTAATACTTCTGACAGTTTCCCCTTTATTCTGTGTTTATGAGTGAACTATATTGGACTCCACACAGTTTTGTTTTAACAAAGCATTCTTTACAGGAGCAGATTCTCACTCAAATCCCTCGCATAAATCTAATTAGCATAATCAAACATGTGCCATCGAAATCCATCTGTTTAAGCTAGAGACTGTGTCTCAATCCACCACATCCGCCGATGTCGGCCTCCTGCATCTGCGGTGGAAGGTGGCAGAGCTACAGCGGTGTTTGTCAGACCAGAAGACTTCCTGAAAATTGGTCTTCTCACAAAAACGTCTGGATCGTCCGAACGGTTTGGACTGGTTCTAGAAACTACCCTGTTCTATAAAGCTCACAAATACACGTGTTCTCCGTTTAGCTCTATGACACCCACAAGCTTCACGGGACTCATCTCAAGGTAACCCGGTATCGACCGGTAAAAAATGAATGAAAATGAATAGGCTTTTTTAGGACCAGGGTTACACATGTGACCTTTTTAATTGTTTGTTGTTTTAGGTCCTGATGCTTTTCTATCTTGCAGATGCATTTCAGAGACCTCAAACCATACTTCCTTTAGATTTTTTTGGGGGGGACTATCTGTTTTGCCATGTATGAATGTGTTATTCAATATGTTTCTATGGGCTAATAGCAGTAAGGTCAAATTCAATGTTTCATCCCCAAAAAACATTACTCTTAGGGGTTTTAAATAGAGGAGGAATACACACTCAAGCACGCGGACACACACACTACAAGCTCAATAATGGAGGAACATGTTTTCCACTGTGCCAGGCCCAAGCCTTCAACACAGCACCAATCTGGTTGTCATCCAGCCCCAAGTGTTTATAGTCTTATTAATAACAACATAAACGCTTGTGTCGATCCCTTAGTGAGACAGACAGGATTTTTAATCAGACAACATCTAATAGATGTTTCACACAATTGTACAATTATTGTGCATAAGAACAAATCATTTACAAACTAAACACATCTGTATTATTAAACATTAATTACACATCAGTAATGGATACAATGTAATTAACTTTCACTAGAATTAACTCCTGTCCTATTTGGAGCCTGGGCTGCACTAGGCTTGGTTGGAGTTGAGGCTGGGTTGGCCCAATTCAGACCAGCCCCAGCCCCAGCCTCAGACTCAGCCCCAGTCTCAGATCCTAAATGGGACAGGAGTTAACGCAGCGCTTCCTGTCTGACTGCAGGACCTTTTAGGTTCCACCACTCCACGGACCTCTGGTCTGAATTATGCCTGTCTGTCCCCCTCCACACTGCCCCCTGTCCCCCTTACCCCCTACCCTTGTCCCCCCTTCGCCCCCTCTCAGACTTCAGTGGTCTGCCCAATGTTCACTCGTAACTGTTAATGTTGTACAGATGAGGGCTGCCACCACTGCCTACACCACACAGGACGAGGGGAGAGGAGATGAGATGAGAGGAGAGCAGTGCTGTAAATGTGTTTCCCTATAAGCCCCACAGGGGAATCAAAGGAGAAGGGAAAAGCAGGGTATTATTGCAAAGATCTCTTTTAAAAAATAAAATAAAAACGAGGCAACATAACCTCCCACACTCAAATGGAGAAATAAGAAACCTCTGCTTTAAGCGTATTATTCTAGAGTAATGTATCTGTAATTCATGAAGCATTCAGAAGGGAAATAATGTATGAATTTTAATAAAGTATGATTGATTTTGAGGAACATTAACATGTGAACATACTTAATTATCATAAACTTCTATCCTCAAAACTTAAAACTACATTTGTTTTTTGTATCAAACTGTTGCCCAAAATCTGGTTTAAATGGGCTTGTACAGACCAGTGGGGTGGGGGGAAGGAGGGAGGTGGGGAGAGAGAGAGAGAGAGAGAGAGAGAGAGAGAGAGAGAGAGAGAGAGAGAGAGAGAGAGAGAGAGAGAGAGAGAGAGAGAGAGAGACAGAGAGACAGAGAGACAGAGAGACAGAGACAGGGGACCTGTTAGGATCTTAATGTGGCCATAGCATGTTCTGGGAGAAGTTTAACAACAATCTCTTCTGAGAGCAGCAGTAAATATGTGCCTGGGACCTTGACCCCAACAGTAAACAAGCTTTACCCTCTGTGATGAATAGCAGAGCTGGGAGCTGGGTAGAGCAGGAGGAAGGAAAGGAAAGGAAGAACATTGCAAGAACATTTATGTGTCCAGTTTTCTGAGGTTTAGGAGAATATTCCATCAATGTCACACCAAACATACACAGAACATGGTTGCCATGTTCTCAGAATATAAGATATTAATGTTCTAGACACGTTTCATGGGAACGTTGCAAGAACACTCATGTTTCCAGTTTTCTGAGGGTTAGAAGAACATTCAATCAACATCACACCAAACATAGACACATGATGTCATTGGACACAGGAATGTTCTTGCAACATTCCCGTGAAACGTGTCTCGAACATTAATATTGAATATTCTGAGAACATGGTAACCACGTTCTGGAATATTCCTATGAAAACACTAGGTAATGACCTAATGAGACTCTCAGTGGAATGTTCTTTAAAGTAGTATGAACGTTTGTTGTTAGCTGGGTCTCTCTGGAATGAGCAAAAAGAAGAAGGAACTTTTCTCCCTCACTTTCTCTTTTTCTCCATCTCACATTTTCTCCCCCCCCCCACCATCTCTCTCTTTTACTAATTGACCATCAAACCAGGCCAGTACATTGGTAAACTGAGATTACTGTAGCTCTAGCTCCTGTCCTCCCATGCCCCACCTCTCCCTCTACACTTCTAATTAATGGAGTATAGGGTTATAGGGTTACTTCCTCACCCCTCGTCCCCCTTGTCCGTCTCCACAGAGAGTCGCATCCCAAATGGCACCCTATTCCCTACATAGTGCACTGGTCAAAAGTAGTGCACTATGTAGGGAATAGGGTGCCATTTGGGACTCAGACTAAAACACTAGGCACAGAGCAGAGCAGAGGAAGCCTCCTGTCCTGTTTATTTTCCATTGCCCTGCTCTTAGTGACCCAAGGGGACTGTCCTACATTTAAACATATTTATGTTTGGAAGTGAACTTCACTCTTCTTCTCAAGAGCCACATCCTCCTAGCAGTGCATAGCCAGACCAGGCCACATGGAGAACTATTTGGTAGTTTTTCTGAGGAGATGGTGGTGTTTTTTCCCAAACTTGGACAATTTATGAGATTGAGAGGTAGTGAATTTAATATGGAGCCTCAGACTCACAATACTAACTACCTGGACTGTGTAAGTCTTAGGTGGAAAATCACCATAAGTAGTGTGAGATCAGTGGAGGCTCCTCTGAGAAGGAAGGGGAGGACCATCCTCCTCAGTGAATTTCCTAAAAATAAAAATAGTGAAACATTTAAAAAGTTATCCTTTAGATAAAACTATACTAAATATTTTCATGTCACCAAATAATTGAATAAAACACTGTTTTGCAATGAAGGTCTACAGTAGCCTCAACAGCACTCTGTATGGCAGCACCATGGTGTAGCTGGAGGACAGCTAGCTTTCATCCTCCTCTCGGTACATTGACTTCAATACAAAACCTAGGAGGCTCATGGTTCTCACCCCCTTCCATAGACTTACACAGTAAATATGACAACTTCCGGAGGACGTCCTCCAACCTATCATAGCTCTTGCAGCATGAAATGACCTGTTGTCCAAAGGATCAGAGAATGAATCTAGTACTGAAAGCATAAGCTACAGCTAGCTAGGAAGCAGTACAGTGCATAAAATGTGGTAAGTAGTTTACTCAAAGAGAAAGACAATAGTTCAACAGTTATTAGGTAGAACAGAAAACCAGCATCTCTCTCTCGCTTCTTCTACATGTTTGAAGAAATTAATTTGTTCAAACCTGTTTGTTCAAAACTGTTGAACTGTAGTGCTAGCTAAATTTGTCCAATAGAAACACAAACACCCGGCTCAAATAGAGGGATGCTATGTTAGCTAGCTGGCTATTGCTATCCAAAACAACACTGGAACTCTTCCAAGTCAAGGTAAGTTTTGGTTTTACTAATTTATTGCCACCGGGGCCCGCCGGTGTAACTGCTAAACTGCTTACTGACTGTACACTGTACTGCATGATTTCAGCGGGTTTACTAACACGTTAGTTATATTAGCTATGTTGACTATGACATTACTTTAGCTAATATGGTGACAGTGATGTAGGCTGTGTGTAGCGGTTATGATATGGTTTGGCTTGGAAAGGTTTATTCGCCAGGTTACATACAGCTGATGTGTTGTGCGTTGAAGTCCACAAGCGAAGGGAAAAGGTGAAAGGACGAGCGTGTGTAGATGTGAGAAAGAATACAACGTGGCTGCAATGAAAGTGAACTGTGTTTCCGTGTGATCAGGGGTGTATTCATTACACTGATTCTGTTGAAAAACGTTTCTTAAACGGAAGCAAACGGAACGAAACGGGATAAACATACATGAATTTGTCCAATAGAAACTCTTGTTTGCAACTGTTGGACTAATGATTACACCCTAGATCAGCTAGATGCATACAAGAGTGTGCAAGGCGGTATTGAATGTGTCACTGTCTGTCCATGAGTCGCTGTCTGTCATCTCACATTTTTCTCTCGACCTGTGTTCACCTACGCTGTAAACTTTCATTCATAGGCTAGGTCAGTGGTTCCCAACCAGAGGTACTAGGAACCCTGGGGGTACTTGACCTATCCACATGGGGTACTTAAGAAGACTCATGAGACCATAGGCCTAATGGTAAAATGTACATGAAGGGGTATTTCAGAGGTACTCCGGGCAGAGCAAAATTCAGTTGGTGGTACAGTAACCAAAAAAGGTTGGGAATCACTGGGCTAGGTTGTAGCAACCTCATGATGGGTATAGGGAAAATGTGAGTATCATGATGTAGCCTAAACCTATCAATGTTACATTGAACTGGGTGAATGGAATATGAATGACAGTCATCCAATATGCTGTAATAAAAATAAGGCCATGCTCATAAATAATAAATAAATTGTCCTCCCTCATCTTAAACGACACCAACCGCCACAGTTTGAGACCTACTTGCTCACCACACCTGACCTTGCTATAAAAACACACCACACCTCGGAAACAGAGAGACACCTTTCCCAATAACCTCAATACTCAGGGCAACTCTGACCTGGCTATGGGCCTGGCTATGAGCTGTGGGCTTTAGACAGGCGGCAGGCGGCTTCACCATTCCACCAGATGCACCGGGACACCAGGGAGGGAGAGGCAGCCGGTCTGGTCTGGCAAAGTGAAGCACTGTTTACTCCTGCACTCCAGAGTTTCCAAACAGACATTAGGACTGAGAGGGACTGAGAGGCCTGGAGGGCAGTGAATCATGTTTACCACAAACTAAACTCTCTGGGACTGAGCAATGGGGACTCAGAGGGACTGTGGCTTCATCCCAAATGGCACCCTATTCCCTATGTTGTGCACTACTTTTGACCCAAGTTTGTTATAGGGCAGGGGTATTCAACTCTTACACTATGAGGTCCGGAGCCTGCTGGTTTTCTGTTCTACCTAATAGTTAATTGCACACACCTTGTGTCCCAGGTTTAAATCAGTCCCTGATTAGAGGGGAACAATGAAAAAATGGAACTGGCTTCAAGGTCCAGAGTTGAGTTTGAAGGATATAGGGAATAGGGTGCCATTTAGGACGCAGCCTGTGAGTGGTAAATGGCCCTAGTGAATATGCACTTAATGGGGGTACGTGGGTAGTCTGTCCCACCAGAGGATGTAGTGGAGGAGGTGAGGAGGAGGGGGCTAGAGGAAGCAGGGAGGGGTGACCTCTAGGTGTCTGGGTGGGTTGGATGGGGCACAGAGGGTTCAGGGGGGCAGGAGACAGGTTAATGACCTCATGTGCTGGATCACTGGGCAATAAGGATCCAGCCATTACCCAAGTAGACGTGGCCTGTCTCCCGCTAGAGAGAGGTGGACAGGGGAGGGGAGGTCTGAAGTTTTAGAGTATCTGCAAAGAGGTGGAGAGGAAAGGGGGAAGAGGCGGAGAGGAGAGAGGGAAGAGGTAGAAAGAGTTGGGGAGGAGGTCAGGGAGAGGAGGACAGGGAGAGGAGGTTTTTGAGGAAGATCTTTCTTGCCTGTGATATGTGGTTGTCCTACCTACCTTAGTTGAATGCACTGACTTTAAGTCGTTTTGGAGAAGAGTGTCTGCTAAATGTCCAAAATGTACAAATGTAATGTTTTCAGTTCTATAGGCTATAGTTTCTCATCAAAGAGGTGGAGATGAAAGGGGTAGTAGAGCTCTGAGGATCTACTATATACTGTAGTCTATCAGCATACAGGAACGCTTACTCCTACCATTACAGTACGTACAAATCTCAACCAAGAATTTTATACTCCGAATAAATATCATGTTTGTCTGATGTATAACAAGAATCACAAGGAGGCCTATATGCCAAACATGATTTTCCATGTGTGTATGTACTGTATAAAAAAACGTCTTTACAACTAACATCTATGCATGTCTGTCCCTGATTGCGTCCCAAATGGCACCCTATCCTTTATATAGTGTACTACTTTTTACCAAGGCCCAGGCCCTGGTCAAAAGTAGGTTACTATATCGGAGATAGGGTGCCATTTGGGATGCGGTAGCCTCTATTTGAAATGGTTAATAGGACACTTTCCCCAAACAAACCCTGCAGTTTTAACGTTCCCCAGAAAGTGTCGTAAAGCTCTTGGAGAGAGAATAATTACCCAGTGTTTTGGAACATAGCAGTCTAAATGTCATACTTTGCCCTGCAGCAGTGTAGTCCTCCAACATGTGGTAGCTGTGTCAGTTAGTGATTTCTTAAACATAAACAAATAGATAAATTCATTTTGTCAGGAGCGGTTTTATCGCTCCACTAAGTTTTATCACTTATGGACTCCTTGTCTCAGTTGTCTGTTTGTAGTTGACTTAGTAGGCTCCCTCTTACTGTGAAATACATTGGACACATTTTTCCATAGCATGTTATTGGGTGTCACTTGACAATGGCCACCCACCCAAACTGAAACTGAACAATTTGGTTAGGATCCAGGCTGCACCCACCCATCCACCGGAGAGAAAGAGAAAAATACCCATACTTGTTTTCTAAACACCAGTGCTGCTCATGTTATCAAAAGACCCAGACACTTAGATAGCATCTGCTCTGACATGGTCTTAAAGATGAAATCTGCAGCAGGGAAAACAGCGCCACAGTCCGCCCCATGGCCGCTGTTATGTTTTTGTTTTGTTGACTGGTGCACTATATAGGGAATAGAGTCCCATTTGGGAGGCAGTTCCACAGTCTTATCTGTTAGATCCCAAATCAAATCAAACCGTATTTGTCACATGCACCAAAAACAACAGGGGTAGACCTTACAGTGAAATGCTTACTTACAAGCCCTTAACCAACAATGCAGTTTCAAGAAAGAATACCAACAACAACAAAAATACAATCTAAAATAACATGAAATAAAAGTAACAAATAATTAAAGAGCAGCAGTAAAAACCCATGCCAAATCTTTTCAGTCTCCTTAGGGGGAATAGGTTTTGTCGTGCCCTCTTTACGACTGTCTTGGTGTGCTTGGACCATGTTAGTTTGTTGGTGATGTGGACACCAAGGAACTTGAAGCTCTCAACCTGTTTCACTACAGCCCTGTCAATGAGAATGGGGCCGTGCTCGGTCCTCTTCTTTTTCCTGCAGTCCACAATGATCTCCTTTGTCTTGATCACGTTGAGGGAGAGGTTGTTGTCCTGGCACCACACGGCCAGGTCTCTGACCTCCTCCCTATAGGCTGTCTCGTCGTTGTCGGTGATCAGGCCTACCACTGTTGTGTCATTGGAGTCGTGCCTGGCCATGCAGTCATGAGTGAACAGGGAGTACAGGAGGGGACTGAGCACGCACCCCTGAGGGGCACCCGTGTTGAGGATCAGCGTGGCGGATGTGTTGTTACCTACCCTTACCACCTGGGGGCGGGCCGTCAGGAAGTCCAGGATCCAGTTGCAGAGGGGGGTGTTTAGTCCCAGGGTCCTTAGCTTAGTGATGAGCTTTGAGGGCACTATGGTGTTGAACGCTCAGCTGTAGTCAATGAATAGCATTCTCACATAGGTGTTCTTTTTGTCCAGGTGTGAAAGGGCACTGTGGAGCGCAATAGAGATTGCATCATCTGTGGATCTGTTGGGGCGGTATGCAAATTTGAGTGGGTCTAGGGTTTCTGGGATAATGGTGTTGATGTGAGCCATGACCAGCATTTCAAAGCACTTCATGGCTACAGACGTGAGTGCTACGGGTCGGTAGTCATTTAGGCAAGTTACCTTAGTGTTCTTGGGCACAGGGACTATGGTGGTCTGCTTGAAACATTTTGGTATTACAGACTCAGACAGGGAGAGGTTGAAAATGTCAGTGAAGACAGTTGCCAATTGGTCAGCGCATGCTCGGAGTACACTTCCTGGTAATCCGTCTGGCCCTGCGGCCTTGTGAATGTTGACCTGTTCAAAGGTCTTACTGACATCGGCTACGGAGAGCATGATCACACAGTCGTCCGGAACAGCTGATGCTCTCATGCATGTTTCAGTGTTACTTGCCTCGAAGCGAGCATAGAAGTAATTTAGATCGTCTGGTAGGTTCGTGTCACTGAGCAGCTCGCGGCTGTGCTTCCCTTTGTAGTCTGTAATAGTTTGCAAGCCCCTGCCACATCCGATGAGCGTCAGATCCGGTGTAGTACGATTCGATCTTAGTCCTGTATTGACGCTTTGCCTGTTTGATGGTTCGTCGGAGGGCATAGCAGGATTTCTTATAAGCTTCCGGGTTAGAGTCCCACTCCTTGAAAGCGGCAGCTCTGCCCTTTAGCTCAGTGCGGATGTTGCCTGTATTCCATGGCTTCTGGTTGGGGTATGTACAGTGGGGGAAAAAAGTATTTAGTCAGCCACCAATTGTGCAAGTTATCCCACTTAATAAGATGAGAGAGGCCTGTAATTTTCATCATAGGTACACGTCAACGATGACAGACAAATAGAGGAAAAAAAATCCAGAAAATCACATTGTAGGATTTTTAATGAATTTATTTGCAAATTATGGTGGAAAATAAGTATTTGGTCAATAACAAAAGTTTCTCAATACTTTGTTATATACCCTTTGTTGGCAATGACACAGGTCAAACGTTTTCTGTAAGTCTTCACAAGGTTTTCACACACTGTTGCTGGTATTTTGGCCCATTCCTCCATGCAGATCTCCTCTAGAGCAGTGATGTTTTGGGGCTGTCGCTGGGCAACACGGACTTTCAACTCCCTCCAAAGATTTTCTATGGGGTTGAGATCTGGAGACTGGCTAGGCCACTCCAGGACCTTGAAATGCTTCTTACGAAGCCACTCCTTCGTTGCCCGGGCGGTGTGTTTGGGATCATTGTCATGCTGAAAGACCCAGCCACGTTTCATCTTCAATGCCCTTGCTGATGGAAGGAGGTTTTCACTCAAAATCTCACGATACATGGCCCCATTCATTCTTTCCTTTACACGGATCAGTCGTCCTGGTCCCTTTGCAGAAAAACAGCCCCAAAGCATGATGTTTCCACCCCCATGCTTCACAGTAGGTATGGTGTTCTTTGGATGCAACTCAGCATTCTTTGTCCTCCAAACACGACTGAGTTGAGTTTTTACCAAAAAAGTTCTATTTTGGTTTCATCTGACCATATGACATTCTCCCAATCCTCTTCTGGATCATCCAAATGCACTCTAGCAAACTTCAGACGGGCCTGGACATGTACTGGCTTAAGCAGGGGGACACGTCTGCCACTGCAGGATTTGAGTCCCTGGCAGCGTAGTGTGTTACTGATGGTAGGCTTTGTTACTTTGGTCCCAGCTCTCTGCAGGTCATTCACTAGGTCCCCCCGTGTGGTTCTGGGATTTTTGCTCACCATTCTTGTGATCATTTTGACCCCACGGGGTGAGATCTTGCGTGGAGCCCCAGATCGAGGGAGATTATCAGTGGTCTTGTATGTCTTCTATTTCCTAATAATTGATCCCACAGTTGATTTCTTCAAACCAAGCTGCTTACCTATTGCAGATTCAGTCTTCCCAGCCTGGTGCAGGTCTACAATTTTGTTTCTGGTGTCCTTTGACAGCTCTTTGGTCTTGGCCATAGTGGAGTTTGGAGTGTGACTGGTTGAGGTTGTGTACAGGTGTCTTTTATACTGATAACAAGTTCAAACAGGTGCCATTAATAAAGGTAACGAGTGGAGGACAGAGGAGCCTCTTAAAGAAGAAGTTACAGGTCTGTGAGAGCCAGAAATCTTGCTTGTTTGTAGGTGACCAAATACTTATTTTCCACCATAATTTGCAAATAAATTCATTAAAAATCCTACAATGTGATTTTCTGGAATTTTTTTCCTCAATTTGTCTGTCATCGTTGACGTGTACCTATGATGAAAATTACAGGCCTCTCTCATCTTATTAAGTGGGATAACTTGCACAATTGGTGGCTGACTAAATACTTTTTTTCCCCACTGTACGTACAGTCACTGTGGGGATGACGGCGTCGATGCACTTATTGATGAAGCCGGTGACTGATGTGGTGTACTCTTCAATGCCATCGGAAGAATCCCGGAACATATTCCAGTCTGTGCTAGCTGGTTGAAGCTGGTTGAGAGAATGCCAAGAGTGTGCAAAGCTGTCATCAAGGCAAAGGGTGGCTATTTGAAGAATCTCAAATATAAAATTTAGTTTGATTTGTTTAACACTTTTTTGGTTACTACATGATTCCATATGTGTTATTTCATCGTTTTGATGTCTTCACTATTATTTTACAATATAGAAAATAGTCAAAATAAAGAATGAGTAGGTGTGTCCAAAATTTTGACTGGTACTGTGTGTATATATATATATATATATATATATATATATATATATATATATATATATATATATATATATATATATATCACTGCCTGTAATCCTTTTAAATGTTCCATACAGTAGGGAAGTGTCAGGGAGATGCACTGAAACACAGTCATCTCTCCTTTCAGTCGGGTAATCCCTAGGATGTAGGGCTCACAACGCACACACAGTATAACCTCTCTGCACAGAGCAGTGTCCCACCTGGGGCTATGGCTGCCAACTAACACACACACACACACGCATAACACACACCACACACATACACACTCACACACACCCGAGGGCTATGGCTGCCAACTCAAGGTGCTGCTGCTGCTCACCGTCCCTGCTCTCTACGCTTCAGAGAGAGAGAAGCCTGGCTCTGGCCAGCTGCCAAGGAGCTTTGTGAAAAGCCATTGTTATTAGTCCTTAGCATGCACGCAACCTTTTAGCTTTTCTCCCTCTCTTTTGTCTTGTGTGGGAGGGGGGGTGGGGGTGCTTATTTAACAGTTCTGTTCAGGTTCTGCCTCCATTGTCGCTCTCTGTGTTCATTAAATGTGCTCACGGTTGGCACCTGATAATGTACTTAATCTCTCCTCTACTACAGAAGTCTGTTTGGATGTATGGGGATTACGTTAACAGCAGGATGTGGCATAAAGGTGGGAGGTGGTCCTCTAGCAAGATGAAAAGCAACCAAACTGGTGCACAGTGTGCAGTCTTACTATAAACATGTCCCTTCCATATGCCTACATCTATGACTAGGCCCATCTGACTTGAATAACATCGTAACTACAAAAGAGGCTTTTTAACCACAAAAAAGTCCCGTCCTTGCTATGCTATATGAGCCTATCTCTGTCATCCATGACTGGAGAGATGAGTGGTTGTAGGAGGTGGAACTCAGAGGGTAAGAAATGTCAGTCTCTCAGGAGAGTTAAACATTGTTCTACCGTCTGTCTTTAGGACCTGATATCCAGCTGACAGAGAGGGGCCCATAAGTGCCCTTATAGCAGCACGGATGATGAGGGTGTCACGTCCACAGAGCGCTGAATGGAGAAAAGGGTCTGAGGGGCCCAGACCCAGAGACCCAGGGCTGGGCTCATCTCAGTTCAGTTAAGGCCTGGTGAGGACAGGTCATTACTGGGCATAGTCTGGATCCTTAGGGCGGCTCTCTGGATGTCAGTATGCTAATACCCAGAGTCTCATCACATCTAATGAGGAATGGCCTGGCCGCTTCCAGATCCCTCTTCCTTCCCCTTGTCTTCTTCCTCCTCCTCTCCTCCTCCACTTCCTCCTCCACCTCACTCTGCAGCTCGACTTCTCTCAGCCGCGCCTCAGTGACGCAAACCAAACCGGCAGGACTCTTGACTAGCAGCACGGGTTGTTAGCTACACCGATATACAAAGTCAGACATTGGAACATCTATTTGGGACTTCAGGGAGTTTTTGTAATCCTGAAATGTAATTTAATCATCATTATCTCTTTCTCCTTCTTTTAATTAATTATCTTTCATTTGGAGACATATTGTGTTGATTTAACCGTGGTTGAAATGCAACTGAAAAGCACTCTTTTTAAAACATAACAAAACATCTATTTACTGACGGTGACATTAAGCTTCAAGAGCTCCAGTCGGATCTCGTAAACATTCCCAACCTAATTATTTTTCTCTTGAGGCAGATTTATATCTAAATGTTAACAACATGCAGGGATAAATGTTTAGATAGGCTGAAGGTAAATATTTATTCAATGTCTTATTTTAATGAATGTCCATTCGTCATAGGGCAGAATGACACTAATATATAAGTACATCCTCCTTTCCTTGACTTGTAAATTGTTTTCTAAAATGATGAATTGTTAGTTTTTTTGGAATGTATGTTTTTATTTTTGTTTTATTTTAATGGATAACAAGTAAATAATCTTCAGTGGGTCATTTATACTGTATGTTTTCAAGAAAGGCCTGGGGAGTGACAAGAACTCTCTCAGAGACAGTAAAAGGTTCAAGAGTTCATTTGTGAAACCTTTTATAGTGTTTGAATATGTTTGTGTAGGTATTCATTTATGTGCATTATGAGTAATGTACCTATGTAGTCAATACTGTGAGAAAATAAATAATAACCTGTAACCTTCACTAAGGATAAATCCTGAGTAATAAACTACTCATGATCAATAGTTACCATGAATAACTGTCACGACTTCGGCCGAGGCTGCCTCCCCTCCTTGTTCGGGCAGGCTTCGGCGTTCGTCGTCAACGGCTTACTAACCACTGCCACCCCAATCATCCTCACAATTGTCTTGTCTTGTCATTCACACACACATGGTTCCTATCCCCTAATTAGTCTGTGTATAAGTGTTCCCTCTGCCCCCTTGTCCTTGTGAGTGATTGTTATTTGTGAGAGTAGTGGAGCTACTCGTAACATATTGTTGCCAGGGTAGATTTTCCCCTGTGCCTATGTATATTTGGATATCCATTAGAGTGTATTTGCCAGGGATGATAGTTTCCCCTGTGCCTGTTTCGTTGATCGCTATTTGAGCCTATTTGTGTTTCTACGAGGAATAAACTCTGTATTCGGTGATTACCCTCCTGCGCCTGACACCTTTCCATCACACTCATCACAATAACCTTACATCTCTATAGAGCAGGGTTCCCCAACTGGCAGACCAGTTTCCTGAGCACATTTTTTGTTGTTGTAAATAAATAAAAGACAAATCAAGTGATTTTAATTTTGGAAATCTGTTGCAAAGTATTCCCACGCATAATAGAGAGGTATACAATATATATACAAAAGTATGTGGACACCCCTTACAAGTAGTGGATTCGGCTATTTCAACCACACCCTTTGCTGACAGGTGTAGAAAATTGAACAAACAGCCATGCAATCTCCATAGACAAACATTGGCAGTAGAATGGCCTTACTGAAGAGCTCAGTGACTTTCAACGTGGCACCGTCATAGGATGCCACCTTTCCAACAAGTCAGTTCGTCAAATTTCTGGCCCTGCTAGAGCTGCCCCGGTCAACTCTAAGTGCTGTTATTGTGAAGTGGAAATGTCTAGGAGCAACAACGGCTGTGCCGCAAAGTGGTAGGCCTCACAAGCTCACAGAACGGGACCGCCGAAGCACGTAAAAATCGTCTGTCCTCGGTTGCAACACTCAC
Source organism: Coregonus clupeaformis (assembly GCF_020615455.1). Classification (NCBI taxonomy): domain Eukaryota; kingdom Metazoa; phylum Chordata; class Actinopteri; order Salmoniformes; family Salmonidae; genus Coregonus; species Coregonus clupeaformis. The sequence continues at coordinate 45,740,818 of NC_059198.1, read as the reverse complement.
TACCGAGTTCCAAACTGCCTCTGGAAGCAACGTCAGCACAAGAACTGTTCGTCGGGAGCTTCATGAAATGGGTTTCCATGGCCGAGCAGCCGCACACAAGCCTAAGATCACCATGCGCAATGCCAAGCGTCGGCTGGAGTGGTGTAATACTTGACGCCATTGGACTCTGGAGCAGTGGAAAGGCGTTCTCTGGAGTGATGACTCACGCTTCACCCTCTGGCAGTCCGACTGACAAATCTGGGTTTGGCGGATGCCAGGAAAATGCTACCTGCCCCAATGCATAATGCCAACTGTAAAATTTGATGGAGGAATAATGGTCTGGGGCTGTTTTTTCATAGTTAAGGCTAGGCCTCTTAGTTCCAGTGAAGGGAAATCTCAACGCTGCAGCATACAATGACATCCTAGACGATTCTGTGCTTCCAACTTTGTGGCAACAGTTTGGGAAAGGCCCTTTCCTGTTTCAGCATGACAATGCCACCGTGCACAAAGCGATGTCCATACAGAAATGGTTTGTCAAGATCGGTGTGGAAGAACTTGACTGGCCTGCACAGAGCCCTGACCTCAACCCCATCGAACACCTTTGGGATGAATTGGAACGCCGACTGCGAGCCAGGCCTAATCACCCAAGATCAGTGTCCGTCCTCACTAATGCTCGTGGCTAAATAGAAGCAAGTCCCTGCAGCAATGTTCCAACATCTAGTGGAAAGCCTTCCCAGAAGAGTGGAGGCTGTAATAGCAGCAAAAGGGGGACCAACTTCGTATTAATGGCCATGATTTTGGAGACGTTCGACGAGCAGGTGTCAACATACCTTTGGCCATGTAGTGTATGTGATCGTATACAAATGTAAGCAAGGATTGAAATTATTATGTTTTAGTCAAATTGTATATCTGTTTGGGCTTCTTGCGGTCAATTTGCAGTCTATTAATTATTTGAAATGATGTTCTGGCCCCCTGACCATCCGCTCAAGAAAAAAATCGTCCCACAGCTGAATCTAGTTGATGATCCCTGCTATAGAGCCTGGTGAAGAGGAGGAGAAAACAAGAATAACATAGAAGGTTATAAAAAGCTGTGTAGCAGCCCAGGTTGTGTGTGCATCCATTACTATGTGCAGGTGTTAACAGGTTCCATGTGTGTTTACACTTCATACAGTATATTGTTTAACTCGGCCTAGCATAGTCCATGAGAGCCCTTTACATACACACAGACACAGCACCGACTGCATGAATGTTTTATTGTCAGTCAGGTGGGGAGAAAAAAATAAAAACCACCTCTGATTTAAATCACGGTAGTTAACCTTCCCCGCTATGAGGTTTGAAAAATGTCACATACCAATAAAGGCTGTATATCTGACCCTCATAGCTGCTAGTGCTAAAACATAGAGTAGATGAGCCTATGATTCTTGACAAGTCTACGCGAGAGAGAGTGTGTCCCCCAAATGTCACCCTATTCCCTACATAGTGCACTACTTTTGACCAGGGCCCGACACAACCAGAACATACATCAATAACAATTAACTGGCAAGTTAGAAAGGGGGCAGTTTGAAGTCACTTCAAAACAAACTGGGCTTTTGAAGGAAGCCCGTCGACCACCTCATCACATTTGCATGTCAATACAAACAGCCTGACCACTTGCCGCACAGCAAAATGGCAGCCTATCCTTATGGGGCTGAGAATACTTTTATTGTAGAGCCACTGTGTCAGTGCATCCGGTCTGTATGTGGCATGAAGAGGCCCTACTAGTCTCCCTGAGTGTGTGTGTGAGCTTGCGTGAGTGAGTGCATACTGTGTGTGTTCATATGCTCCTACGTGTTCATCCCTCCCTCCGCCCTCAGACATCCCTGTCCGTCTGGTATCAGCAGGTGATGGGAGCGAGCAGAACGACAGCACATGTAAAGAAAACATGGGGCACATTAGCTCTCCAAAGCAGAGGTTCTTGTTATTATTCCAGGGTAATAGTCCTGGGGGAGGCTAAATGCCTGCGTGGGCTGAGGCCAGGCTAATGCAGACTGCTGTTTAGTGGATAGCCTGGTAATAGTGTTTTCCTTAAGGCCTAATGGAGAAAAACAAGAGGTCAGTCTGGAACTGACCCACACACACACATTCAGGCAGGTGGACCTAAAAGTAACTACTTACTGTCCCTCTCTCTCTGTCATGGTTACCAAGGAGAGGGGGAAACAGTTCCATTTGAACTTTTGAACCTTGGTTCCCAAAACTTATGTTCCTTTGTAAGCCTAACTTTTAGGCTGCTATGTTAACTATCATGGCCAAGTGTCGACAAAAATAAATGTCAGTATAAGGACACAGAATGCTGCACTGCCATTATTGATTCTTCCACATTATTTATCGCGGTCAGTCCACCAGCTGTTACATGAATTCTCACAATTCTCACAGAAATCTTTGACCATTTCAAAATGTTTTTTTTTACCTCAAAAATGAAAAGTAGCTTGTTAAAGTTCATCGTGCAATATCTTTTTATGTGTATCACTGTGACCAGGCTATGCAATACAATTAGACACATGGAATGTGAAGTGTCATCAGAGAAGTATTCCTATGTAATAAAGTAGAAGGCCGACCAAATAGACGGGAGAGGAACACATACTGGGAAAATAAGTGATGGGGTTTTCAACACAACAACAATAAGAAATATAGGCTTCACATGATTAAACCCATAACTCTGTAGGTTCCATATTAACTATCTTAATAGCTCATCAATAACTCTCTTAATAAAGCAAACCCCACCGTCAGACTTGAGATCTATTTCTAAGGGGTGTAATAAGAGTGGTAAATGTGGCATAATCGCTAGCCTAGTCGCTTGGCAGGGAAAAGAGCCCTCTTCATCAACACCAGGTGGGATACAGGAGGGTTAGTGTGTTGGCTGAAACACATCCAGAGAAGCTGAATGGGGAGGGCGTATACTGGCCTTAGACTGAGTATAAAATAAATATCCACACTACTTCCAGGAGAAATCCAGCATGTGCAATGAAAGAAACAAAATGTGTTTGAAGCTGAGATCTTAACCTTTGGAGGAAGTTCAAGAATGACTGAGTCAGATGTGGAGCACTACTGTGAAACAAGGCCTCACTATGAAGTCAGTCCTATACACACACACAGACACACGGCATGGCCTACACACTCTGCCTGGTCCAATACACACCACCGAGGCAGCGTGTGTAGGCCGTGCCTCTCACTCGCCACACATCCTCACACACACACTACTGTACACACACACCCAGAAAGAAACAGCTAGAAAAAAGCCCTCTCTGACATGAGCCACAGCTCTCCTCTCTCTCTCACTCTCTCACACACACACACACACACACACACACAGCAAGGAAGAACACACAGGACAGGGTCTTTCTTTCAGACAAAAATATATATATTTTAAATCTTTACAATAAGCTTGGATCAAGAAACATACAGAGGAGTGTGCACACCTACAGTCACCTATACTCCTCAAAAATATTTTTTTTGTACCCTGGTGTCAGTGTAAAATTCTTCTTCTATTTAGTTTCTTTTTAAGCAAAACCATTTTTTATTTTTTATTTTTTACAAATGTGCAAATAAGACAGATTTGGAATCCTTCAGCGGTCAGTGTAAAGTCCAGGATGCACAGGCAGACAGGGTCTTGACAGAGCTCTCTCAGTCCGTCAGGTCAGTCCTGCCCTCTCAAGTTTAAATACAGCTCCTCGTTGGTTTGCCTTTCATTTTCAAGTAAAGTGCTCCTTTAGCAAAAACCACAAGGCTTGCGTTCAATTCAGTCCTCTTTTTTTCTTCCATTGAAAAAAACAGATAAGTACAATGGACAAAAATGTGGATTCATTTTTTAAGTTAAAAGAGAAACCCCAACGAGTAGGGGAGGCAGTCTTGGCTGTTTTCTGGGGCGGGTGGGGTAGGGTGTGGTGGGACATAAAGTCAAGTCAAACGATTTTAGAAAAGTAAGTCATACGAACTCCAGCTTCCCGTGCCCACTGTACATCCCCCAGTGTACCAGAGACAGTATCTTGTCATTCCCCAGGTCTGCCTGTCTCATCTTGTCACAAGTGAGGCAGCAGTTCTCGTGGCCCGTCACAGGCACCATACACTCCAGGTCTAGCTTTGCCACTTGGCCCTTCTTAGTGTGGTGGCCATGGAAGCTGTAGTGGAGCCGTGACAGCATCTGCTGCCTCTGGTCCTGCAGCCGCTTGTTCTCGCTGCGGAGCATCCGTAACGCCAGCATGATGAGAAGGACCAGGATGAGGCCTCCCGCAATGGGCACCGCGATCACCGCCGCCCTGAACCACACCTCTTTGGCTGAGGCCAGCTCCTGTACCCGTGTGACCAGGTTATGGTTGTTGCGCTCAGGCTGGTACCTGCCGTGGTCTGGAGGTGGAGGGAAAATATGATTATTTTATTGTGCAATGTACACTGATGTCCAATGGAAACTTGTCTTCTGCTTTCAGAAGGGGAATGCAATGAGTCGCCTTTTCTCAAATAAGAGCCAACAGAAAGTTATTTCAGCTAATAAACTAGCTAAACTCCCTTGGACTGAGTCATAACAGAAATCCCTACTTGAGAGCTCTCCCTTCCTCTCTGTAAGGCTGTATGCACCTTTTCATAGCTCAATGAGGCTAGTATTTAGGCACCGCTACATGCAGCCTGTGAAGGGATATTCTACAAGGCACATTCTAGGAACTCAGTAGTAGGACTCAGTGGGAAAATTACATGGTGCACATGCAATAAAACATATCTGATCTGCATCCAAGTGCTTAATGTGCTGCTACCCATTAAAAGTCAAACTGAAGTTGTGTAAAGGAGGAAATTGTTCTTTTTAAAGTGTATGGATAGCAGGTCCTTCCAGTATACCATTTAAGAACTGCTGTTGTCGACAGAGTTACAGCATAGGGCTATGGCACATGTAAACAGTAGGCTACACTACAAATCGTCTGTTTGGTTGCTCTGTCTGTCGCACATTATCAACCTTATCGAAAGAGTAGAATATAAAATAATATAATAACTTCAGTATCCATATGGTTTACAGAGCTACAGTAGAGCAATTGAAAGTTTCCATTCTCTCTCCTTCCTTACCTGTAGATTCTCTGCTGTGCGCTAGGTCGTTCAGTCCTCGGTAGTTACACATGTCATCATGACAACACTCTAGCGTGGACAAGCCCCCACTCAGGGCATCTGTGTTCTTAGTGCTGCACACATCGGCAGCGTTTGCTATGGGATCTAGACACCCGTGCGTGAGAGGTGAGTTCGTGATCATAGGGTCCAACACCTTGGTGAAACAGGCGTTTAGTTCCGATTTGCACATGTAGCCTGTGGCCACGCAGTGGGGGGCATCACAGTAACACCGTATTTCTCCTAAAAGAAAAAATAAGGAAATGCATGTTAGTCTTAGGTCTATTTGATTATGTAAATGTAAATGACAAGGTAAACCCTGAAAGACTTTAAAAAGTATTTATTTGTGTTTAAATGAAATACAGCAAATAAACCGAGTTTAAGAGCTTTCCGTGCAAAATTGTCCTTTTAGTCCGTATTATAAAACAGGAACCGTGTAGCTTATAATTAGTGGGTTGTTTGCCAAAGTCCATTTTTTTCAACCCAAATGGAAACTTGTAAAGGGGGGTGAGAGTGGTGCAGGAGACTCCTTTTTCAGCTTGCACGCAAGCTTTAGTGTGGTTAGGATGGGCTGGGTGCACTGAGTTCCCCCGGCTTCTCATCTCAAAAGCTTCTACCAAACAACCTTATCATTATTCCTTTTTGCACCTTTTCTTTATAGAAAAATTGTATTAATAAAAAAAGAGTGATAAAAATGCGTTGCAAATGTTATGAGTAGCGTTTCACTTATAGTCATATGTTTTAGGATACTCTTAGGCTATGGTTTTAAAACTGTTTAAAAAGTTAAATATGGCACAGGCTATTTGTATCGACTTGTTATACTTTTCAATAGAAATCCTTAGCTTTATTAGCATTGTGTTACGAGACAGCAACAAACAGAAAATCACAGAGATGCACACAAGTAAATAGGGGCCTTTGTATATTGTTACAAGCTGTTTGTGTGTAGCTACTTTCAGAGTCTCAGTTACATGCTGTCATTTTGAAAATATATGCACTCACTAACTGTAAGTCGCTCTGGATAAGAGCGTCTGCTAAATGACTAAAATGTAAAATGTAAATGTTATTAAAACTTCATGAGCTGACAATTGACAGTGACCTGCACTACATTGGGCCCTAAACAACACCTTATAAAAGCATTATGGCACTGAACAAACTAACATATTACTGTCGCATAATTGCCAAATGCTGTATATACCAGACAATCACCAGTAGACTATAGTAGCCTAGCCCTAGCTACTGAGCTTTGATTTTAAGTTATTTGGAGACTCATGTTTATTTCTTTACATTAACGCTACAGCCTATAGCTATAGCCTATAGGCTACATAAAATTACACGTATCAGATATTGTGTGTGCACTAACGCGAGAACTATGAGAACCATTTGAGTCATTCAGTCTGTTTACTGCCAATTTTACCATAATGGAAAGGTCTTGCTATATGAACTCATGGGACACACACAGAACACCTACTGTATAGAAAGTTGGTTTTTCTTAGTTATAACAATGTTATGACACCTCTCTTGTGTTGGAATATCTAGTAGAATTATAAAACGTATTGTTGATTGAGAGACATTTAAAAACAGCTATCCAAAACATTATGGCACTGTGATGCGCGGATCATTTACTATATGCTTTCCTTTATTCTTTATTATAAGAAAGATAAAAGTTCGGAAAGTAAAGGAAAAATAGAATATATCATACTTTTGTTGAGAAAACTGCGTTGTTCAATAACGTGTCTTCTTTTACGTTGAACAATTGGAAACGGATAAGAAAGCAGTGATAAGGCCTTCGGGGGGGTCTGACCCCGTTTTCTCGCATTCACCACTTCTATAACTTTTTCCATTGGTCAGAAAAGGAAACATAAAGGCAAGTTTTTTTTAGGGATCAAGGTTTACCTTTAGTAAGAAGAACAGCCATGGCACACAGTTCCAGTTGTAGCCAAATGGAAATGAAACTGGAATGGCGATCCATTTATGACAAGTAACTTTTTAGTCCCCTTATCCTAGTAGCAAAACCCGTAGGGCTGAGCTCGAAGACACGGTTACATGAACGCTACAGAAGAAAGCGTTGCATTGCGAACAATGTTGCCACAATCACAATCCTCTGGAAGACGTAAGAAAATAACAAAAAAAACGATTGGCTTGTTCCTGCATCGAGAAAACTAGGTTACATGAGAAATAGCCTAAAAGCCGGCTTGTTTAGCCTACTTGGATAGCGCTGCAGGAAAAAACGGAAAGCTTATAGTTGCTAAAAATAAGAAAAGAAAATACATTCCTTGAGTAGAAAAACGGATAAATCTTGTGACTACTTGTCCACTCCGACTTCACAAACATCCGCGATGATGGTTGAGCATAACATTTATAATCCGAAACCAACGAAACGTGAATAACAGGTTGCTTACTATCGCATGAACACTTCACTAGTCGACTTCGGGTAGAGGCTCTTGAGTTGAAGAAATATCTGAGCCAGACTTCGATACGTAACATAAATACGCCCCCTGAGTACTCATTGGGTCATCCCTCGCTCAATTTGCATACCTCATTAACTTTTCATTTCCATTGCAATCACACAATTTATCATTCCTCCTACAGAAAGTGCCATACACTGTCTTATACTGACTAGTCAATGCAGTGTAACATTGTTACAGTTTGGGTCACTCAATGTAGCTGTGAGTGTTGGCTACATTGTTTTAATAAAAAGCAGCATAAAATAGGCCTATACATGCCTTATAAACCATGTATAAACCATAACCATAGTTTATATTCTACCTGAATAGCCTAATAATGAAAACATAGCCTAACTTCTAAATAGACTAGACTATGAGCTCATCTTTACCTGCCTGTCTGTATGTAGCCTATCCAAATTGCCTCGTTAGGCCCACGCCACCGTGAGCAGGTTCCCCAGCCTATGACAGCCAGAGAGATCTATTACTGAACAAAAATATAAGCGCAACATGTAAAGTGTTGGTCCCATGTTTCATGAGCTGAAATAAAAGATCCCAGAAATGTTCCATACGCACAAGAAGCTTATTTCTCTCAAATTGTGTGCACAAATAAGTTTACATCCCTGTTAGTGAGCATTTCTCATTTGCCAAGATAATCCATCCACCTGACAGATGTGGCATATCAAGCAGCTGATTAAACAGCATGATCATTACACAGGTGCACCTTGTGCTGGGGACAATAAAAGGACACTGTAAAATGTGCAGTTTTGTCACACAACACAATGCCACAGATGTATCAAGTTTTGAGGGAGCTTGCAATTGGCATGCTGACTGCAGGAATGTCCACCAGAGCTGTTGCCAGATAATTTAATGTTAATTTCTGTACCGTCATTTTAGAGAATTTGGCAGTACGTCCAACCGGCTTCACAACCGCAAACCACGCCAGCCCAGGACCTCCACATCCGACTTCTTCACCTGCAGGATCAGCCACACGGACAGCTGATGAAACTGAGGAGTATTTCTGTCTGTAATAAAGCCCTTTTGTGGGGAAAAACTCATTTTGATTGGCTGGGCCAATGCCCTCCCAGGACCACCCATGGCTGCGCCCCTGCCCAGTCATGTGAAATCCATATATAAGAGCCTCATTTATTTATTTCAATTGGCTGATTTCCTTATTTTACCTTTATTTAACTAGGCAAGTCAGTTAAGAACAAATTCTTATTTACAATGACAGCCTACACTGGCCAAACCCGGACAACGTTGGGCCAATTGTGCGCCGCCCTATGGGACTCCCAATCACGGCCGGTTGTGATACAGCCTGGAATCGAACCAGGGGGTCTGTAGTGACGCCTCAAGCACTGAGATGCAGTGCCTTAGACCGCTGCGCCACTCGAACTGTATGAACTGTAACTCAGTCAAATCATTGAAATTGTTGCATGATGCGTTTATATTTGTGATATTGCTGCTGCCTGTGAGAATAGATGTTATTGCCGGTTAATAGGCAGTTAGAGAAATTAGCAATCCAAAAAGACACTTGGCGCCACTGAGACAACACAGACAGACACTGACACTCAATTACCCTCGAAACAATCCCATGCAAAACACATAGCAACACTAGTCTCAGATCGATATCAAAACCAACCAGCCCAACTCAAAGCGCCACTAGCCTATCCGTTGATGCTGATTACTTTGTAGGCTGTAGCCCAAGACCGTTTGAAGTTTGGTGAAAAAAAGAAAAAATAATTAAATACAAATGTTTTTAAAGGTTGATTTTCATCACAACGCATTTTGTGTGTATTACATGATTTTCTTTCTTAACGCATTCGTGTACATTACACGAATTCCAATTTGTTGTGGCTAACGTTAGCTAGGCTATGGGTTAGGGTTAGGGGTTAAGGTCAGGGTTAAGTTTAGGGGTTAGGGTTAGGGCTAGTTAACATGCTAGCTAAGTAGTTAAAGGGTTAGGTTTAGGAGTTAGGTTAAAGGGTTAAGGTTAGGGTTATGGGAAGGGTTAGCTAACATGCTAAGTAGTTGTAAAGTAGCTCAAAAGTAGTAAGTAGTTGCAAAGTAGCCAATTAGAGAAAATGCTAAAGTTAGCCATGATGCGATTCGAACACAATCGTTGGGTTGCTAGATGTTCCTGTTATATGCCCGACCAACCTCCCTCCTATCATTTCTGTCTTATGTAACCTACTGTCTTTATCTGTGATTGAAATGCACTGTATACAAAATCGTGGACTGCACACGAAAAAATATACTTTTTCATGTGCCTACCACAAATTTCCAATAAGCAATGCGTGTCTATTTCACAATCATCTGTGATACTGGGTTGACCTCAGGTGTATGGTTGAATAATGCCATCTACTGGCTCAGAGTGAAATGTCCCCAACAAACTGTGGATTGTAGACACGGATAGACATTGGTTTACATACTTTTTTGTTCTCTCTTGCATGAAACATTGCTTGTTGAACGAATGAATCAATTAATCAAGCAATCAGATTAACTCAAATGATCTCAAACCAATCAATTAACCCAAATTAACTCAAATCACTGTTCAGTAATTTTAATATGCCTGAATAATATGAGAGGCTGTTTAGTTTCAAGCAGTTGGTGCAAGGTAGGACATTGAGGATGGACAAGACAAACTATATATCTGGCCTATGATGGTCAGTCATTTCCACATAATGGGGTTGAAACTAGTAGATAGATTATGCAAAAGTCAAATGGGTAAGAAAACAAAACAATGTGTGTTTTTTGTGTGCGAGCCTGTTCACCCCGCTACCATCTAGAAGGCGGAGACAGTACAGGAGCAGACTGATAAGCAGCTACAGTGCCTTGCAAAAGTATTCATCCCCCTTGGCGTTTGTCCTATTTTGTTGCATTACAACCTGTAATTTAAATGGATTTTTATTTGGATTTCATGTAATGGACATATACAAAATAGTCCAAATTGGTGAAGTGAAATGAAAAAAATAACTTGTTTCAGAAAATTATAAAAAATAAATAACAGAAAAGTGGTGTTTGCATATGTATTCACCCCCTTTGCTATGAAGCCCCTAAATAAGATCTGGTGCAACCAATTACCTTCAGAAGTCAGATAATTGGTTAAATAAAGTCCACCTGTGTGCAATCTAAGTGTCACATAATCTGTCACATGATCTCAGTATATATACACATCTGTTCTGAAAGGCCCCAGAGTCTGCAACACCACTAAGCAAGGGGCACCACCAAGCAAGCGGCACCATGAAGACCAAGGAGCTCTCCAAACAGGTCAGGGACAATGTTGTGGAAAAGTACAGATCAGGGTTGGGTTATAAAAAAATATCAGAAACTTTGAACATCCCACGGAGCACCATTAAATCCATTATTAAAAAATAGAAAGAATACGGCACTACAACAAACCTGCCAAGAGAGGGCCATCCACAAAAACTCACGGACCAGGCAAGGAGGGCATTAATCAGAGAGGCAACAAAGATACCAAAGATACCCCTGAAGGAGCTGCAAAGCTCCACAGCGGAGATTGGAGTATCTGTCCATAGGACCACTTTAAGCCGTACACTCCACAGAGCTGGGACTTACAGAAGAGTGGCCAGAAAAAAGCCATCGCTTTAAGAAAAAAATAAGCAAACACGTTTGGTGTTCACCAAAAGCCATGTGGGAGACTCCCCAAACATATGGAAGAAGGTACTCTGGTCAGATGAGACAAAAATTGAGCTTTTTGGCCATCAAGGAAAACGCTATGTCTGGTGCAAACCCAACACCTCTCATCACCCCAAGAACACCATCCCCACAGTGAAGCATGGTGGTGGCAGCATCATGCTGTGGGGATGTTTTTCATCGGCAGGGACTGGGAAACTGGTCAGAATTGAAGGAATGATGGATGGCGCTAAATACAGGGAAATTATTGAGGGAAACCTGTTTCAGTCTTCCAGAGATTTGAGACTGGGACGGAGGTTCACCTTCCAGCAGGACAATGACCCTAAGCATACTGCTAAAGCAACACTTGAGTGGTTTAAGGGGAAACATTTCAATGTCTTGGAATGGCCTAGTCAAAGCCCAGACCTCATTCCAATTGAGAATCTGTGGTATGACTGAAAGATTGCTGTACACCAGCGGAACCCATCCAACTTGAAGGAGCTGGAGCAGTTTTGCCTTGAAGAATGGGCAAAAATCCCAGTGGCTAGATGTGCCAAGCTTATAGATACATACCCCAAGAGACTTGCAGCTGTAATTGCTGCAAAAAGTGGCTCTACAAAGTATTGATTTTGGAGGGGTGAATAGTTATGCACGCTCAAGTTCTGTTTTTTTGTCTTTTTTCTTGTTTGTTTCACAAGAAAAAATATTTTGCATCTTCAAAATTGTAGGCATGTTGAGTAAATCAAATGATACAAACCCCCCCAAAATACATTTTAATTCCAGGTTGTAAGGCAACAAAATAGGAAAAATGCCAAGGAGGGTGAATACTTTCACAAGCCACTGTACTATCTCCAGGCCATCAGACTGTTAAACAGTCCCCTCAACCCGGCCTCTGCCCAGTACCCTGCCCTGAACCTTAGTCACTGTTACTAGCCAGCTACCACCCGGTACTCTACCATGCACCTTAGAGACGGCTGCTCTATGTGCATAGAGTGCATTCGGAAAGTATTCAGACCACTTCCCTTTTTCCACATTTTGTTACGTTACAGCCTTATTCTAAAACGGATTAAATGATTTATTATCTTAATAAATCTACACACATTACCCCATAATGACAAAGCGAAAACAGGTTTTTAGAAATGTCTGCAAATTTAAAACAGAAATACCTTATTTACCTAAGTATTCAGACTGTTTGCTATGAGACTTGAAATTGAGTTCAGGTACACCTGTTTCCATTGATCATCCTTGAGATCTTTCTACAACTTGATTGGAGTCCACCTGTGGTCAATTCAATTGATTGGACATGATTTAGAAAGGCACACACCAGTCTATATAAGGTCCCACAGTTGACAGTGCATGTCAGAGCAAACATCAAGCCATGAGATAGACAGATTTGTCTGTAGAGCTCCGAGACACAATTGTGTCGAGGCACAGATCTGGGGAAGGGTAACAAAACATTTCTGCAGCATTGAAGGACCCCAAGAACACAGTCGCCTCCATCATTCTTAAATGGAAGAAGTTTGGAACCACCAACACTCTTCCTAGAGCTGGCCACCCGGCCAAACTGAGCAATCGGGGGAGAAGGGCCTTGGTCAGGGAGGTGACCAAGAACACGATGGTCACTCTGACAGAGCTCCAGAGTTCCAAAAAGACAACCATCTCTACAGCACTCCACCAATCAGGCCTTTATAGTAGAATGGGCAGACGGAAGCCACTCCTCAGTAAAATGCACATGACAGCTCGCTTGGAGTTTGCCAAAAGGCACCTAAAGGACTTTCAGAACATGAGAAACAAGATTCTCTGGTCTGAAGAAACCAAGATTGAACTCTTCGGCCTGAATGCCAAGCGTCACGTCTGGAGGAAACCTGGCACCATCCCTAGGGTGAAGCGTGGTGGGGGCAGCATCATGCTGTGGGGATGTTTTTCAGCAGCAGGGAGACTTGTCAGGATCGAGGGAAAGATGAAATTAGCAAAGTACAGAGAGATCCTTGATGAAAACCTGCTTCAGAGCGCTCAGGACCTCAGACTGGGGCGAAGGTTCACATTCAAACAGGACAACGACCCTAAGCACACAGCCAAGACAATGCAGGAGTGGCTTCGGGACAAGTCTCTGAATGTCCTTGAGTGGCCCAGCCAGAGCCTGGACTTGAACCAGATCGAACATCTCTGAAGAGACCTGAAAATAGCTGTGCAGCGATGCTCACTATCCAACCTGACAGAGCTTGAAAGGATCTGCAGAGAAGAATGGGAGAAACTCCACAAATACAGTAGTTCAATGATAACATCCAAGATGGCGTAGTAGTGCAGTTCTGTTTTTGTCGTGTGTCTGTAAATACCCTGTTTTTTGTTTGTTTTTTTCGTACATATTTCCCTATCAGACTTTTCATCCTTCTACAAAATATACTTTCCTGCAACCCGCCTCACTCAATGTGGAACGGATTCTATTATTGACTTACCTTTTATCTAGAATCTCCAGTTGAAACTAGCTAGCCAGCTAACTAGCTACTTGCTATTAGCCACAGTTAGCGGTATTTCACCCAGAACATTGGATCTTTTTTTCTGCGGGATTAATTTAATCACTGGACATTAATCACCGGATCGCAACTAGCTAGCCGCAACCGAATGGATGTTGCTGTCTGGCTAATCACCACTGCCCCCGATGCAAGCACCAGTTAGCCTCGAGCTAGCCTAGATCCAGGCTCATATCTACCTCTAGGTCTACCGGACGGGAGTAGCCAGCTAACTAGCTACTTGCTATCAGCTACCGTTAGCGGTTTTTCACCATTGTCCGTGGCCTGCACCACTCACCAGCCAGCTCTAGTCTGGACTATTATTCGGCCAGTCTGCAAAGCGCGTTATCGACCCAGAACATATCAGTTTTTCTGCTGAATCACTGGACCTTTAAGTGATTCAGCTGTTTGTTCAAGTTATTCAGGTGCTCTGTAACATCCACCATAAATGCAAGGTCCTGCATCCATTCTGCGGAATGAAATTCTAACACTGGTTTGCCCTTTTCTTCCATGAACTGTTCAATTTCTTCTCATAAATCAAAGAAACGCCTCAGCACAGCACCTCGGCTTAACCATCTTACCTCAGTGTGGTATGGCAGGCCATAGATGTGGTCTTTCTCTCTGAGAAGGCTGTCAAACTGACGTTGATTCAGGCTTCTGGATCGTATGAAATTAACAGTTTGGATGACCACCTTCATGACGTTATCCATCTTTAATGACTTGCAACACAAAGCCTCCTGGTGCAAAATACAGTGAAAAGTCCAAAAATCACGTCCTCCATTTGCAGATTGCACTTTCTCTCTGAACTTTGTCACAACGCCTGCTTTTTTCCCGATCATTGAGGGCGCACCATCTGTAGCCAGGCTGACAGCGCGGGACCATTCCACTCCGAACCTGTCCAGCGCGCTGACGAGTGCAGTGAAAATATCAGCTGCTGTCGTTGTATCTGTCATCGGCACCAACTCCACGAACTCCTCGGTGACGGTCAATGTGTCATCAACTCTGCGGATGAAAATGGCCAGTTGTGCAACATCTGTAATGTCCGTGCTTTCATCAATTGCAACCGAAAACGCAATAAATGACTTTACTTTTTGCTTCAACTGGCTGTCCAAATCCACTGAAAGATCGGAAATCCTGTCTGCAACTGTGTTTCTTGTCAGGCTGATATTTGCAAAAGCCTGGTGCTTTTCAGGGCACACAATCTCCGCTGCCTTCATCATGCATGTTTTTACAAATTCACCCTCACTAAATGGTTTTGAAGCCACTGCGATTTCATTAGCAATGAGGTAGCTAGCTTTCCCTGCAGCGCCACTGATGTCTCGGCTGTGAGTAAACACAGACTGCTGTTTCTTCAGACCCGCCAACAGTTCATTCACCTTCTCTCTTCTCCGCTGTCCTTGAAAGTTGTCATATTTGTCGGCATGAAGACTCACATAGTAGCGACGAAGGTTATATTCTTTCAGCACTGCAACATGCTGTGAACACACCAAACATACAGCTTTCCCATTCAATTCCGTGAATACATAGAAGGATGACAATTTTTCTTGGAACCCTCTGCGTCCACTTTTCTCTTTTTTGACAGAGACATATTGGGGCAATGAGGGTGCCAAAGCACATAATGTTAAAATTATATTTTTATACTTTACAAAATCATCTCGCGGGCCGGATTAAACCCGTTTGCGGGCCTGATCCGGCCCGCGGGCCGGACGTTTGACACCCCTGGTTTAACTGTTTCAGACGGTCCCCTTTTCTAATAGAGGCCGGAATATGATCAATACCCATATAGTATTCAAATAGTCTTGTAATATCAACCCACTCTTGAACTGTGTACTTGTCAGAGCGGTCACCTCTGAACACTGCGTTCTCTCTCGGACTTGACGTGGACGGTCATGTGGAACTTCATGTCTTACTGAATCAGTAGCTGACGTTTCTCTTCGTGGTGTACTGTGGAGCTCACTACACGCATCTATGGCTCCTGCTGACATCAATCTGGCTACTATGGAGTCACCTATCTGCACTCCTAACTGGCCTACCATGTCAGTAAGGTATAGTATGGCATCTGTATCGCTACTGGGTGTGGATGTGTGTGAACCTCCCCTCGAAAACAGACCCATAGGAGAACAACCTGGGCTCTGACCTTGCCCCGCTCTTCTAAGACTA
This sequence comes from Coregonus clupeaformis, assembly GCF_020615455.1. Classification (NCBI taxonomy): domain Eukaryota; kingdom Metazoa; phylum Chordata; class Actinopteri; order Salmoniformes; family Salmonidae; genus Coregonus; species Coregonus clupeaformis. The sequence goes on along the minus strand of NC_059198.1, from coordinate 45,724,971 downwards.
TCAGCTAATGACTGATATATCCCCACTCCCCGACCATGAAACCCACTGGACATCGCATTGCTACCTGTATGGTCGCCAAACCAAACACCCCTTGGCAATAGTAGGAGTAGTAGAATCGTCAACTATTTCACTATCAATTGTACATTTGTGAGCCATGACACCACCTTTAGATGAAACAAATTAATTTTAGAATAAAAATGTAGAGAAAAATCGACAGAGAAAAAAAAAAAACTGGAAAAACCCTCAACACTGAAATTACAAAACAGCAGTCCTATGGCCATGAAACCAAAAATCTGACCAAAAGAGCACACTTGATCTTCACTTCCCCCGGTGATCTGCTTCAGGCTGATCTTGAGGATCCGACGGGTCACGTCACCAGTGTAACGGCTCTCATATGGCTCATCGACAAAGGACACAGTGCTGTTCTCGTTCACGGTTTATTCTGCAAATACATAAACAACACTGTGTACACTTCAGAACAACTGCAAACCCACTATGCAATCTCCATCAAAGTTTAACAACCCTTTGACCGGATCTGTAATAATTTTAGAAAAGTTAAATGTATATTTATAATACACATGTTATACATTATTAGATTTATAACAACATGGCTACTGAGGAGCACTCAACTATTAACTTATAATAACTCAGTCTGACGGCCATAACACTAACAGTAAGTCGCTCTGGATAAGAGCGTCTGCTAAATGACTAAAATGTAAAAATCACCACAGCACACAGTCATGGTCAAAAGTTTTGAAAATGACACAAATACTAATTTTCACAGTCTGCTGCTTTTGATGATGGCAATTTGCATATACTCCAGAAATGTCATGAAGAGTGATCAGATTAATTGCAAAGTCCCTCTTTGCCATGAAAACCATGGTTACCTGCAAGGAAACACGTGCAGTCATCATTGCTTTGCAAAAAAGGGCTTCACAGGCAAGGATGTTGCTGCTAGTAAGATTGCACCTAAATCAACCATTTATCGGATCATCAAGAACTTCAAGGAGAGAGGTTCAATTGTTGTGAAGATGGCTTCAGGGCGCCCAAGAAAGTCCAGCAAGCGCCAGGTCCGTCTCCTAAAGTTGATTCAGCTGCGGGATCGGGGCACCACCAGTGCAGAGCTTGCTCAGGAATGGCAGCAGGCAGGTGTGAGTGCATCTGCACACACAGTGAGGCGAAGACTTTTGGAGGATGGCCTGGTGTCAAGAAGGGCAGCAAAGAAGCCACTTCTCTCCAGGAAAAACATCAGGGAAAGACTGATATCATGCAAAAGGTACAGGGATTGGACTGCTGAGGACTGGGGTAAAGTCTGATTGTTTGGGGCATCCGGAAAACATCCGGAAAACACCTTGTCCGGAGAAGACAAGGTGAGCGCTACCATCCGTCCTGTGTCATGCCAACAGTAAAGCATCCTGAGACCATTCATGTGTGGGGTTGCTTCTCAGCCAAGGGAGTGGGCTCACTCACAATTTTGCCTAAGAACACAGCCATGAATAAAGAATGGTACCAACACATCCTCCGAGAGCAACTTCTCCCAACCATCCAAGAACAGTTTGGTGACGACCAATGCCTTTTCCAGCATGATGGAGCACCTTGCCATAAGACAAAAGTGATAACTTAGTGGATCAGGTAACAAAACATCGAAATGTTGGGTCCATCGCCAGGAAACTCCCCAGACCTTAATCCCATTGAGAACTTGTGGTCGATCCTCAAGAGGCGGGTGGACAAACAAAAACCCACAAATTCTGACAAACTCCAAGCATTGATTATGCAAGAATGGGCTGCCATCAGTCAGGATGTGGCCCAGAAGTTAATTGACAGCATGCCAGGGCGGATTGCAGAGGTCTTGAAAAAGAAGGGTCAAATATTGACTCTTTGCATAAACTTGTTGTAATTGTCAATAAAAGCCTTTGACACTTATGGAATGCTTGTAATTATACTTCAGTATACCATAGTAACATCTGACAAACATATCTCATAACACTGAAGCAGTGAACTTTGTGAAGACCAATACTTGTGTCATTCTCAAAACTTTTGACCACGACTACATAACATTATTCAATATAATTTGGGAGCATGTACCTGCAAATACATACACAACACGGTGTAAACTTCAGAACAACTGCAAACCCACCATGCAATCTGAGTGACATGAAATAACATAAAATAAAAATACCTTTACACTTCGAGGTGACTAGCCTCATTAGCAAAGAAAGTACAAGGCGAACATTAGCCATCCTTTAGCATAACGCAACATGCAAACTCAGTAAATGTCCATAAAATTATAAATACATGACACAACTCTGTAACACTATCACATAACATGTCAACATCGATAATGATTATAAAACAATATGGTTTTCAGAATAACATGCATTAGATATAATTTTAAAAGTAAAAACACTGGGTGCTGCATGAATCACAATACAAACCTCCATCAAGGTTTAACAACCCTTTGACCGGATACTGCGTGATCATGCGCACGGGGATGCAGTTACTCAAATAATACAGCATCTGGCTCCACAACTATACCCACATATACATAACCTGGCTGCTTAATTATGACAAAACTCATACAACTAAGGATGTATATTTCTTCCTTCCTTTTACTCTGTCAATTAGGTTAGTATTGTGGAGTAACTACTATGTTGTTGACCCATCCTCAGTTTTCTCCTATCACAGCCATTAAACTCTGCAACTGTTTTAAAGTCCCCATTGGTCTCGTGGTGAAATCCCTGAGCGGTTTCATTCCTCTCCGGCAACTGAGTTAGGAATTACGCCTGTATCTTTGTAGTGACTGGGTGTAGAGATACACTATCCAAGGTATAATTAAAAACTTCACCATGCTCAAAGGGATATTCAATGTCTGCTTTTTTATTTTTTACCCATCTATCAGTAGGTGCCCTTCTTTGCGGGGCATTATGGTTGAATCTCTGTTTGAAATTCAGTGCTTGACTGAGGTACCTTACAGATAATTGTATGTGTAGTGTACAGAGATGAGGTAGTCGTTAAAAAATAATGTTACAATTATTATTGCACACAGAGTGAGTCCATGAAAATTATTATCTGACTTGTTAAGCAAATAGTTACTCCTGAACTGATTTAGGCTTGCCATAACAAAGGGGTTGAATACTTATTGATTCAAGACATTTCAGCTTTTAATTTTTTATTAATTTGTAAAAATCCCACAATTTAATCCATTTTAAATTCCGTCTCTAAAATGTGGAAAAAGTCAAGGGGTGTGAATACTTTCTGAAGGCACTCTATTCTCTATCGCCGATGACATTGACTCCACAGACTGACATACAGTGGGGAAAAAAGTATTTAGTCAGCCACCAATTGTGCAAGTTCTCCCACTTAAAAAGATGAGAGGCCTGTAATTTTCATCATAGGTACACGTCAACTATGACAGACAAATTGAGAAATATTAATCCAGAAAATCACATTGTAGGATTTTTAATGAATTTATTTGCAAATGATGGTGGAAAATAAGTATTTGGTCACCTACAAACAAGCAAGATTTCTGGCTCTCACAGACCTGTAACTTCTTCTTTAAGAGGCTCCTCTGTCCTCCACTCGTTCCCTGTATTAATGGCACCTGTTTGAACTTGTTATCAGTATAAAAGACACCTGTCCACAACCTCAAACAGTCACACTCCAAACTCCACTATGGCCAAGACCAAAGAGCTGTCAAAGGACACCAGAAACAAAATTGTAGACCTGCACCAGGCTGGGAAGACTGAATCTGCAATAGGTAAGCAGCTTGGTTTGAAGAAATCAACTGTGGGAGCAATTATTAGGAAATGGAAGACATACAAGACCACTGATAATCTCCCTCGATCTGGGGCTCCACGCAAGATCTCACCCCGTGGGGTCAAAATGATCACAAGAACGGTGAGCAAAAATCCCAGAACCACACGGGGGGACCTAGTGAATGACCTGCAGAGAGCTGGGACCAAAGTAACAAAGCCTACCATCAGTAACACACTACGCCGCCAGGGACTCAAATCCTGCAGTGCAGACGTGTCCCCCTGCTTAAGCCAGTACATGTCCAGGCCCGTCTGAAGTTTGCTAGAGTGCATTTGGGAGATCCAGAAGAGGATTGGGAGAATGTCATATGGTCAGATGAAACCAAAATAGAACTTTTTGGTAAAAACTCAACTCGTCGTGTTTGGAGGACAAAGAATGCTGAGTTGCATCCAAAGAACACCATACCTACTGTGAAGCATGGGGGTGGAAACATCATGCTTTGGGGCTGTTTTTCTGCAAAGGGACCAGGACGACTGATCCGTGTAAAGGAAAGAATGAATGGGGCCATGTATCGTGAGATTTTGAGTGAAAACCTCCTTCCATCAGCAAGGGCATTGAAGATGAAACGTGGCTGGGAAAAAAAGTATTTAGTCAGCCACCAATTGTGCAAGTTCTCCCACTTAAAAAGATCAGAGAGGCCTGTAATTTTCATCACAGGTACACGTCAACTATGACAGACAAAATGAGGAAAAAAAATCCAGAAAATCACATTGTAGGAGTTTTAATGAATTTATTTGCAAATTATGGTGGAAAATAAGTATTTGGTCAATAACAAAAGTTTCTCAATACTTTGTTATATACCCTTTGTTGGCAATGACACAGGTCAAACGTTTTCTGTAAGTCTTCACAAGGTTTTCACACACTGTTGCTGGTATTTTGGCCCATTCCTCCATGCAGATCTCCTCTAGAGCAGTGATGTTTTGGGGCTGTCGCTGGGCAACACAGACTTTCAACTCCCTCCAAAGATGTTCTATGGGGTTGAGATCTGGAGACTGGCTAGGCCACTCCAGGACCTTGAAATGCTTCTTATGAAGCCACTCCTTCGTTGCCCGGGCGGTGTGAATGGGATCATTGTCAAGCTGAAAGACCCAGCCACGTTTCATCTTCAATGCCCTTGCTGATGGAAGGAGGTTTTCACTCAAAATCTCACGATACATGGCCCCATTCATTCTTTCCTTTACACGGATCAGTCGTCCTGGTCCCTTTGCAGAATAACAGCCCCAAAGCATGATGTTTTCACCCCCATGCTTCACAGTAGGTATGGTGTTCTTTGGATGCAACTCAGCATTCTTTGTCCTCTAAACATGACAAGTTGAGTTTTTACCAAAAAGTTATATTTTGGTTTCATCTGACCATATGACATTCTCCCAATCCTCTTCTGGATCATCCAAATGCACTCTAGCAAACTTCAGACGGGCCTGGACATGTACTGGCTTAAGCAGGGGGACACGTCTGGCACTGCAGGATTTGAGTCCCTGGCGGCGTAGTGTGTTACTTTGGTCCCAGCTCTCTGCAGGCCATTCACTAGGTCCCCCCGTGTGGTTCTGGGATTTTTGCTCACCGTTCTTGTGATCATTTTGACCCCACGGGGTGAGATCTTGCGTGGAGCCCCAGATCGAGGGAGATTATCAGTGGTCTTGTATGTCTTCCATTTCCTAATAATTGCTCCCATAGTTGATTTCTTCAAACCAGGCTGCTTACCTATTGCAGATTCAGTCTTCCCAGCCTGGTGCAGGTCTACAATTTTGTTTCTGGTGTCCTTTGACAGCTCTTTGGTCTTGGCCATAGTGGAGTTTGGAGTGTGACTGTTTGAGGTTGTGGACAGGTGTCTTTTATACTGATAACAAGTTCAAACAGGTGCCATTAATAAAGGTAACGAGTGGAGGACAGAGGAGCCTCTTAAAGAAGAAGTTACAGGTCTGTGAGAGCAAGAAATCTTGCTTGTTTGTAGGTGACCAAATACTTATTTTCCACCATAATTTGCAAATAAATTCATTAAAAAATCCTACAATGTGATTTTCTGGAATTTTTTTCCTCATTTTGTCTGTCATAGTTGACGTGTACCTATGATGAAAATTACAGGCCTGTCTGATCTTTTTAAGTGGGAGAACTTGCACAATTGGTGGCTGACTAAATACTTTTTTCCCCCACTGTATATAAGGTCCCACATTTACAGTGCATGTCAGAGCAAAAACCAAGCCATGAGGTCGAAGGAATTGTCCGTAAAGCTCAGAGACAGGATTGTGTCTATAAAAGGCAGTGTCAGAGGGCCCAAGCCATAGAATGTTCTCTTTGCTACCGCACAGCAAGCGGTACCAGTGCACCAAGTCTGAAACCAACAGGACCCTGAATAGCTACTACCCCCAAGCCATAAGACAGCAAAACAAGGCTGCCAAATAGCTAATCAAATGGCTACCCGGTCTACCTACACTGACCCTTTTTTTTTTACTAACTCTCTTGCATGGACCCTACCCTCACAGTCGCACATACTTACACTGACTATGAGTGGCGCCGGAGAAGATGGCTGCCGTTTTACAGCCCTCTAACCAATTGTACTATTATGTGTGTTTTTCGCGTTATTTGTAATTTATTCTGTACATAATGTCTCTGCCATCGTCTCTTAAAACCCAAAAGAGCTTCTGGATATCAGGACAGCGATTACTCACCTCGTATTGGACGAAGATTTTTTCTTCAACGAGTCGGACGTGAAGGATATCCTACAGACACCAGACAAGGCCCAAATCCCTGTCATTCGCAGGAGAAAGAGACGGAGATATCGTGGACATAGGTCGGGGTGCCTCGTAAGGATCCGACAGTGAGCGAGTAAACTGCCTCTTCCATCAATCCTATTAGCCAATCTTCAATCATTGGAAAATAAATTAGATGACCTACGATTACGCTTATCCTACCAATGGGACATTAAAAACTGTAATATCTTATGTCTCACCGAGTCGTGGCTGAACGACGACATGGACAACATACAGCTAGCGGGCTATACGCTACATCGGCAGAATAGATCGGCTGACTCCGGTAAAAGAAGGGGTGGCAGCCTGTGTATATTTGTAAACAACAGCTGGTGCACAAAATCAAATACTAAGGAAGTCTCGAGTATCTTATGATAAGCTGTAGACCACACTATTTGCCAAGAGAGTTTTCATCTATATTTTTCATAGCTGTCTATTTACCACCACAAACCAATGCTGGCATTAAGATTGCTCAATTAGCTGTATAAGGCCATAACTAAACAGGAAAACGCTCATCCAGAGGCAGCGCTCCTAGTGGCCGGGGACTTTAATGCAGGGAAACTTAAATCCGTTCTACCTAATTTCTACCAGTATGTTAAATGTGCAACCAAAGGAAAAACAAACTCTAGACCACCTTTACTCCACACACAGAGACGCATACAAAGCTCTCCCTCGCCCTCCATTTGGCAAATCTGAACATAACTCTATCCTCCTGATTACTGCTTATAAGCAAAAACTAAAGCAGGAAGCACACCAGTGACTCGGTTAATGAAAAAGTGGTCAGATGACGCAGATGCTAAGCTACAGGACTGTTTTGCTAGCACAGACTGGAACATGTTCCGGGATTCTGCAGACAGCATTGAGGAGTACACTACATAAGTCACTGGCTTCATCAATAAGTGCATCGATGACGTCGTCCCCACAGTGACCGTACGTACATACCCCAACCAGAAGCCATGGATTACAGCCAACATCCGCACTGAGCTAAAGGGTAGAGCTGCCGCTTTCAAGGAGCGGGACTCTAACCCGGACGCTTATAAGAAATCCCGCTATGCCCTCCGACGAACCATCAAACAGGCAAAGAGTCAATACAGGACTAAGATTGAATCATACTACACCGGCTCTGATGCTCGTCGGATGTGGCAGGGCTTGAAAACTATTACAGACTACAAAGGGAAGCTCAGCCGCGAGCTGCCCAATGACACAAGCCTACCAGACGAGCTAAACCACTTCAATGCTCGCTTCGAGGCAAGCAACACTGAAGCATGCATGAGAGCACCAGCTGTTCCGTATGACTATGTGATCACACTCACATCGGCTACGGAGAGCAAGACTTTTAAGCAGGTCAACATTCAAAAGGCCGCAGGGCCAGACGGATTACCAGGACGTGTACTCTGAGCATGTGCTGACCAACTGGCAAGTGTCTTCACTGACATTTTCAACATGTCCCTGACTGAGTCTGTAATACCAACATGTTTCAAGCAAACCACCATAGTCCCCGTGCCCAAGGACATTAAGCTAACCTGCCTAAATGACTACCGACCCGTAGCACTGACGTCTGTAGCCATGAAGTGCTTTGAAAGGCTGGTCATTGCTCACATCAACACCATTATCCCAGAAACCCTAGAACCACTCCAATTTGCATACAGCCCCAACAGATCCACAGATGATGCACTCTATTGCACTCCACACATTTTACATTTACGTCATTTAGCAGACGCTCTTATCCAGCGCGACTTACAAATTGGTGCATTCACCTTATAGCCAGTGGGGGGGTAGAAGGATTACTTTATCCTATCCCAGGTATTCCTTAAATAGGTGGGGTTTCAAGTGTCTCCAGAAGGTGGTGAGTGACTCCGCTGTCCTGGCGTCGTGAGGGAGCTTGTTCCACCATTGGGGTGCCAGAGCAGCGAACAGTTTTGACTGGGCTGAGCGGGAACTGTGCTTCCGCAGAGGTAGGGGGGCCAGCAGGCCAGAGGTGGATGAACGCAATGCCCTTGTTTGGGTGTAGGGACTGATCAGAGCCTGAAGGTCCGGAGGTGCCGTTCCCCTCACAGCTCCGTAGGCAAGCATTATGGTCTTGTAGCAGATGCGAGCTTCAACTGGAAGCCAGTGGAGTGTGCGGAGGAGCGGGGTAACATGAGAGAACTTGGGAAGGTTGAACACCAGACGGGCTGCGGCATTCTGGATGAGTTGTAGGGGTTTAATGGCAAGCAGGGAGCCCAGCCAACAGCGAGTTGCAGTAATCCAGACGGGAGATGACAAGTGCCTGGATTAGAACCTGTGCAAGGCAGGGTCGTACTCTCTGAATGTTGTAGAGCATGAACCTACAAGAGGAACACCTACAGTGGGGAGAACAAGTATTTGATACACTGCCAATTTTGCAGGTTTTCCTACTTACAAAGCATGTAGAGGTCTGTAATTTGTATCATAGTTACACTTCAACTGTGAGAGACGGAATCTAAAACAAAAATCCAGAAAATCACATTGTATGAATTTTAAGTAATTAATTTGCATTTTATTGCATGACATAAGTATTTGATCACCAACCAACCAGTAAGAATTCCGGCTCTCACAGACCTGTTCGTTTTTCTTTAAGAAGCCCTCCTGTTCTCCACTCATTACCTGTATTAACTGCACCTGTTTGAACTCATTAACTGTATAAAAGACACCTGTCCACACACTCAATCAAACAGACTCCAACCTCTCCACAATGGCCAAGACCAGAGAGCTGTGAAAGGACATCAGGGATACAATTGTAGACCTGCACAAGTATTTGATACACTGCCGATTTTGCAGGTTTTCCTACTTACAAAGCATGTAGAGGTCTGTAATTTTTATCATAGGTACACTTCAACTGTGAGAGACGGAATCTAAAACAAAAATCCACATTGTATGATTTTTAAGTAATTAATTTGAATTTTATTGCATGACATAAGTATTTGATACATCAGAAAAGCAGAACTTAATATTTGGTACAGAAACCTTTGCAATTACAGAGATCATACGTTTCCTGTAGGTCTTGACCAGGTTTGCACACACTGCAGCAGGGATTTTGGCCTTCTCCAGATCCTTCAGGTTTCTGAGCTGTCGCTGGGCAATACGGACTTTCAGCTCTCTCCAAAGATTTTCTATTGGGTTCAGGTCTGGAGACTGGCTAGGCCACTCCAGGACCTTAAGATGCTTCTTACGGAGCCACTCCTTCGTTGCCCTGGCTGTGTGTTTCGGGTCGTTGTCATGCTGGAAGACCCAGCCACGACCCATCTTCAATGCTCTTACTGAGGGAAGGAGGTTGTTGGCCAAGATCTCGTGATATATGGCCCCATCCATCCTCCCCTCAATACGGTGCAGTCGTCCTGTCCCCTTTGCAGAAAAGCATCCCCAAAGAATGATGTTTCCACCTCCATGCTTCACGGTTGGGATGGTGTTCTTGGGGTTGTACTCATCCTTCTTCTTCCTCCAAACACGGCGAGTGGAGTTTAGACCAAAAAGCTCTATTTTTGTCTCATCAGACCATATGACCTTCTCCCATTCCTCCTCTGGATCATCCAGATGGTCATTGGCAAACTTCAGACAGGCCTGGACATGCGCTGGCTTGAGCAGGGGGACCTTGCGTGCGCTGCAGGATTTTAATCCATGACAGCGTAGTGTGTTACTAATGGTTTTCTTTGAGACTGTGGTCCCAGCTCTCTTCAGGTCATTGACCAGGTCCTGCCGTGTAGTTCTGGGCTGATCCCTCACCTTCCTCATGATCATTGATGCCCCACGAGGTGAAATCTTGCATGGAGCCCCAGACCGAGGGTGATTGACCGTCATCTTGAACTTCTTCCATTTTCTAATAATTGCGCCAACAGTTGTTGCCTTCTCACCAAGCTGCTTGCCTATTGTCCTGTAGCCCATCCCAGCCTTGTGCAGGTCTACAATTGTATCCCTGATGTCCTTACACAGCTCTCTGGTCTTGACCATTGTGGAGAGGTTGGAGTCTGTTTGATTGAGTGTGTGTACAGGTGTCTTTTATACAGTTAACGAGTTTAAACAGGTGCAGTTAATACAGGTAATGAGTGGAGAACAGGAGGGCTTCTTAAAGAAAAACCATCAGGTCTGTGAGAGCCGGAATTCTTACTGGTTGGTTGGTGATCAAATACTTATGTCATGCAATAAAATGCAAATTAATTACTTAAAAATCATACAATGTGATTTTCTGGATTTTTGTTTTAGATTCCGTCTCTCACAGTTGAAGTGTACCCATGATACAAATTACAGACCTCTACATGCTTTGTAAGTAGGAAAACCTGCAAAATTGGCAGTGTATCAAATACTTGTTCTCTCCACTGTACGTGAGAATGCTATTCATTGACTACAGCTCAGCGTTCAACACCATAGTGCCCTCAAAGCTCATCACTAAGCTAAGGATCCTGGGACTAAACAACTCCCTCTGCAACTGGATACTGGACTTCCTGACGGGCCGCCCCCAGGTGGTAAGGGTAGGTAACAACACATCTGCCACACTGATCCTCAACACGGGGGCGTGCTCAGTCCCCTCCTGTACTCCCTGTTCATCCATGACTGCATGGCCAGGCACGACTCCAACACCATTATTAAGTTTGCCGACGACACAACAGTGGTAGTCCTGATCACCGACAACGATGAGACAACCTATAGGGAGGAGGTCAGAGACCTGGCCGTGTGGTGCCAGGATAACAACCTCTCCCTCAACGTGACCAAGACAAAGGAGATAATTGTGGACTACAGGGGGAAAAAAAGAGGACTGAGAACGCCCCCATTCTCATCGACGGGGCTGTAGTGGAACAGGTTGAGAGCTTCAAGTTCCTTGGTGTCCACATCACCAATGAACTATCATGGTCCAAACACACCAAGACAGTTGTGAAGAGGGCACGACAAAGCCTATTCCCCCTCAGGAGACTGAAAAGATTTGGCATGGGTCCTCAGATCCTCAAAAAGTTATACAGCTGCACCATCGAGAGCATCCTGACTGGTTGCATCACCGCCTGGCGTCCGACCGCAAGGCACTATAGAGGGTAGTGCGTACGGCCCAGTACATCACTGGGGCAAAGCTTCCTGCCATCCAGGACCTCTATACCAGACGGTGTCAGAGGAAGGCCTTCAAAATTGTCAAAGACTCCAGCCACCCTAGTCATAGACAGTTCTCTCTGCTACCGCACGGCAAGCGGTACGGGAGCGCCAAGTCTAGGTCCAAAAGGCTTCTCAACAGCTTCTACCCCCAAGCCATAAGACTCCTGAACAGCTAATCATGGCTACCCGGACTATTTGCACCCCCACCCCATCTTTTTATGCTGCTGCTACTCTGTTAATTATTTATGCATAGTCACTTTAACTCTACCCATATGTACATATTACCTGAACTACCTCAACTAGCCGGTGCCCCTGCACATTGAATCTGCACCGGTACCCCCCTGTAGATAGCCCCCCTACTGTTATTTTATTTTACTTCTGGTCTTTTTTTCTCAACACTTTTTTGTTGTTGTTTTATTTTACTTTTTTATTAAGAAATAAATGCATTGTTGGTTAAGGGCTGTAAGTAAGCATTTCACGGTAATGTCTACACCTGTTGTATTCGGCGCATGTGGCAAATAAAATTTGATTCGATTTGATTTGACTGGCCAACCCACACATACACACATGCAAACTGACGCCACACACACTTTAACACGCACCACATATGCTGCTGCTACTGCTCATTGTATTATCTGTCCTGTTGCCTAGTCACTTTACCCCTACCTACAGTCGTGGTCAAAAGTTGAGAATGACACAAATATTACATTTTCACAAAGTCTGCTGCCTCAGTTTTTATGATGGCAATTTGCATATACTCCAGAATGTTATGAAGAGTGATCAGATGAATTGCAATTAATTGCAAAGTCCCTCTTTGCCATGAAAATTGACTTAATCTCCAAAAAACATTTCCAGTGCATTTCAGCCCTGCCACAAAAGGACCAGCTGACATCATGTCAGTGATTCTCTCGTTAAGGTGAGAGTGTTGACGAGGACAAGGCTGGAGATCACTTGGTCATGCTGATTGAGTTAGAATAACATACTGGAAGCTTTAAAAGGAGGGTGGTGCTTGAAATCATTGTTCTTCCTCTGTTAACCATGGAAGGAAACGCGTGCCGTCATCATTGCTTTGCACAAAAAAGGCTTCACAGGCAAGGATATTGCTGCTAGTAAGATTGCGCCTAAATCAACCATTTATCGGATCATCAAGAACATCAAGGAGAGAGGTTCAATTGTTGTGAAGATGGCTTCAGGGCGCCCAAGAAAGTCCAGCAAGCGCCAGGACCGTCTCCTAAAGTTGATTCAGCTGCGGGATCGGGGCACCACCAGTGCAGAGCTTGCTCAGGAATGGCAGCAGGCAGGTGTGAGTGCATCTGCACGCACAGTGAGGCGAAGACTTTTGGAGGATGGCCTGGTGTCAAGAAGGGCAGCGAGGAAGCCACTTCTCTCCAGGAAAAACATCAGGGACAGACTGATATTCTGCAAAAAGGTACAGGGATTGGACTGCTGAGGACTGGGGTAAAGTCATTTTCTCTGATGAATCCCCTTTCTAATTGTTTGGGGCATCCGGAAAAAAGCTTGTCCGGAGAAAACAAGGTGAGCGCTACCATCAGTCCTGTGTCATGCCAACAGTAAAGCATCCTGAGACCATTCATGTGTGGGGTTGCTTCTCAGCCAAGGGAGTGGTCTCACCCACAATTTTGCATAAGAACACAGCCATGAATAAAGAATGGTACCAACACATCCTCCGAGAGCAACTTCTTCCAACCATCCAAGAACAGTTTGGTGACGAACAATGCCTGTTCCAGCATGATGGAGCACCTTGCCATAAGGCAAAAGTGATAACTTAGTGGATCGGGGAACTAAACATAGACATTTTGGGTCCATGGCCAGGAAACTCCCCAGACCTTAGTCCCATTGAGAACTTGTGGTCAATCCTGAAGAGGCGGTTGGACAAACAAAAACCCACAAATTCTGACAAACTCCAAGCATTGATTATGCAAGAATGGGCTGCCATCAGTCAGGAAATATTGACTCTTTGCATAAACTTAATGTAATTGTCAATAAAAGCCTTTGACACTTACGGAATGCTTGTAATTATACTTCAGTATACCATAGCAACATCTGACAAAAATATCTAAAACCACTGAAGCAGCAAACTTTGTGAAGACCAATACTTGTGTCATTCTCAAAACTTTTGACCACAACTGTACATGTATACTGAACAATTTGTTTTCTAAAAACCTATTTTTGCTTTGTCATTATGGGGTATTGTGTTGTCATGGAAATTCTTACACAGACACACTCGAAGTCAATCTTAAATGAATCATTGTTTATTATCAGCGCGCTGGAGAGGTTCCAACCAACTCAATGCACCAAGCATGGCAATCAGGAGCTCTAAACGGGGCAGTCCCGTTAGTTCTCTTATATACAGACAAGTTATATTTGCATGATTTACCTTATTCATTATTCATAATGAATTAATCATTAACGTTTTGCTTCCTTCATGTGACCGACACCTCACAAGGCTTCTTCTCTCTAAGCGGAGACCTTGAAACAGAGTTATCCCTTTCTCAAAGCAATGTTCTGGGCGTACTGCCAAATTGCAGATACTCATAGTGAGGATTCGTTCAATCCGTCACTTGCATGAACACAGAAATTGGTTATTAGAAAAGCATGAACATAAAAATGTACATCACAGTGTGTAGATTGATGAGGGAAAAAAACAATTAAATCAATTTTAGAATAAGGCTGTAACGTAATAAAATGTGGAAAAGTCAAGAGGTCTGAATACTTTCCGAATGGACTGTATATACAAAAGTATGTGGACACCCCTTCAAATTTGTGGATTCTACTATTTCAGCCACACTCAGACCATGAGAAACAAGATTCTCTGGTCTGATGAAACCAAGATTGAACTATTTTGCCTGAATTCCAAGCGTCACGTCTGGAGGAAACCTGGCACCATCCCTACGGTGAAGCATGGTGGTGGCAGCATCATGCTGTGCAGATGTTTTTCGTAGCGGCAGGGAGACTAGTCAGGATCGAGGGATAGATGAATGGAGCGAAGTACAGAGAGACCCTTGATGAAAACCTGCTCCAGAGCGCTCAGGACCTCAGACTTGGGTGAAGGTTCACCTTCCAACAGGACAATGACAGCCAAGACAACGCAGGAGTGGCTTCGGGACAAGTCTCTGAATGTCCTTGAGTGGCCCAGCTGAAAGTAGCTGTGCAGCGATGCTCCCCATCCAACATGACAGATCTTGAGAGGATCTGCAGAGAAGAATGGGAGAAACTCCCCAAATACAGGTGTGCCAAGCTTGTAGCGTCATACCCAAGAAGACTCGAGGCTGTAATCGCTGCCAAAGGTGCTTCAACAAAGTACTGAGTAAAGGGTCTGAATACTTAGGTAATGTGATATTTAAGTTTTTAAAAAATTATACATTTGCTAAGATTTTTAAAACCTGTTTTTGCTTTGTCATTATGGGGTATTGTGTGTAGATTGATGAAGGAAAACGTTTTTTTAATCCATTTTAGAATGTCTGTAACGTAACAAAATGGTGGAAAAAGTCAAGGGGTCTGAATACTTTCCGAATGCACTGTAAATGTAGAAAGTCAACAACAAATGCTGTTTAGCCTGTGCATCTTTTACATCATGTCCATTGCTTGCATTGTTGCTCAAGTGGTTTGCAAGTGATTTCCATTTTTCGAATGAATGTCAATTCGTTTGGATCTTCATTTTCACTGTGCTCATCACTGTCTGTCCTGTGCAACCATTTAATAGGCTACCTCAGTGCAACAATGTTATCATCACTGGGCAGTGATGCATCTCTCTCTGCAACTTTCCCAGACAGTTCAGTGACCTAGGCCTATTTTACTTTCAGCAATTAGCAAGAACAAGCCTGCTTCTCTCCATGAAAAGCCTATTAGGCCTAGTATAAAAAAACACTAAAAAATACAGCTTTACAGCTTTTCCTGGGATTTCACGAGAAGAGGAATAGCGGGAGGCTTGCTTCCGTAGCCTACGCTAGCCTATTGGGCACAGGAATAGCTGGAAGAGAAAGGCTAGAATTGTGTAGCCCAAGAAGCTAGATATTAGGCCACTCATTAACTAAATATTAGGGCTATAAATATTTACCTGTCAAAGTGCATAAAAAAACTAAACGTTACAAATCATGAAATGGCAGATGTGCTTTCATCCAGGCTGAGCTCTGCAGCAGTTGGGCACGCAAAGCTTCACTGTTGACTAGACCTACGTCTTTACACAATAACATTATTCTACCTAGCCTACAACACAGTGCAATGAGGAATGTATTATTGTTATCAAGTGAGTACACAATTATTGGCCAGGGCTGTAAACTGCAAGGGAGAAGGCTAATTTGAATTTTTGTATTTTTTGTTGTTGTATTATATTAGGATCCCCATTAGCTCTTGCAATTACCACTGCTACTCTTCCTGGGGTCCACACATCATGAAACCTGACATAATACAGAACATTAATAGACAACAGCTTATGGACAGAACTACATTTACATTTACATTTATGTCATTTAGCAGACGCTCTTATCCAGAGTGACTTACAAATTGGTGCATTCACCTTATAGCCAGTGGGATAACCACTTTACAAGTTTTTTTTTTTTTGGGGGGGGTAGAAGGATTACTTTATCCTATCCCAGGTATTCCTTAAAGAGGTGGGGTTTCAAATGTCTCCGGAAGGTGGTGAGTGACTCCGCTGTCCTGGCGTCGTGAGGGAGCTTGTTCCACCATTGGGGTGCCAGAGCAGCGAACAGTTTTGACTGGGCTGAGCGGGAACTGTGCTTCCGCAGAGGTAGGGGAGCCAGCAGGCCAGAGGTGAATGAACGCAATGCTCTCGTTTGGGTGTAGGGACTGATCAGAGCCTGAAGGTACGGAGGTGCCGTTCCCCTCACAGCTCCGTAGGCAAGCACCATGGTCTTGTAGCAGATGCGAGCTTCAACTGGAAGCCAGTGGAGTGTGCGGAGGAGCGGGGTGACGTGAAAGAACTTGGGAAGGTTGAACACCAGACGGGCTGCGGCATTCTGGATGAGTTGTAGGGGTTTAATGGCACAGGCAGGGAGCCCAGCCAACAGCGAGTTGCAGTAATCCAGACGGTAGATGACGAGTGCCTGAATTAGGACCTGTGCCGCTTCCTGTGTAAGGCAGGGTCGTACTCTCCGAATGTTGTAGAGCATGAACCTACAGGATCGGGTCACCGCCTTGATGTTAGCGGAGAACGACAGGGTGTTGTCCAGGGTCACGCCAAGGCTCTTCGCACTCTGGGAGGAGGACACAACAGAGTTGTCAACCGTGATGGCGAGATCATGGAACGGGCAGTCCTTCCCCGGGAGGAAGAGCAGCTCCGTTTTGCCAAGGTTCAGCTTGAGGTGGTGATCCGTCATCCATACTGATATGTCTGCCAGACATGCAGAGATGCGATTCGCCACCTGGTTATCAGAAGGGGGAAAGGAGAAGATTAGTTGTGTGTCGTCTGCGTAGCAATGATAGGAGAGGCCATGTGAGGATATAACAGAGCCAAGTGACTTGGTGTATAGCGAGAATAGGAGAGGGCCTAGAACTGAGCCCTGGGGGACACCAGTGGTGAGAGCACGTGGTGCGGAGACAGCTTCTCGCCACGCCACTTGGTAGGAGCGACCGGTCAGGAAGGACGCAATCCAAGAGTGAGCCGTGCCGGAGATGCCCAGCTCGGAGAGGGTGGAGAGGAGGATCTGATGGTTCACAGTATCAAAGGCAGCAGACAGGTCTAGAAGGACAAGAGCAGAGGAGAGTTAGCTAGCTTTAGCAGTGCGGAGAGCCTCCGTGACACAGAGAAGAGCAGTCTCAGTTGAATGACCAGTCTTGAAACCTGACTGGTTTGGATCAAGAAGGTCATTCTGAGAGAGATAGCAAGAGAGTTGGCTAAAGACGGCACGCTCAATAGTTTTGGAGAGAAAAGAAAGAAGGGATACTGGTTTGTAGTTGTTGACATTAGAGGGATCGAGTGTTGGTTTTTTGAGAAGGGGTGCAACTGTCGCTCTCTTGAAGATGGAAGGGACATAGCCAGCGGTCAAGGATGAGTTGATCAGCGAGGTGAGGTAAGGGAGAAGGTCACCGGAGATGGTCTGGAGAAGAGAGGAGGGGATAGGGTCAAGCGGGCAGGTTGTTGGGCGGCCGGCAGTCACAAGTCTCAAGATTTTATCTGGAGAGAGAGGGGAGAAAGAAGTCAAAGCATAGGGTAGGGCAGTGTGAGCAAGACCAGCAGTGTCATTTGACTTAACAAACGAGGATCGGATGTCGTCAACCTTCTTTTCAAAATGTTTGACGAAGTCATCCACAGAGAGGGAGGAGGATTCAGCAGGGAGGAAAAGGTGACAAAGAGCTTCCTAGGGTTAGAGGCAGATGCTTGGAATTTAGAGTGGTAGAAGGTGGCCTTAGCAGCAGATGAAGAAAATGTAGAGAGGAGGGAGTGAAAAGATGCCAGGTCCGCAGGGAGTCTAGTTTTCCTCCATTTCCGCTCGGCTGCCCGGAGCCCTGTTCTGTGAGCTCGCAATGAGTCATCAAGCCACGGAGCTGGAGGGGAGGACCGAGCCGGCCGGGAGGATAGGGGACATAGAGAGTCAAAGGATGCAGAAAGGGAAGAGAGGAGGGTTGAGGAGGCAGAATCAGGAGATTGGAGGGAGAAGGATTGAGCAGAGGGAAGAGATAGGATAGAAGAGGAGAGAGTAGCGGGAGAGAGAGCGAAGGTTGCGACGGCGCATTACCATCTGAGTAGGGGCAGAGTGAGTAGTGTTGGAGGAGAGCGAGAGAGAGAGAAATACAAAGTAGTGGTCGGAGACATGGAGGGGTTGCAGTGAGATTAGTAGAAGAACAGCATCTAGTAAAGATGAGGTCAAGCGTACTGCCTGTCTTGTGAGTAGGGGGGGACGGTGAGAGGGTGAGGTCAAAAGAGGAGAGGAGTGGAAAGAAGGAGGCAGAGAGAAATGAGTCAAAGGTAGACGTAGGGAGGTTGAAGTCCCCCAGAACTGTGAGGGGTGAGCCATCCTCAGGAAAGGAACTTATCAAGGCGTCAAGCTCATTGATGAACTCTCCGAGGGAACCTGGAGGGCGATAGATGACAAGGATATTAAGCTTAAATGGGCTAGTGACTGTGACAGCATGGAATTCAAATGAGGAGATAGACAGATGGGTCAGGGGGAAAATAGAGAATGTCCACTTGGGAGAGATGAGGATTCCTGTGCCACCACCCCGCTGACCAGATGCTCTCGGGGTATGCGAGAACACATGGTCAGACGAGGAGAGAGCAGTAGGAGTAGCAGTGTTTTCAGTGGTAATCCATGTTTCCGTCAGCGCCAAGAAGTCGAGGGACTGGAGGGTAGCATAGGCTGAGATGAACTCTGCCTTGTTGGCAGCAGAACGGCAGTTTCAGAGGCTGCCTGAGACCTGGAACTCCACGTGGGTGGTGCGTGCAGGGACCACCAGGTTAGAGAGGCAGCAGCCACGCGGTGTAAGGCGTTTGTATAGCCTGTGCAGAGAGGAGAGAACAGGGATAGACAGAGGCATAGTTGACAGGCTGCAGAAAATGGCTACAATAATGCAAAGGAGATCGGAATGAAATGAACTAAACATCTGGGAAAGGAGAGAGCGGGGCCTCCCTCACCACAACACCCAAATATAACTCTCCCAACTTCCACCTCAGAAACTATAATTGTTGTAAACTACAGCGGTTCAATGTTTTCTAGGAATAGACTAACTTAGTTTATTCAGCTAGCTAACTAGGTACAGTATTCTTCCGTGAAAATCGTCCAGGGCACCTAGTCATAAGACGCCACAGCCAGCTAGCATGCCGGACTCCAACAACACGTTTAGCACCAATACTCGGCCACAACAAACCACCTGTGTGTCAACACGCCAAGCAGATCGTTCTTGTCCGTGTCTAACGTTGTGGGTTAGTCCCGACAGCTTGAGCGAGTCCGTCGTCAACTTATTCAGCCAGTTAGTTAGCTAGAATAGTTAGCATACTAGCTAGCCATTGCTTTCAGACAAAGAAGAAACCCCTCCTTTCACGGCACGAACACACAGAGAGAGCCAAGCTAACGTTAACTAGTCACCCATGTCCCGAATTCCTTGAATGACTCTGGCTACCAATATGTAATAACAAAACACAAATGTAGGTTATGACTTACCCCTAGCAGCTACTGTTAGCTAGCCAAGTGCAAAGCTAGCCACTGAATTGACTCAGCCAGTTCGCGTCTGTTCGCTAGGTCGTTCCAGCTATTGTGTACTAGTTGCTATCCAGGTAGCAACAAGCTAGCTAAATTTCAAGCACAGTAGCCACTTACTACCTAACGTTAACGGTTCAGACAATGAGGTTAGAAAACAGCTGAATGGTAGGCAATTATTGTATGTAATTATTGTAGGCAGCCAGCTGGCGTAATTAAAGGCACTCTCAGGCGTGAAACAACTATACCGTTGCTAATAGTTGCCAGTAGCTACCCGCCAGCTAGTCTAGGTAGTGGGTTAGCTAGCTAGCTTCGTGCTTCACCGGGCTCAGCTGAATACAATACTAACCTACAATAATTACATACAACAACCCACGATAACTACCTACAATACCTAACTACAATCTAAATACATAGTTTAAGCCTTACTCGACAAAGCCCAAACTATGTATAAAGCCAAGCTTACTTGACGACCTCACCCGACAATCTCCTCCAACTACATACAGTGGGGGAAAAAAGTATTTAGTCAGCCACCAATTGTGCAAGTTCTCCCACTTAAAAAGATGAGAGAGGCCTGTAATTTTCATCATAGGTACATGTCAACTATGACAGACAAAATGAGAAAAGAAAATCCAGAAAATCACATTGTAGGATTTTTAATGAATTTATTTGCAAATTATGGTGGAAAATAAGTATTTGGTCAGTAACAAAAGTTTCTCAATACTTTGTTATATACCCTTTGTTGGCAATGACACAGGTCAAACGTTTTCTGTAAGTCTTCACAAGGTTTTCACACACTGTTGCTGGTATTTTGGCCCATTCCTCCATGCAGATCTCCTCTAGAGCAGTGATGTTTTGGGGCTGTCGCTGGGCAACACGGACTTTCAACTCCCCTCCAAAGATTTTCTATGGGGTTGAGATCTGGAGACTGGCTAGGCCACTCCAGGACCTTGAAATGCTTCTTACGAAGCCACTCCTTCGTTGCCCGGGCGGTGTGTTTGGGATCATTGTCATGCTGAAAGACCCAGCCACGTTTCATCTTCAATGCCCTTGCTGATGGAAGGAGGTTTTCACTCAAAATCTCACGATACATGGCCCCATTCATTCTTTCCTTTACACGGATCAGTCGTCCCTGGTCCCTTTGCAGAAAAACAGCCCCAAAGCATGATGTTTCCACCCCCATGCTTCACAGTAGGTATGGTGTTCTTTGGATGCAACTCAGCATTCTTTGTCCTCCAAACATGACGAGTTGAGTTTTTACCAAAAAGTTCTATTTTGGTTTCATCTGACCATATGACATTCTCCCAATCCTCTTCTGGATCATCCAAATGCACTCTAGAAAACTTCAGACGGGCCTGGACATGTACTGGCTTAAGCAGGGGGACACATCTGGCACTGCAGGATTTGAGTCCCTGGCGGCGTAGTGTGTTACTGATGGTAGGCTTTGTTACTTTGGTCCCAGCTCTCTGCAGGTCATTCACTAGGTCCCCCCGTGTGGTTCTGGGATTTTTTCTCACCGTTCTTGTGATCATTTTGACCCCACGGGGTGAGATCTTGCGTGGAGCCCCAGATCGAGGGAGATTATCAGTGGTCTTGTATGTCTTCCATTTCCTACTAATTGCTTCCACAGTTGATTTCTTCAAACCAAGCTGCTTACCTATTGCAGATTCAGTCTTCCCAGCCTGGTGCAGGTCTACAATTTTGTTTCTGGTGTCCTTTGACAGCTCTTTGGTCTTGGCCATAGTGGAGTTTGGAGTGTGACTGTTTGAGGTTGTGGACAGGTGTCTTTTATACTGATAACAAGGTCAAACAGGTGCCATTATTACAGGTAATGAGTGGAGGACAGAGGAGCCTCTTAAAGAAGTTGTTACAGGTCTGTGAGAGCCAGAAATCTTGCTTGTTTGTAGGTGACCAAATACTTATTTTCCACCATAATTTGCAAATAAATTCATTAAAAATCCTACAATGTGATTTTCTGGATTTTTTTTCTCAATTTGTCTGTCATAGTTGACGTGTACCTATGATGAAAATTACAGGCCTCTCTCATCTTTTTAAGTGGGAGAACATGCACAATTGGTGGCTGACTAAATACTTTTTCCCCCCACTGTACAGTACATTTTAAACGTCACACATAGCCGAGTGTGTGCGTCAGTGCTGTGTGTAAGTTGACTATGCAAACAATTTGGAATTTAAACTAAAAGTGATGCAGTCAGTCTCTCCTTTACTTTTAGCCAAGAGAGACTGGAATGCATAGTATTGATATTAGCCCTCCGATTACAGTAGAGAGCAAGAACGCTAAGCGTCCTGTTTTGAATACTTCATGCCGAAATAACTGCATAAAATCAAATCAAATTGTATTTGTCACATGCACCGAATACAACTGGTGTAGACTTGCTTATGAGCCCTTCCCAACGATGCAGTTTACAAATAATAATAAAAAAGTAACGAGGAATAAGATGAAATAGCCTACACAAGAATGGAGTTATTTACAGTGAGTACCATACAGCCTAGGCCTGATTATGCAATGATTTGGATCATTTATGGGTCTATTCTCGACAGTTTACAAGGTCCAGAAAAGTAGACCTACATTAGCAGGCTACTCATATGGTGTATTTTTATCTCTTTCTCACGCGGGCATAGGCCTACTCATTACAGTAACCGTTTACCGTGTATAACCAAACTGAAGCAAACAGAGCAAAACAAGAGTTTCTATTGGACAAATTCAGGTGAATTGGGACAAGAGATGTGACTTGTTTTGCTCTCAAGAAAAGGTTGGAATTGAAAGGAGTGATTACTGGGGTAGCGGTAAATGTGAAAGTGGACCAACTGAAGGGAAAGATTCCCAGAGTTTGTGATGCTCGTCATTTGGTGCGACACAGACAGTCTGGCGTGAGTGTTGAAACAGAAGAGTCGTTGTCTGTTCTTTTGAGTTTTGATGTTGAGTCTGCCCGACAAAGTGATGTTAGGATATTTCAGTTATCCTGTACGAACTTATGTGCCGAAAACATTACGTTGTTACAGGTGTCAATCTTATGGGCATGTGGCAGCAGTGTGTAGAAGGGAGGTTCCTAGGTGTGAGAAGTGTGCAGAAGGGCATGAGACAAAGGAATGTGTAGCATTCAGAATTAAATGTGTTAATTCTAGGGGTGCCCATGGGGCTGGGGATCAGAAATGTCCTGTGCAAGAGAGGCAGGTTGAGGTTACCAGGGTTAGAGTAGAACAGAGGGTGTCATATGCTGAGGCAGTGAAGAACGTTGAGGAAGATGGGTCAAGGGGGAGGGATCCTGAGAGGATTCATGTGAGTAGTAGTTCTGTATCAGTACAGAGGGATAGGCCAACGAGAGACATGATTCAGTAAGATTGGCTTTTTAACGTTCATAGTAATGGTTATCAACTGTACTGCAGGGATGGAAAAAATTAAGTTGCACAAAATAGAGGTTGTGGTGGCAGCTGCAGAGAAGTATTTGGGTGTACGAGATTTGACGTCAGAATTGTTACAGGGTGTGTTGAGTGGTGGTGTCCCATCCTTTCAGGCTGCTGGCCTGAGGTAGGACTAGATAGGGTTAGATGGTAGGCTATTTGTTTATTTATTTTCCTTTTTTCAAGTAAAGTATAAGGGAGTTATACTCCAGTCTAGTTGGTGGCGGTAATGCAACATTTTTTGGATGTCAACCGCCGTTAATCCTCATCGAAGAAGACAAATTCAGTTAGGTCACCTCCAGTTTTATTTGCTTCCGTTTAAGAAACATTTTGAAACAGAATTGGCATAATGAATAGGCTACGCCCCATTTATTTAGGTTTCCGTATTTTATACTCCAGTCTAGAGTATAGAGCAGGCTGTAGTAGTAAATACAATGCTCGAAAAGTTTACAACAAGCTATCGTAGGCCTATTCTATCTCCAAGAGCTAAAGAGGAATAATACTGCAGTAAATAGCTTATAAGCCTACCCAATGAATTTACACAGTGAAATATATATATTTTTTAATCTGATTGATATGAAATGCAGCCTAGGATAAACATATCGCTCAAAAACAGAGGAGAACAACTCGTAGGCATAGCCTACAGATAGTCCAGCCATCCACATGGACTGTTGTCCTCCTCATTCGGTAACAACTCCTCCAACACCCAATTTAATACATTCACTTTTTTCCACAATGAGGAACCATCTGCTTTCGACTACAAAATTCCATTGAACTTTTTTCAGGAGCTGTGGTCCTTGTGTAATTGTTTAATGCAATGCTTGTTGTGATAAACCACCGTTTTTGTGTGCTTTCAGGTCAGCATCATGATGTTAGTGAACTTCAGGTCGGAAAGTCGGAGCTCAAGAAAGATGCCAGTTTCCGACTTTGAATTCCGAGTTGGATGACCGTTCAAAGTGATTTTCCCAGTAGGCGCAAATCTTTTCCACGAGTTCCCACTTGTTTTGAATTCACGGAAGTCGGAGATTTCCGAGTTCCCAGTTGTTTTGAATTGCTGCATTTCTACCACTGTTCTTGTTGCGCTCCATATGTCACTACAAGCGCTATTTGATTCGCCAGATACTCTACACACCCACATTCTGGATACGCCAAGCACACAGCCAATGGAAAGGTAAAAGCGAAATGCCCACCCAGCCAGGCAGCAAGGAGAAAAAGAGCAAGGTTGTACACCAAAGTTACACAGTCTAATTCAATAAGTAAATTCCAAAATGCTGACAAATGCTGACATTTAATCAACTACAAATTGAATGGCCCTTCCCTGTACTAAATAAAAAAATACTAAGCCCTCCCTCTGACTGAAATTGAAAAAGCATGACCCTCCCCCATTTCCCTCCAGGTAACAATCTCTGTAAAATGTTGACTGGTCCCTTAAACAAGGGTTTTCCAAACTCGGTCCTGGGGCCCCCCGTGGGTGCATGTTTTGGTTTTTGTCCTAGTACTACACAGTTTATTCAAATAACCAAAGCTTGATGATGAGTTAGTTATTTGAATCAGCTATGTAGTGCTTGGGCAAAAACCAAAATGTGCACCCAGGAGGGAGGCCCCAGGACAGAGTTTGTGAAACCCTGCCTTAGACCACTTCAGCTGGGTTACAACCTGAACAATGTTTAAAATGTTGACGCACTCCCCCATGTAATCTGTAGTGTATACTTTTTTTTCGAATCAAGATGGGGCGGCAGGTAGCTTAGTGATTAAGAGCGTTGTGCCAGTAACCGAAAGGTCGCTGGTTCTAATCCCCGAGCCGACTAGGTGAAAAATCTGTCGATGTGCCCTTGAGCAAGGCACTTAACCCTAATTGCTCCTGTAAGTCGCTCTGGATAAGAGCGTCTGCTAAATAACAAAAAAAATAAAAAATAAAATGAAGAACCCAAAAACACCAATTTCTCACAATTTGGTAGGGAAACCTGTACCAAGAGATGACCTACCTTTTCACAATGTAGTTACAATACAATAATATGTTAAATCCACAGTCTAAATCCTTTATTAAAAGGCTTTACATTTGTCAGTCCATTTTGTAGATTAATCGAGGCCTAGATTCAATTCAGACGGCATAATTTAAATTTAAAGGCCACGTTTGCAGAGACTGCATTCACGGCAAACGTTGCATATGTCGGCTCAATCATAAATTATAATTATATATTATATAATTATCGCACTATAACGTGGATCTTCTGTCGTCTGAATTTAATCTAGCCCTAAGTGTGGCATTGCCCCTATTGTGCCTATGAAAGGGCCAACACAGCAAAGTTTTCCACAGATTGCTGGGGCATGCTTGGCATTTAAATGCATTGAATGTATTATTAATGGAAACAATTGTAATTTAACACACAGCGCTTTGTTCAAGTTAAGGCAGCTTTCTTAGCTGTGATTAGATATCAGTGTCATGCTCTACAGAAGTACAGTGTCTGTAAAACATGAACGTTGTCCCATTTGACCTATGTTGACACCTGACATACTGTATTAATTCCTCAAACACTTTTTTCTTAGCTATCAGTTCTACACAAATACAGTGGTATCACATTCTTTATCTAGAATAACAACACATCAGTACGATTGAATATAAGTTTGCTGTATCCAATCGATGAAATAGAACTAGAAGGCATAAAATCTTGTCAATGTCCGTATCATTAGCTGCAAAGCATAAATTGCTTAATCCCAGGAGCCAGGCAATATTTTGGCAAGAAAAACAAACTTCAATTGAAGGAGACCAGAAGTGAAACCAAAATGTCAAGCTGACACCCAAGAATGGTGAAAAACAGACTCTGAAAAATATGGGATTACCAACATATCTACAGTACCCCCATGCTTCATGATAGTTAATATTGGTCTTTATTATTATTGTAAATCAGACTTTACTCTCCAAAAGTTCTCTGGCCAACCCAACTCTTTGGAAGCGTGGCCTGGGCAGAGGCGGGAGGGGTTCCACTTGTTACACTCAAGTTAAAAAGACACAGTCATCCACTCAATCATCTCAAAGAGAACTTTCCTAGGTCTACATTAAAAATGGTGACCATCTCACAGGTTCTCTTCAAGGTGAAGCTACCGCTGAGAGTTGAAGTAGCATAAATTGATTAAAATAAGTGATTAATTGGTTATCATCAAAATTGAGATACATGTGTAAATGGGAGAAATGCACCACAGACTTTAATAGTGGGAGTGGTTTTATGGGATTCACTGACATAGTAATGAGCTAATGGTTGCAAAATGAATTAAAAAAGTAATAATACTTAATATAAAAAGAAATGTTGATATCGCATAGTATTTTTCAGTAAAAACCAACGAATTTGGCAGCAAATATTGAGGTTAAGAGCCAACGGAAAAGCAAGGACAAAAACTATGACAAAGATACACACTCATACACATTCTCACATAGAAACCATACACTCACGTACACATATAGACACTTCCTGGATGAAGGATGACAGTTTCCTGTGTGGAAGGACTCTGTGATGTGGCACGCTGTGATTGGCCATGGGGGGAATGAAGGTAAAATAATGGTTGATTGAACATAGCCCCATATCCCTCTCGTCCATCCATCTCCTTCTCCCTCCCTCTGTCTAGTCTTCTCCTGCTTTCATTCCTCTGACAGATCCCTCATTCCGCATCTGAAAAAAACAGAGGAAAAACCATACATTATATCCCTGCAACATGTAAAAATGCATCCAAATCACACATTTTCCAGACATTCCACGAGAGCAACATATATTAAAAAATATATACAGTGGGGGAAAAAAGTATTTAGTCAGCCACCAATTGTGCAAGTTCTCCCACTTAAAAATATGAGAGGCCTTTAATTTTCATCATAGGTACACGTCAACTATGACAGACAAAATGAGAAATATTAATCCAGAAAATCATATTGTAGGATTTTTTATGAATTTATTTGCAAATTATGGTGGAAAATAAGTATTTGGTCAATAACAAAAGTTTCTCAATACTTTGATATATACCCTTTCTTGGCAATGACACAGGTCAAACATTTTCTGTAAGTCTTCACAAGGTTTTCACACACTGTTGCTGGTATTTTGGCCCATTCCTCCATGCAGATCTCCTCTAGAACAGTGATGTTTTGGGGCTGTCGCTGGGCAACACAGACTTTCAACTCCCTCCAAAGATTTTCTATGGGGTTGAGATCTGGAGACTGGCTAGCCCACTCCAGGACCTTGAAATGCTTCTTACGAAGCCACTCCTTCGTTGCCCGGGCGGTGTGTTTGGGATCATTGTCATGCTGAAAGACCCAGCCACGTTTCATCTTCAATGCCCTTGCTGATGGAAGGAGGTTTTCACTCAAAATCTCACGATACATGGCCCCATTCATTCTTTCCTTTACACGGATCAGTCGTCCTGGTCCCTTTGCAGAAAAACAGCCCCAAAGCATTATGTTTCCACCCCCATGCTTCACAGTAGGTATGGTGTTCTTTGGATGCAACTCAGCATTCTTTGTCCTCCAAACACGACGAGTTGAGTTTTTACCAAAAAGTTATATTTTGGTTTCATCTGACCATATGACATTCTCCCAATCGTCTTCTGGATCATCCAAATGCACTCTAGCAAACTTCAGATGGGCCTGGACATGTACTGGCAGGATTTGAGTCCCTGGCGGCGTAGTGTGTTACTGATGGTAGGCTTTGTTACTTTGGTCCCAGCTCTCTGCAGGTCATTCACTAGGTCCCCCCGTGTGGTTCTGGGATTTTTGCTCACCGTTCTTGTGATCATTTTGACCCCACGGGGTGAGATCTTGCGTGGAGCCCCAGATCGAGGGAGATTATCAGTGGTCTTGTATGTCTTCCATTTCCTACTAATTGCTCCCACAGTTGATTTCTTCAAACCAAGCTGCTTACCTATTGCAGATTCAGTCTTCCCAGCCTGGTGCAGGTCTACAATTTTGTTTCTGGTGTCCTTTGACAGCTCTTTGGTCTTGGCCATAGTGGAGTTTGGAGTGTGACTGTTTGAGGTTGTGGACAGGTGTCTTTTATACTGATAACACGTTCAAACAGGTGCCATTAATACAGGTAACGAGTGGAGGACAGAGGAGCCTCTTAAAGAAGAAGAAGTTACAGGTCTGTGAGAGCCAGAAATCATGCTTGTTTGTAGGTGACCAAATACTTATTTTCCACCATAATTTGCAAATAAATTCATAAAAAATCCTACAATGTGATTTTCTGGATATTTTTTTCCTCAATTTGTCTGTCATAGTTGACGTGTACCTATGATGAAAATTACAGGCCTCTCTCATCTTTTTAAGTGGGAGAACTTGCACAATTGGTGGCTGACTAAATACTTTTTTCCCCCCACTGTATATGATTTTAAGCCATAGCAAAACACATTTAGTGTATATTCTTATATGACAACTGCTGCAATAGCTTATACAGTATGTGCCGAGGGGCTAGGGTCAACATGCACGTATGGTAGCCTTGGAAAGGTTTTTTCGCCTGGTCACATACAGCTGATGTGTTGTGCATTGAAGTCCACAAGTGAAGGGAAGAGAAGGAATACAACGTGGCCGTTATGAGTGTGAACTCGGTTTACAGGTGATCAGGGGTGTATTCATTTCCGCCGATTTTGTTGAAAAACGTTTCTTAAAAATGGAACAAAACGGGGATAAACATACCTGAATTTGTCCAATAGAAACTCTCGTTTGCAACTGTTGGACTAATAATTACACCCTATATCAGCTAGACGCAGGCAAGAGTGTGCAAGGCCGTATTGAATGTCACTGTCTGTCACCTCAAATTTGTCTCTCGACCTGTGTGCACCTACATTGTAAACTATCATTCATAGGCTAGGTTGTAGCAACCTCATGATGGGTATAGGGAACATTTGAGTATCATGTAGTAGCCTAAACCTATCACTGTTACATTGAACTGGGTGAATGGAATTTGAATGAGAGTCATCCAATATGCTGTAATAGAAATAAGGCCATGGTCAAAAAAATCGACCTCCCTCATCTTAAACGGCACTGACCGCCACTGTGGTAGACATATACAGTGAGGGAAAAAGGTATTTGATCCCCTGCTGATTTTGTACGTTTGCCTACTGACAAAGACATGATCAGTCTATAATTTTAATGGTAGGTTTATTTGAACAGTGAGAGACAGAATAACAACAAAAAAATCCAGAAAAACGCATGTCAAAAATGTTATAAATTGATTTGCATTTTAATGAGGGAAATAAGTATTTGACCCCTCTGCAAAACATGACTTAGTACTTGGTGGCAAAACCCTTGTTGGCAATCACAGAGGTCAGACGTTTCTTGTAGTTGGCCACCAGGTTTGTACACATCTCAGCAGGGATTTTGTCCCACTCCTCTTTGCAGATCTTCTCCAAGTCATTAAGGTTTTGAGGCTGACGTTTGGCAACTCGAACCTTCAGCTCCCACCACAGATTTTCTATGGGATTAAGGTCTGGAGACTGGCTAGGCCACTCCAGGACCTTAATGTGCTTCTTCTTGAGCCACTCCTTTGTTGCCTTGGCCGTGTGTTTTGGGTCATTGTCATGCTGGAATACCCATCCACGACCCCTGGCTGAGGGAAGGAGGTTCTCACCCAAGATTTGACGGTACATGGCCCCCCCGTCCATCGTCCCTTTGATGCGGTGAAGTTGTCCTGTGCATTAGCAGAAAAACACCCCCAAAGCATAATGTTTCCACCTCCATGTTTGACGGTGGGGATGGTGTTCTTGGGGTCATAGGCAGCATTCCTCCTCCTCCAAACACGGCGAGTTGAGTTGATGCCAAAGAGCTCGATTTTGGTCTCATCTGACCACAACACTTTCACCCAGTTCTCCTCTGAATCATTCAGATGTTCATTGGCAAACTTCAGACGGCCCTGTATATGTGCTTTCTTGAGCAGGGGGACCTTGCGGGCGCTGCAGGATTTCAGTCCTTCACGGCATAGTGTGTTACCAATTGTTTTCTTGGTGACTATGGTCCCAGCTGCCTTGAGATCATTGACAAGATCCTCCCGTGTAGTTCTGGGCTGATTCCTCACCGTTCTCATGATCATTGCAACTCCACGAGGTGAGATCTTGCATGGAGCCCCAGGCCGAGGGAGATTGACAGTTATTTTGTGTTTCTTCCATTTGCAAATAATCACACCAACTGTTGTCACCTTCTCACCAAGCTGCTTGGCGATGGTCTTGTAGCCCATTCCAGCCTTGTGTAGGTCTACAATCTTGTCCCTGACATCCTTGGAGAGCTCTTTGGTGGAGAGTTTGGAATCTGATTGATTGATTGCTTCTGTGGATAGGTGTCTTTTATACAGGTAACAAGCTGAGATTAGGAGCACTCCCTTTAAGAGTGTGCTCCTAATCTCAGCTTGTTACCTGTATAAAAGACACCTGGGAGCCAGAAATCTTTCTGATTGAGAGGGGGTCAAATACTAGGGGGTCAAATAATTATTTCCCTCATTAAAATGCAAATCAATTTATAACATTTTTGAAATGCGTTTTTCAGGATTTGTTTGTTGTTATTCTGTCTCTCACTGTTCAAATAAACCTACCATTAAAATTATAGACTGATCATTTCTTTGTCAGTGGGCAAACGTACAAAATCAGCAGGGGATCAAATACTTTTTTCCCCTCACTGTAGGTGCCCTTTGGCAAACTCCAAGCGGGCTGTTATGTGCCTTTTACTGAGGAGTGGCTTGTGTCTGGCCACTCTACCATAAAGGCCTGATTGGAGGAGTGCTGCAGAGATGGTTATCCTTCTGGAAGGTTCTCCCATCTCCACAGAGGAACTCTGGAGCTCTGTCAGAGTGACAGCTCCCTGACCAATGCCCTTCTTCCCCGATTGCTCAGTTTGGCCAGGCGGCCAGCTCTAGGAAGAGTCTTGGTGTTTTGACATTTCCATGATGAGGCCACTGTGTTCTTGGGGACCTTCAATGGTACAGAAATGTTTTCCTACCCTTCCCCAGATCTGTGCCTTGACACAATCCTGGCTCTAAGGACAAATCCTTCAACCTCATGGCTAGGTTTTTGCTCTGACATGCACTGTCAACTGTGGGATCTTATATAGACAGGTGTGTGCCTTTCCAAAACAATAAATAAGGTATCTGTTTTTTATTTTTAATAAATGTGAAACATTTCTAAAAACCTGTTTTCACTGTCATTATAGGGTATTGTGTGTAGATTGCTGATTTTTTAAATTTTTTAATCCATTTTAGAATAAGGCTGTAACGTAACAAAATGTGGAAAAAGTCAAGGGGTCTGAATACTTTCTGAAGGCACAGGTGTGTGCCTTTCCAAATCATGTCCAATCAATTGAATTCACCACAGGCGGACTCTAATCAAGTTGTAGAAACATCTCAAAGATGATCAATGGAAACAGGATGCACCTGAGCTCAATTTCGAGTCTCATTGCAAAGGATGAGTACTTATGTAAAAAAGGTAAAACAAACAAATGCAGATAGTTTGTCGTCATTTCAGCTGCAGAGTTTTACATGATTGTTTGCTGTCGACAGCTAGCTAGCGACAAGAATGTTAGCCAACCTTCATTGCAACCATTCTTTGATTGCATAGCAACAATAAATAATTAGCAACCAGATTTTTGTCAGACTATTTCCTCTGGTGGAAAGATTAAATTACTATGACTTTACTTATCAAAATATATATTTTTTAATGAAAATGTCACTCATTGGTTTAATATGTTGGTAACCGGTTTATAAAAGCAATAAGGTACCTCTGGGTTTGTGGTATATGATCAATAGTACCACGGCTAAGGGCTCTATCCAGGCAATCCGTTTCGTGTCGTGTCTAAGAACTGCTTAATTAAATCAGCTCAGTAGTTTGCCTAGTTAGGAACATTTCCCATTTTAAGTTAACTGTAGCCATTCTAACAAGTAAAAAAATGGGGCACTGTGATTGGTACATCCATTTTTTGAAACTTTTAAATTCATTATCACTTGGATTGACCCCAACAAACATTGAGCTTTATATCTGGTTGAAAAGAGGAGATTCTAAGCTATAACTTGTGTATCAACAAATTTGAGCGCAGTATAGATAGTTACAACAGAGATATCCCTGATCAGCTGTTTAGAGCAAATCAGTTTGTTTGTTTTCAGTGCGGCGCCATTTGCATTCTGCATGTCGCAACGCATGTGCTACTGTAGAAGACATTATGTCTGTTATTTGGCATAACTTGTAGCTTGCTTGCTACTCATTTAAAAAGGTTGACAAGATAACATACTAGCGAGCTGGTTAATGTGTTTCTGGGTGAGCTGGCTAGCTAAACTGCTAGTTAGCTACACTATTGATATAATGTATTATTATACAGTATTTGTTAATATCTTTAAACTCATGAGCTGTATGTGGGAGAGAGGGTAAGGCCACGCCATGTGTTATTTATGTCATTGGGGGGTGACAGAAGGTCGGCGTGCCAAGATAGATTGGGGGCCACTGGTGCTAATCTTAGAAGGAGTATGTGATGGAATAGCCTGGCTAGGGTGCCACACGATACCATTTAGGGGGATCCTATTGTAGGAGATGAGTGACACTCAATAATGGTTGGCAACTGTTGGATGGAAGTAGCTCGGAAAGCATTATATAAACTGAGAGGTTTTCTATCTAAGTCATTCGGATGACAATAGGCTACGCCCGTACCGCTTGTCATACGAATCCAGTACTGTAACTATTAAATAACTATGAATCAACTCTCCATTTAAGTGTTTAACTATTCTCTTACATCCTGAAGTACGACATACCAGAGAAACTCGTCATAACAACTATATATATATATATACAAAAGTATGTGGACACCCCTTCAAATTAGTGGATTCGGCTATTTCAGCCACACCAGTTGCTGACTAGTGAATAAAATCGTAGTGTAGTCGCCATAGACAAACATTGGCAGTAGAATGTTCTCACTGAAGAGCTCAGTGACATTCAACGTGGCACCGTCCTAGGATGCCACCTTTCCAACAAGTCAGTTTGTAAAATTTCTGCCCTGCTAAAGCTGCCCCAGTCAACTGCAAGTGCTGTTATCCTGAAGTGGAAACGTCTAGGAGCAACAAAGGCTCAGCCGCAACTAGGAACAACAACGGCTCAGCCGCAAAGTGGTAGGCCACAAAAGCTCACAGAACAGGACCGCTGAGTGCTGAAGCGCGTAAAAATCGTCTGTCCTCGCTTGCAACACTCACTACCAAGTTCCAAGCTGCCTCTGGAAGCAACGTCAGCACCAGAACTGTTTCCATTAAAATGGGTTTCCATTGCCGAGCAGAAGCAAACAAGCCTAAAATCACCATGCGCAATGCCAAGTGTTGGCTGGAGTGGTGTAAAGCGTGCCACCATTGGACTCTGGAGCAGCGGAAACGCGTTCTCTGGAGTGATGAATCACGCTTCCCCACCTGGCAGTCCGACGGACGAATCTGGGTTTGGCAGATGCCAGAAGAACACTACTTGCATAGTGCCAACTGTAAAGTTTGGTGGAGGAGGAATAATGGCCTTGGGCTGTTTTTCATGGTTCGGGCTAGACCCCTTAGTTCCAGTGAAGGGAAATCTTAACGCTACAGCATACAATGACATTCTAGACGATTCTGTGCTTCCAACTTGGTGGAAACAGTTTGGGGAAGGCCCTTTCCTGTTTCAGCATGACAATGCCCCCATACACAAAGCGAGGTCCATACAGAAATAGTTTGTTGAGATCAGTGTGGAAGAAATTGACTGGCCTGCACAGAGCCCTGATCGCAACCCCATCGAACACCTTTGGGATGAATTGGAATGCCCACTGCGAGCCAAGCCTAATCGCCCAACATCAGTGTTTTTTTCTCCCTTTGAGGCCTGGGGGAATGTTTTTGCTAGCACACCACAAGTTCCTGCCCGGGTCCTGCCTCCATTTGGAGTCAAATCCTTCACAGTCGTGTGATTCGCTAAAATTAAATGATGATTAAAATATTTTACTCAGTAAGGTCACTCCCACTAAGGCCAATAGAATGGGGTGGCAGGTAGCTTAGTGGTTAAGAGTGTTGTGACAGTAACCGAAAGGTCGCTGGTTCTAATCCCTGAGCCGACTAGGTGAAAAATCTGTCGATGTGCCCTTGAGCAAGGCACTTAACCCTAACTGGTCCTGGATAAGAGTGTCTGCTAAATGACTAAAATGTAAATGTAGAATTTTATGGTCACTCCTACTAAGGCTAACTTTTAATGGTTGATATCCCAGGCTTATATGCGCTGTGTGCGCAATAGCCTGGGGACGAAGTTAGCTAGCCAATGACTCATTCTGAAAGTTGGATCTTCTTATCTGAGGCTTTAAAAGTGAACTTACACTATGATTGACATTCAAATGAATTGGGTTGGCTAAAAAACATGTTCTAGGGAATCCTGTTTGAATCCCAAAACAGACCATGTCAAAAAATGTCACGAAATGTATATTCTCTATGCTAATTAGCTAGCGCGGCCGGCTGCGACAGAGCCTGGACTCAAACCAGGATCTTTAGTAGCACAGCTAGCACTGCGATGCAGTGCCTTAGACCCCTGCGCCACTCGGGAGGCCCGTGACAAGTATATTCTATTACAGAAACCTTAATGCATACTTTTACTGAAAATACAAATATAAAAACATTCTTTAAAGTATATATACTTTTTTTTGTACTAATGTTACAAATAAATACTAAAATATAAGTAATTTTGTCATTGAAACATGTTATTGAAATACTGCAGTATTTAATTCATTCCTATGGCTCCTTCTGAGGAGTGCCAATATGGCGGAAAGTGGCTTCAAAGCATCTAATTGGCCAATACATGCATCAACAACCCAGGGTTTCTAAATACATAGGTTGCACTCCATCAGAGCCCAAAATATAAGTCTGCTTTGTTCCATTGTTTGTAAACGATATAATAGTAAACATACACTGTGTAGCGCAGACGGGCAAACTAAGGCCTGCGGACCAGACAATTAAAAGTAGTCCACGGTTACGTGTGTAATAGAACCACGGTTACGTGTGTAACCTCCAATAACTACTATAAGCGTTTGGGAGAATTGGAGCGATTTCTGTTTTCTTCCTACAAATTTGGCTAGCTTTTGAACGGTTGGTGGCATCAGCTATTATGACACTATTCCTGAAAGCTAAGACTCTCAGGAACACGTACAGGATACGATAGAAGGGAATGTGACAAAACCACAATAGAAAGCAATGCAGATCTTTTCTACACACACAATTATTACCCAATTATCTTCCCTGAACTTTCCAATGCATTTCAGTCACTCTGTGAAGCAAATAAAAATGGTTACCTTTTACATTTCCCAGTCCTTCGAGATATTTTCGTATTAGCCTTTATAAACAGAAACTTGGTTACAGTTTCTATCTGTGCTAGAATGGTTTAAAAAAGGACATAAACGTGGGGAAAAAGTATTAGATAGCGGTATGGCCCAGAATTTCCACATACTGCCGATTTTGCAGGTTTTCCTACTTACAAAGCATGTAGAGGTCTGTAATTTTTTTTCCATATGTACACTTCAACTGTGAGAGACGGAATCTAAAACAAAAATCCAGAAAATCACATTGTATGATTTTAAGTAATTAATTTGCATTTTATTGCATGACATAAGTATTTGATCACCTACCAACTAGTAAGAATTCCGGCTCTCACAGACCTGTTAGTTTTTCTTTAAGAAGCCCTCCTGTTCTCCACTCATTACCTGTATTAACTGCACCTGTTTGAACTCGTTACCTGTATAAAAGACACCTGTCCACACACTCAACCAAACAGACTCCAACCTCACCACAATGGCCAAGACCAGAGAGCTGTGTAAGGACATCAGGGATACAATTGTAGACCTGCACAAGGCTGGGATGGGCTACAGGACAATAGGCAAGCAGCTTGGTGAGAAGGCAACAACTGTTGGCGCAATTATTAGAAAATGGAAGAAGTTCAAGATGACGGTCAATCACCCTCAGTCTGGGGCTCCATGCAAGATCTCACCTCGTGGGGCATCAATGATCATGAGGAAGGTGAGGGATCAGCCCAGAACTACACGGCAGGACCTGGTCAATGACCTGAAGAGAGCTGGGACCACAGTCTCAAAGAAAACCATTAGTAACACACTACGCCGTCATGGATTAAAATCCTGCAGCGCACGCAAGGTCCCCCTGCTCAAGCCAGCGCATGTCCAGGCCCGTCTGAAGTGTGCCAATAACCATCTGGATGATCCAGAGTAGGAATGGGAGAAGGTCAAGTGGTCTGATGAGACAAAAATAGAGCTTTTTGATCTAAACTCCACTCGCCGTGTTTGGAGGAAGAAGAAGGATGAGTACAACCCCAAGAACACCATCCCAACCGTGAAGCATGGAGGTGGAAACATCATTCTTTGGGGATGCTTTTCTGCAAAGGGGACAGGACGACTGCACCGTATTGAGAGGAGGATGGATGTATTGCGAGATCTTGGCCAACAACCTCCTTCCCTCAGTAAGAGCATTGAAGATGGGTCGTGGCTGGGTCTTCCAGCATGACAATGACCCGAAACACACAGCCAGGGCAACTAAGGAGTGGCTCCGTAAGAAGCATCTCAATGTCCTGGAGTGGCCTAGCCAGTCTCCAGACCTGAACCCAATAGAAAATCTTTGGAGGGAGCTGAAAGTCCGTATTGCCCAGCCACAGCCCCGAAACCTGAAGGATCTGGAGAAGGTCTGTATGGAGGAGTGGGCCAAAATCCCTGCTGCAGTGTATGCAAACCTGGTCAAGACCTACAGGAAACGTATGATCTCTGTAATTGCAAACAAAGGTTTCTGTACCAAATATTAAGTTCTGCTTTTCTGATGTATCAAATACTTATGTCAAGCAATTAAATGCAAATTAATTACTTAAAAATCATACAATGTGATTTTCTGGATTTTTGTTTTAGATTCCGTCTCTCACAGTTGAAGTGTACCCATGATAAAAATTACAGACCTCTACATGCTTTGTAAGTAGGAAAACCTGCAAAATCGGCAGTGTATCAAATACTGTAGGTGCATCCCGAACTTGAACTTCGAAAACCACATACAGTACCAGTCAAAAGTTTGGACACACCTACTCATTCAAGGGTTTTTCTTTATTTCTACATTGTAGAATAATAGTGCAGATATCAAAACTATGAAATAACACATATGGAATCATGTAGTAACCAAAAAAGTGTTAAATCAAATTATATTTTATATTTCAGATTCTTCAAATAGTCATCTTTGCCTTGATGACAGCTTTGCACACTCTTGGCATTTCATTTAAAGAAAAACCATTGAATGAGTAGGTGTGTACAAAACTTTTGACTGGTAGTGTATGTAGAAGTGGTAATGGGCCTATATATATTTCAAAATAACTGCCCCTTTTCTGGCCTGCAACCCCAAAAAATCTGTGCGGTCCTCCGTTGTATTTCGAAATCCCAATGTGGCCATCGAGCCAGAGAGCTTGCCCACCCCTGGTACAGCCTCAAAACATGGTTGAAACTATAATTTTTATATCATGGATGGTCAGTCCTTGCATCCATAGCTAATTTGAGAGTGGTTACATTTCTCTAGCCAAAACAGTGGCGAGTGACCGCTTTATTGTTTGAACTGCAGATTTAATTACTCTGTAAACCACTTAAAATGTTGATTGTATAACGATCATCAAGTGACAAATGAAGTAATTAACTTCAAGTAAGTAGACTACAGAACCTACTTCATTGAGTTAGTTCCATTTCTCTCATCACTGTCGCTGTAACAGCTGGCAGCTCACATGTGCTACGGTCAGTTGTTACATTATGGGAGTTGTGGTTTCAGGTAGTTATTTTTCAGTACTTTGTAAATGTGATGTTTAGCTGATATAAATGAATAAACATATAAACGCAACATGTAAAGTGTTGGCCCCATGTTTCATGAGCTGATATAAAATAAATGTTCCATACGCACATGTGAGCACATGTGAAAACATGATCTTATGTGAAATTAATGCGTCACATGGGGATGCAAATATGAAACTACACGTGACAACATGATCTCATGTGAAGTGTTTGCAAATGATTTCCCATGTTTGCAAATTATTTCCCATGTGAAGTGTTCCAAAAACACGTTTTCATGTGAAGTTTCATGTTTTCACGTTGCTTCACGTTATCACATTAACATCACATACAATTACGTGATAACGTGTTCGCGTGAAATTCATGTTGTTTTTCCAACTACAGTGGTTCCTCAATTAAAAGTTTTGAGATTATGTCGCAGGATTTAGAAGTAATTTGTGGGTTAGTACGGTACCCTGCGTCAGTGCTTCATTGCAGTGGTGCAGCGGTCTAAGGCACTGCATCTCAGTGTTAGAGGCGTCACTACAGACCCTGATTAGATTCCAGGCTGTATCACAATCCGGACGTGATTGGGAGTCCCATAGGGCTGCGCACAATTGGCCCAGCGTCGTCCGGGTTTGGCCGGGGTAGGCCGTCAATGTAAATAAGAATTTGTTCTTAACTAACTTGCCTAGTTAAATCAAGGTAAAAAAATAAAATATTGCTCCAGAACACCGCAAGGGGGAGTTAGAGCGCTGATAATGCTTTTGGGTCCCAAGGCGCTAATGCGTCTCTACCTGAATGAATGCTGTCAATGAATGGGCGATATAAACCAAATAGAAACTGATAATTGTGCACGACTTCAAAATTGAATTTGAATTGAATGAATGATGAGGATGAATTATAGGGTGATTGAATTTAGAACAATAGTGTAAGAATGGCTAAACCTCTGTCCTGTATGGACACCCGAAAAAATACACTTATTTGTTTCTACTTCGTCAGAAGCTGTAACCGGACTGTAGCATATTACTTACTAAAATGGATGTTACACTAAGGTTTTTATTCTAAGTGAAACTAAAATGTTCAGTTATATTCCATGATATTCTTAAAATATAAACTCAGCAAAAAAAGAAACGTCCTCAATGTCAACTACGTTTATTTTCAGCAAACTTAACATGTGTAAATATTTGTATGAACATAACAACAATTGAGACATAAACTGAACAAGTTCCACAGACAAGTGACTAACAGAAATTGAAATGTGTCCCTGAACAAAGGGGGGGGTCAAAATCAAAAGTAACAGTCAGTATCTGGTGTGTCCACCAGCTGCATTAAGTACTGCAGTACATCTCCTCCTCATCGACTGCACCAAATTTGCCAGTTCTTGCTGTGAGATGTTACCCCACTCTTCCACCAAGGCACCTGCAAACATCCTGGATGTTTCTGGGGGGGAATGGCCCTAGCCCTCATCTTCCGATCCAAAAGCTCTCAGATGTGCTCAATGGGATTGAGATCCGGGCACTTCGCTGGCCATGGCAGAACACTGACATTCCTGTCTTGCAGGAAATCACGCACAGAACAAGCAGTATGGCTGGTGGCATTGTCATGCTGGAGGGTCATGTTAGGATGAGCCTGCAGGAAGGGTACCACATGAGGGAGGAGGATGTCTTCCCTGTAACGCACAGCGTTGAGATTGCCTGCAATGACAACAAGCTCAGTCCTATGATGCTGTGAGACACCGCTCCAGACCATGACGGACCCTCCACCTCCAAATCGATCCCGCTCCAGAGTACAGGCCTCGGTGTAACGTTCATTCCTTCGACGATAAACGCGAATCCGACCATCACCCCTGGTGAGACAAAACCGCGACTCGTCAGTGAAGAGCACTTTTTGCCAGTCCTGTCTGGTCCAGTGACGGTGGGTTTGTGCCCATAGGCGACGTTGTTGCCGGTGATGTCTGGTGAGGACCTGCCTTACAACAGGCCTACAAGCCCTCAGTCCAGCCTCTCTCAGCCTATTGCGGACAGTCTGAGCACTGATGGAGGGATTGTGCGTTCCTCGTGTAACTCGGGCAGTTGTTGTTGCCATCCTGTACCTGTCCCGCAGGTGTGATGTTCGGACGTACCGATCCTGTGCAGGTGTTGTTACACGTGGTCTACCACTGCGAGGACGATCAGCTATCCGTCCTGTCTCCCTGTAGCGCTGTCTTAGGCGTCTCACAGTACGGACATTGCAATTTATTGTCCTGGCCACATCTGCAGTCCTCATGCCTCCTTGCAGCATGCCTAAGGCATGTTCACGCAGATGAGCAGGGACCCTGGGCATCTTTCTTTTGGTGTTTTTCAGAGTCAGTAGATAGGCCTCTTTAGTGTCCTAAGTTTTCATAGCTGTGACCTTAATTGCCTACCGTCTGTAAGGTGTTAGTGTCTTAGTGACCGTTCCACAGGTGCATGTTCATTAATTGTTTATGGTTCATTGAACAAGCATGGGAAACAGTGTTTAAACCCTTTATGAAGATCTGTGAAGTTACTTGGATTTTTACAAATTATCTTTGAAAGACAGGGTCCTGAAAAAGGGACATTCTTTTTTTGCTGAGTTTATGTATTGACTAAATATAAGCAGCAAGTGATGTCTTCTAAATAAACAAGTCGAAAGCGCAGTCATATACAGTGCTTTCAGAAAGTATTCAGACCCATTGACTTTTTCCACATTTTGTTACGTTACAGCCTTATTCTAAAAAGTATTAAATAAATAAAAATCTTAAGCAATCTACACACAACACCCCATTATTACAAAGTAAAAACAGGTTTTTAGAAATTTTAGCAAATGTATAAAAAATAAAAACCAGAAATACCTTATTTACATAAGTATTCAGACCCTTTGCTATGAGTCTCGAAATTGAGCTCAGGTGCATCATGTTTTCATTGATCATCCTTGAGATCTTTCTACAACTTCATTGGAGTCCACCTGTGGTAAATTCAATTGATTGGACATTATTTGGAAAGGCACACACCTGTCTATATAAGGTCCCAACGTTGACAGTGCATGTCAGAGCAAAAACCAAGCCATGAGGTCGAAGGAATTGTCCTTAGAGCTCCGAGACAGGATTGTGTCGACGCACAGATCAGGGGAAGGGTACCAAAAAATTTCTGCAGTATTGAAGGTCCCCAAGAACACAGTGGCCTCCATCTTCCTTAAATTGAAGAAGTTTGGAACCACCAAGACTCTTCCTAGAGCTGGCCACCCGGCCAAACTGAGCAATCGAGGGAGAAGGGCCTTGGTCAGGGAGGTGACTAAGAACCCGATGGTCACTCTGACAGAGCTCTAGAGTTCATCTGTGGAAATGGGAGAACCTTCCAGAAGGACAACCATCTCTGCAGCACTCCACCACTCAGGCCTTTATGGTAGAGTGGCCAGACGGAAGCCACTCTTCAGTAAAAGACACATGACAGCCCGCTTGGAGTTTGCCAAAAGGCACCTAAAGACTCTCAGACCATGAGAAACTAGATTCTCTTGTCTGATGAAACCAAGATTGAACTCTTTGGACTGAATGCCAACCGTCACGTCTGGAGGAAACCTGGCCCCATCCATCCCTACGGTGAAGCATGATAGTGGCAGCATAATGCTGTGGGGATGTTTTTCAGCGGCAGGGACTGGGATTGAGGCAAAGACGAAAGGAGCAAAGTACAGAGAGATCCTTGATGAAAACCTGCTTAGGACCTCAGACTGGGGCGAAAGTTCACCTTCCAACAGGACAACGACCTTAAGCACACAGCCAAGACAACGCAGGAGTGGCTTCGGCACAAGTCTCTGAATGTCCTTGAGTGGCCCAGCCAGAGCCCAGACTTTAATCAGATCGAACATCTCTGGAGAGCCCTGAAAATAGCTGTGCACCGACGCTCCCCATCCAACCTGACAGACCTTGAGAGGATCTGCAGAGAAGAATGGGAGAAACTCCCTAAATACAGGTGTGCCAAGCTTGTAGCGTCATACCCAAGAAGACTCAAGGCTGTAATCACTGTCAAAAGGTGATTCAACAAAAGTACTGAGTAAAGGGTCTGAATACGTATGTAAATGTTATATCATTTTTTATTTTTTTTATAAACTTGCAAAAATGTCTAAAAACCTGTTTTTGCTTTGTCATTATGGGGTATTGTGTGGAGACTGTACAGGTAATAGTGAGGACCGTTTAGCAGGCATAAAAAGTTGCCCAATATTCATTGAATATCAGGGTTTGTGAATGCGTACCTGGTCCAGCTCTCTCCATGTCTCCTCCTCCATCCGGCGGATGTCATCCATGGTCAGGTTCACCCAACGGTCTAGCCAGCAGAAGAGCTGCCGATGGAAGTTCGTGAAGAGGCGCTTCTCTTGCTGCTCCAGGAGGGGGAGGGATGGACAGCAGAAGAGGGGATATGAGAGTGTGGTGAGAGAGCGAGAGGGATATATTCTTATGGAGCTCTTTTTCTAATTGTCATTGCACTGATATGAAAGAAGTGACTAGGTAAAATCCAGCCTAAATGCCTTCACCCTATTGTCTTCACCTATCAAGTTCTTTCCAAT
Organism: Coregonus clupeaformis; assembly: GCF_020615455.1. Taxonomy (NCBI): domain Eukaryota; kingdom Metazoa; phylum Chordata; class Actinopteri; order Salmoniformes; family Salmonidae; genus Coregonus; species Coregonus clupeaformis. The sequence goes on along the minus strand of NC_059198.1, from coordinate 45,682,381 downwards.
CACTGCAGATGAAAGGGAGGAGACAATGAGAGGATGTGTTTTTAAGCAATCGAGAGAGCATAGAGCAGGGGTTCTCGACCTTGCTTACACAAGTAAGGCCCCACATTTGAATTTTCTTATTGACCAATCCTAAATCTAGTAGTGCATGTTACAAATATATATATTTTCCAATAATGGGAATGCAGTCCCACAAAGAGATCATGCAGGACAATATATTTTTAGAGGGGATCTTTGAGGGCATTCTCTCTGTGGGAGGGAACTGCATTTTACAGCAGCTCAGAAAAAGTTAGTGAAATTGAAACAGTTCTTATACCTAATATAGAATCACACATTTAAATATATGTTGTTCTTGAAGGAAAACTGAATTATTCAAGTAAAAATCTCGCTCCCTGACTAAATGGTGGGTAAATAGACTGGAGCAGTTATTCTGAAAATCCTAACATGTCTTTCTATTGTGAACATGTGTTTTTCATTACTTTTTGACAGTTACTACAAATGTGAAACGGCTCTGTGTTCACCTCAACAGTTCTAATACTGTATCTTTATTATCATTGGGGTGTTATGCCCAAACCCAGCCAGACGTTTGCTCTTGTTCCAATTCTCAGACATTCATCTTGCTCCATGTTATACCAGCACCGATGTATGTGCCGTTTGGAATGTTGAGTGAAATACTGTTGAAATTCAGTTATATCACATAAATTGTGTCAATTTGAACAATTTAACCAATTAACAAATTTGGGAAATGTTTGTATTGTACAGCAGTATACAATTACAACCCTCCTCCCACTGTTGAAAATCAATCAAACACGACTACTGCAGAGAGTAGCGCAGAGAGGTGTAAATGTGGATACTTTTTGGGTCAATATCACCATAAGGTGCCTTTGAGACTTCCCCATTTCCCCCCCCAAAAGCTGAGATTTTCCATTGAACTTCATATTCATTGTATTAAGTATATGTTATGCTGTTAGAAATGCATATTGGTCAAGCTCCCACACTTTTTATAAATTAACTGCAAGCAGACAATTTACATGCAAACAGCTAAATATGTCCACCCTGTCATGGACAATTTCAAAGCAGAATAAATACATTGTAATTACATAGTGATTATAAAACGTACATTTTCAGAAAACTATTTAGTCACTTTCTCAACAATATATTTTAGTTTATGGGAAAAGTATTTGGATAATAATGAAATTATGGCAAACTATTTGTTTCTCTATAAAATCTGCGAGAGTTGCACTTTCTTTTCTAAATAAAATCTAACAAAAATGATATCTGGTCAAACTTTCAAACAATACTATTTGGCCCTCATTTGTTTATAAAGGAATCACACAAAAGATTTTGCTAACTTGTGAAAATAATTTGTTTATTTTTATAGAACATGAAAATAACAGGGTGGACAGTGACATGACAGGGTGGACCCTGGGCATGACAGGGTGGACACGTTGTGAAATGTCATTGAATGGCCTCATAAATGCAAGGAACAATTCAAGAAAATTATGTAAAAAATGCCTTTTCCCATGTAGGGGGAAATTACAAGTTGAACAGACTGTTTTTGATCCACTCTACCTGCATGCAGCCACTGAATAAAGATGCCCAAAATGAGACATTAATGTGGCCTTCTAGCGTTAAACTCTGTACATCATTCTGCACTGTGAAAGTCAAACATTCAACTGTAGAACAAGAAGAACAATGTTTTTTAAGTGGAGAACAGTTGATTTGAAAAAACAGAATATTACAGAAAGATCACTTGGACGCATCTCCAAACAGTCTCTCCCTTTCTGCAGAGACATGGCTCAGTTCTGCAGTTGCTGTTCCACATACTTCCATGCAGTCACTTCAATCTGTACAGAGCGCTTGTTCAGAGCCTGTGGTTCTGGTATTAGGCAAAGTACCTGCCAGTCATGGTACCAACAGATGTCGTCCCGAAGACTTGGCCATTTGAACTTGTTTATGCCATGGCGTTGCATACACTTAACTTTCACACTGTGCCCTTCTGCATCCATGATGATACCTGGGTATGCTTCATTGTCATAATTAATGACGCACCACTCTCCAATGTGCTTTACCTCAATCATTTCTGGTCTCCTAGGATTATCTGGTGTCTTTCCACATGCTGGGGACTTGTCAGATGAAACAGGAACATTAGCTAGAGTGACCTCTTGAAGGTTAACGCAGGGGCAGTCCAAAACACCTTCCTCCCTTTTACACAGACATGAAATGTCTCTGTATTTCATTTGGCCGGGTGTCAGACTGATAGCTTGGTGGATTCTCATAGTGCCTTTTATGGCAGCTATTGCAGGTACCTCAGGCTTTGATTCAATATCCCTCTCTGGGATGAAGAACAGCTCGACAGATGTGTCCAGGCTTTTCAGCTTGTTATACAAGCTCTGGGCATCAGGAATGTCTCCTCCATGGGCTACAATCCGGTCTGCTGACCTCTTGAGGGCCCCACCCACACCGTCTGGAGCCCCCTTCCCATGATTAGCCTCAAAGAAATTCCACGTTATTTCTTTGAAGCCATACTTGTAGGGTTCCGTTGAGAGGTAGAATAAATTTCCCTTTTGTCGATACTGCGTTGCAGGCCCATCACTGAAAAAATGAAGTGTGCTGACTTGAGGGTGTCGTTCTCTCACTACCTTCAGAACTGGATCAAGGTGGGCCCAGATGGCCACAGGGTCGTGTCTTCTGGAGGGTGATATGGAGCAGAAGGTGTGTGGCGCTTGTTCACCAGTGGTGTAGAGCACTCCAGTGTGCAGACTGGCCTGCTTGTGTGAGCCTCCAAAATGCACAGATTGTATTTCTTCGCTGTACTTACATGAGTAATTTTCGCTAAAATCTATATGCAAGAGGGACTCATTGTGCTTCAGACTCCTCCTGAGCTCCCTGTAGGCATCAAACTGCCATTTAATGTTGAAGACATGGCTCCTAAAATGGAGAAGCCTCTCCTGGAAATCTGTGTTAAGCTCATGCTCTGTTGTTGTTGTTGTTATCTCCATTTTCACTGTTATTGTTGACACCTTCTCATCCTTCTTGATCTTCTCTGTCATCCACTGAGATAAACGAATGTTCTCTTCCCCAGGGGTTTTCAGCATCGGGTGACAAGTTAGGAGGCATTCACTGCACTCACCATAAGCACAGACCTTGGCTTTCGGGTCACACATGGTTGCTTCAGACATTTCCTCAATATTTCTTGAGGACAGTAACCCTTGGCTCTGCAAGGCATTGGCAATGAATTGCAAGTTCTCATGTTTTTTGCAGAGACATGTGTCACGGTCAGAGGAAGAAGGGGTTACCACCCAAAAGGGTCTGAGACGGCAAAAGGAGGTGTATGACATTTGGCCAATGTGCTCAGAGAGAAACCTCCTATGCAAGTTCTTCATTGTATCAGTAAGCAACCTCTTTTGCATTTTTTTCTTCAGCCGTGTGACTGTTTGTTTGCGGCCAGTTGTCATTCGACTAACATCATCTCGAAGAAAAAATGATGTAACGTTCTTCCTAATCTCATTTCGACTGAAGCATCTCCTCCCACGGTAGGTCAGATCCACAGGATACTTTGCTCTCTTCTTAGAGTAGCCAAAAGCAGTCTGGGCATGCTTTTGGAGCTTATACTTCTTAAGAATGTTTCCACTGACCACTTTTGCTATCAGCTGCTTCTCTCGGTTTGTTTTTGCATGTTCATATTTTCTTCTAATATCTTCAATCAGGGATGTATGGAAAAGAAGAGCTCTTTTGATGGGTGAATTCACTTTTTGATGTGCCAACAAAGCATTGACTTTTGTACAGTGAGGGAAAAAAGTATTTGATCCCCTGCTGATTTTGTACATTTGCCCACTGACAAAGAAATGATCGGTCTATAATTTTAATGGTAGGTTTATTTGAACAGTGAGAGACAGAATAACAACAAAAAAATCCAGAAAAGTGCATGTCAAATATGTTATGAATTCATTTGCATTTTAATGAGGGAAATAATTATTTGACCCCCTCTCAATCAGAAAGATTTCTGGCTCCCAGGCGTCTTTTATACAGGTAATGAGCTGAGATTAGGAGCACACTCTTAAAGGGAGTGCTCCTAATCTCAGCTTGTTACCTGTATAAAAGACACCTGTCCACAGAAGCAATCAATCAATCAGATTCCAAACTCTCCACCATGGCCAAGACCAAAGAGCTCTCCAAGGATGTCAGGGACAAGATTGTAGACCTAGACAAGGCTGGAATGGGCTACAAGACCATCGCCAAGCAGCTTGGTGAGAAGGTGACAACAGTTGGTGCGATTATTCGCAAATGGAAGAAACACAAAAGACCTGTCAATCTCCCTCAGCCTGGGGCTCCATCCAAGATCTCACCTTGTGGAGTTGCAATGATCATGAGAACGGTGAGGAATCAGCCCAGAACTACACGGGAGGATCTTGTCAATGATCTCAAGGCAGCTGGACCATAGTCACCAAGAAAACAATTGGTAACACACTATGCCGTGAAGGACTGGAATTCTGCAGCGCTCGCAAGGTCCCCCTGCTCAAGAAAGCACATATACAGGGCCATCTGAAGTTTGCCAATGAACATCTGAATGATTCAGAGGGGAACTGGGTGAAAGTGTTGTGGTCAGATGAGACCAAAATCGAGTTATTTGGCATCAACTCAACTCGCCGTGTTTGGAGGAGGAGGAATGCTGCCTATGACCTCAAGAACACCATCCCCACCGTCAAACATGGAGGTGGAAACATTATGGTTTGGGTGTGTTTTTCTGCTAAGGGGACAGGACAACTTCACTGCATCAAAGGGACGATGGACGGGGCCATGTACCGTCAAATCTTGGGTGAGAACCTCCTTCCCTCAGCCAGGGCATTGAAAATGGGTCATGAATGGGTATTCCAGAATGACAATGACCCAAAACACATGGCCAAGGCAACAAGGGAGTGGCTCAAGAAGAAGCACATTAAGGTCCTGGAGTGGCCTAGCCAGTCTCCAGACCTTAATCCCATAGAAAATCTGTGGAGGGAGCTGAAGGTTCGAGTTGCCAAACGTCAGCCTCGAAAACCTTAATGTCTTGGAGAAGATCTGCAAAGAGGAGTGGGACAAAAGCCCTCCTGAGATGTGTGCAAACCTGGTGGCCATCTACAAGAAATGTCTGACCTCTGTGATTGCCAACAAGGGTTTTGCCACCAAATACTAAGTCATGTTTTGCAGAGGGGTCAAATACTTATTTCCCTCATTAAAATGCAAATCAATTTATAACATTTTTGACATGCGTTTTTCTGGATTTTTTTGTTGTTATTCTGTCTCTCACTGTTCAAATAAACCTACCATTAAAATTAAAGACAGATCATTTCTTTGTCAGTGGGCAAACGTACAAAATCAGCAGGGGATCAAATACTTTTTTCCCTCACTGTACGTGGTGATTTGGACGCACTTTCTTTCTTGGCCCGATAGTACCTCTTCTTATATTTCTCAGTTTTACTTTTCTCTTTTGTGAGCTGTGCCTCTAATATTTCGATCTGTTTTTTCAGTTTTCTCTTCGAACTCCTTCGAATGCTTTCCCCTTGACGCCGTTGCCTGAAACACAAAATATTCGTAAGGATTTTTTTTAGCAAGTTAGTTATCAATATGTCATTTTATGGGGACATAAACAGTTGATAATTGTCCTTCAAATAAATCTAAACTTTCTAATAAGTCTCATCAGCTAAACTTCCAATGATCTAACCTGGAGGGCCCTGGCTCATGCTGATTTTCAGGAGTTTCAGCAGGGGAGTTGGGTGGTGTCTCTGACTGTAGCAAAGCACTGGCTCTGTTTCTGGCTCTGGCTTGACTTTTTGCCTCTCTCCATTTCTTTCTTTTTGCCCTCTTCTCTCTCTCACTGAGCTCATTGACACCCTTCTTCTTTCCAGTCTCTCTGTCTTTTTTCCATTTGACCCTTTCTTTCTCAAGGTACTTTCTTCTTCTGTCTGGGTCAGCATCACGACGTTCCCGATATCTCCTTGCTATCTCAGCTCCTTTTGATCTCATTCCTTGAAAAAGACGATTCAAAATGTTCCCTTACACACTTTAATTGGCAGTCCCGGTAAACTAGGTTTGCTGATACCGATATCGGCAAAAAAAATATCCATATTGTCCATTCTTACTATGTATAGCATGTACTGTTATAAAATGTGTGTAATAGCTGTTGTAATATGTGTAACATTATCAGTATGTGGCCTAAACTATGCACATGTCCTTCCTGTCATGAACCATGTCCACCCTGTCATGGAAGGCTTGCTGACAGGGTGGACAATGACAGGGTGGACATTTTTGGCTAATGTTAGCATTTAATGAGCACATGGTGGACCTTCACTTAGCAACATACTACAGTTAGCAAGCTGACTGTGTACTGTTTTACAAATATATTTCAAAGTTCTGATAGTGAAATATCAATTGATAGAAAAACCTATGACAGAGTGGACATGTTAAGCTTGACAACATCCAACTACACACATAATATGATGAAAATTATGAAACATAAGTGTAAATACTTACTCTGCAACTAGACACTGCTTCAGCCTTCATTGAAGAAAGACAAAATGCGCGTAGTGATGTCACTGAAAACATCAGTGGGTTTCTTAAAGGGGCAGTTACCCCATAATGACAGGGTGGACAGCAATTTCAGGGACACATGCAAAATGTTCAATATGATTATGAAAATATAATATACATGATCAAAATTACTTGTTTTATCAAATAACTTATTGTGGACAGTAAAACCATGTAAAAAAAAAATTTGGATTTAGTATCATTTAACCACTTATTACACACACTGTAGTTAGCAGAGCAGTGTGTGGGACATGCCAAAAATCACGTACATCCAATGAATTTTTTTTTAATAAAATGAAGGAAACACTTTTTTAGAGACTTATCATTCTACTGATATGTGTGCAAATGTTTGGCCACTTATAATAAGACCTCAGACTTTCATTATTCTGCTACATTTTCATGATGACTGAGTGAGTCTGATGAGGACACCAAAGGCACCTCATAGTGATATTGACTCTTTTCTTAAACCTGTGACTTATTTGTGGTATTTAGGCAGTGACATGGTCAAATAAAAATCACAGAAAGGAGGTTTGGGTTACTGCTATCAGGTAGACTACAATACACAGGATCATCAGAATTAAACAATACATTTAACAATAAATACAGTAAGGGAAGAAAGTATTTGATCCACTGCTGATTTTGTACGTTTGCCCACTGACAAAGACATGATCAGTCTATCATTTTAATGGTAGGTTTATTTGAACAGTGACACAGAATAACAACAAAAAAATCCAGAAAAACGCATGTCAAAAATGTTATAAATTGATTTGCATTTTAAATGAGGGAAATAAGTATTTGACCCCATCTCAATCAGAAAGATTTCTGGCTCTCAGGTGTCTTTTATACAGATAACGAGCTGAGATTAGGAGCACACTCTTAAAGGGAGTGCTCCTAATCTCAGCTTGTTACCTGTATAAAAGACACCTGTCCACAGAAGCAATCAATCAGATTACAAACTCTCCACCATGGCAAAGACCAAAGCGCTCTCCAAGGATGTCAGGGACAAGATTATAGACCTACACAAGGCTGTAATGGGCCATCGCCAAGCAGCTTGGTGAGAAGGTGACAACAGTTGGTGCGATTATTCGCAAATGGAAGAAACACAAAATAACTGTCAAACTCCCTCGGCCTGGGGCTCCATGCAAGATCTCACCTCGTGGAGTTGCAATGATCATGAGAACAGTGAGAAATCAGCCCAGAACTACACGGGAGGATCTTGTCAATGATCTCAAGGCAGCTGGGACCATAGTCACCAAGAAAACAATTGGTAACACACTACGCCGTGAATGACTGAAATCCTGCAGCTCCCGCAAGGTCCCCCTGCTCAAGAAAGCACATATACAGGGCCGTCTGAAGTTTGCCAATGAACATCTGAATGATTCAGAGGAGAACTGGGTGAAAGTGTTCTGGTGAGTTGAGACCAAAATCGAGCTCTTTGGCATCAACTCAACTCGCCGTGTTTGGAGGAGGAGGAATGCTGCCTATGACCCCAAGAACACCATCCCCACCGTCAAACATGGAGGTGGAAACATTATGCTTTGGGGGTGATTTTCTGCTAAGGGGACAGGACAACTTCACCGCATCAAAGGGACGATGGACGGGGCCATGTACCGTCAAATCTTGGGTGAGAACCTCATTCCCTCAGCCAGGGCACTGAAAATGGGTCGTGGTTGGTTATTCCAGCCTGACAATGACCCAAAACACACAGCCAAGGCAACAAAGGAGTGGCTCAAGAAGAAGCACATTCAGGTCCTGGAGTGGCCTAGCCAGTCTCCAGACCTTAATCCCATAGAAATTCTGTGGAGGGAGCTGAAGGTTAGAGTTGCCAAACATCAGCCTCAAAACCTTAATGACTTGGAGAAGATCTGCAAAGAGGAGTGGAACAAAATCCCTCCTGAGATGTGTGCAAACCTGGTGGCCAACTACAAGAAACGTCTGACCTCTGTGATTGCCAACAAGGGTTTTGCCACCAGGTACTAAATCATGTTTTGCAGAGGGGTCAAATACTTATTTCCCTCATTAAAATGCAAATACATTTTAAACATTTTTGACATGCGTCTTTCTGGATTATTTTGTTGTTATTTTGTCTCTCACTGTTCAAATAAACCTACCATTAAAATTATAGACTGATCATGTCTTTGTCAGTGGGCAAACGTACAAAATCAGCAGGGGATCAAATACTTTTTTCCCCTCACTGTACATGCGTATACACATACATTACATCAGTGTTTCCCAACCCTGGTCCTCGAGTACCCCCAACAGTACTCATTTTTATTGTAACTATGGACAAGCACACCCGATTCAACTTGTCAACTAATCATTAAGCCCTCAATGAGTTGAATGAGGTGTGTTTGTCAAGGGCTTCAACGAAACTGTGTACTGTTGGGGATACTCGATGACCAGGGTTGGGAAACACTGTACTACATGACCAAAAGTTTGTGGACACCTACTCGTCAAACATCTCATTCCAAAATCATGGGCATTAATATGGAGTTGGTCCGCCCTTTACTGCTATAACAGCCTCCACTCGCAGTTGGCATTCCAATTCATCCCAGAGGTGTTCGATGGGGTTGAGTAAAGGGGTCTGTGCAGGCCAGTCAAGTTCTTCCACACCGATCTCAACAAACCTTTTCTGTATGGACCTCCCTTTGTGCACGGGGGCATTGTAATGCTGAAACAGGAAAGGGCCTTCCCCAAACTGTTGCCGCAAAGTTGGATGCGCAAAATCGTCTAGAATGTCATTGTATGCTGTAACATTAAAAGTTCCCTTAACTGGAACTAAGGGGCCTTGCCCGAACCATGAAAAATGGCCCAGACCATTATTCCTCCTCCAAACTTTACAGTTACACTACTCACCCCCTTTGGCCCGCTCCAACTGGCTGGGTTACAGAATAGTCTGCTGATTAAGACCCTGACTGGTCCAGGTCCTGATAGGGATGAGTACTCTGAAGGAAGGGGTGGCAGGTAGGGTTCTCCTGGCATCAGCCAAACCCAGTTTGTCCATTGGACTGCCAGATGGTGAAGCGTGATTAATCACCCCAGAGAAAGCATTTCCACTGCTCCAGAGTCCAATGGCGGCAAGCTTTACACTCCAGCCGACGTTTGGCTGCTCGGCCATGGAAACCCATTTCAGTTCGAACAGTTCTTGTGCTGACGTTGCTTCCAGAGGCAGTTTGGAACTCGGTAGTGAGTTTGGCAACCGAAGACAGACGATTTTTACGCGCTTCAGCACTCGCCGGTCCCATTCTGTGAGCTTGTGTGGCCTACCACTTCGCAGCTGAGCCGTTGTTGCTCCTAGATGTTTTACATTTCACAATAACAGCACTTACAGTTGACTGGGGCAGCTCTAACAGGGCAGAAATTTTACGAACTGACTTGTTGGAAAGGTGGCATCCTATGACGGTGCCACGTTGAAAGTCACTGAGCTCTTCAGTAGGGACATTCTACTGCCAATGTTTGTCTATGGAGATTGCATGGCTAAGCCCTTAGATCGCAATATCTACTAAGCTAACATATGGAACTGTTTTAAGATGGTGATAAAATGTATAATTTAGCCATTTGATTTAGAATTTTAGGATGTATATTTGAGGTATATTAGATGAAACATTGAATTTGGTCTTTACTGCTATAGCACATAGAAACACATTGAATAACACATTTGTACATTGCAAAACACACAGTCCAAAAATAAATCAGAAGGAATCCGATTTTGAAGTGTCTGTCCTGTGTGTATATATAAGAAAACTCAGGGGGACATTTTTTGTTTTTCAGACCCATGTTTGGTCACGTTATTCGTGACACTTTTTACCCCACATTGTGCCATTTTTACAGCCTGGTACTGGGTTACCTTTATGATATTGGTGACAGATGGTTTTGTGAGAAGACCTCTTAGAAATTAGGACGTCCACGACAGAGAGTTCAGACGACTGCCGTAAAGCTCTTGGTTATAGATGTGTCCATAAGCCAAAATATACTGGCGGATGGTGTTGGTACTTTTGAGTATTTAAAACCTTTTCTGTTACCTGAATTAGTCATTTTAACTTAGATTGGCTTACCCCGGCCTCAGACCATTAAGAATATTTGTCTTGATTTTAACCTGACTCAACTGATTGCAAAACCCACACAGATTAATGTAAAAAAATCCAGCAAACGCCTCACTGATTGACCTAATTCTAACAGAATTGTCCAGTGGTGTCTTTGCTAATTATCTCAGTGATCACTGTCCTATAAGAACAGGTCAGGTCCTTCGTTAAATAGCAGAAAACAAATCATTCAGTCAACACTCATTCCGGTTATTGGCTATGGCGATATCGTCTATATATAAATGCAGCTGACACTGTATTGAAGCCATTGGACGCAGTTTATCATAGCGCATTATTACGGTCGATAGGTTCAGTACCCATCATTGCATTTTGTATCAGAAAGTAGGCTGGCTCTCTTTAAAGTCTCATAGATCTATGTATTGCACTCTTTTTGTCTATAAAGCCCTCTTCCATAAACCTCCGCCATACCTTAACTCATTCTTAACCTTCAGACGTATAAGTTACCAGACCAGGATTCAGGGATGGCTAAACCTGGAAACCTTACCTCCATCAAGTAAGGTAAATGTGCTTTTTTCCCCGCAAATATATAAATACAAACATACATACATACATACATATATACATACAGTGGGGAGAACAAGTATTTGATACACTGCCGATTTTGCAGGTTTTCCTACTTACAAAGCATGTAGAGGTCTGTCATTTTTATCATAGGTACACTTCAACTGTGAGAGACGGAATCTAAAACAAAAATCCAGAAAATCACATTGTATGATTTTTAAGTAATTCATTTTCATTTTATTGCATGACATAAGTATTTGATACATCAGAAAAGCAGAACTTAATATTTGGTACAGAAACCTTTGTTTGCAATTACAGAGATCATACGTTTCCTGTAGGTCTTGACCAGGTTTGAACACACTCCTCCATACAGACCTTCTGCAGATCCTTCAGGTTTCTGGGCTGTCGCTGGGCAACACGGACTTTCAACTCCCTCCAAAGATTTTCTATGGGGTTGAGATCTGGAGACTGGCTAGGCCACTCCAGGACCTTGAAATGCTTCTTACGAAGCCACTCCTTCGTTGCCCGGGCGGTGTGTTTGGGATCATTGTCATGCTGAAGACCCAGCCACGTTTCATCTTCAATGCCCTTGCTGATGGAAGGAGGTTTTCACTCAAAATCTCACGATACATGGCCCCATTCATTCTTTCCTTTACACGGATCAGTCGTCCTGGTCCCTTTGCAGAAAAACAGCCCCAAAGCATGATGTTTCCACCCCCATGCTTCACAGTAGGTATGGTGTTCTTGCGTGGAGCCCCAGATCGAGGGAGATTATCAGTGGTCTTGTATGTCTTCCATTTCCTAATAATTGCTCCCACAGTTGATTTCTTCAAACCAGGCTGCTTACCTATTGCAGATTCAGTCTTCCCAGCCTGGTGCAGGTCTACAATTTTGTTTCTAGTGTCCTTTGACAGCTCTTTGGTCTTGGCCATAGTGGAGTTTGGAGTGTGACTGTTTGAGGTTGTGGACAGGTGTCTTTTATACTGATAACAAGTTCAAACAGGTGCCATTAATACAGGTAACGAGTGGAGGACAGAGGAGCCTCTTAAAGAAGAAGTTACAGGTCTGTGAGAGCAAGAAATCTTGCTTGTTTGTAGGTGACCAAATACTTATTTTCCACCATAATTGGCAAATAATTTCATAAAAAAATCCTACAATGTGATTTTCTGGATTGTTTTTCCTCAATTTGTCTGTCATAGTTGATGTGTACCTATGATGAAAATTACAGGCCTCTCTCATCTTTTTAAGTGGGAGAACTTGCACAATTGGAGGCTGACTAAATACTTTTTCCCCCCACTGTAAGTATTTGATCACCTACCAACCAGTAAGAATTCCGGCTCTCACAGACCTGTTAGTTTTTCTTTAAGAAGCCCTCCTGTTCTCCACTCCTTACCTGTATTAACTGCATCTGTTTGAACTTGTTACCTGTATAAAAGACACCTGTCCACACACTCAATCAAACAGACTCCAACCTCTCCACAATGGCCAAGACCAGAGAGCTGTGTAAGGACATCAGGGATAAAATTGTAGACCTCCACAAGGCTGGGATGGGCTACCGGACAATAGGCAAGCAGCTTGGTGAGAAGGCAACAACTGTTGGCGCAATTATTAGAAAATGGAAGAAGTTCAAGATGACGGTCAATCACCCTCGGTCTGGGGCTCCATGCAAGATCTCACCTCATGGGGCATCAATGATCATAAGGAAGGTGAGGGATCAGCCCAGAACTACACGGCAGGACCTGGTCAATGACCTGAAGAGAGCTGGGACCACAGTCTCAAATGAAACCATTAGTAACACACTACGCCGTTATGGATTAAAATCCTGCAGCGCACTCAAGGTCCTCCGGCTCAAGACAGCGCATGTCCAGGCCCGTCTGAAGTTTGCCAATGACCATCTGGATGATCCAGAGGAGGAATGGGAGAAGGTCATGTGATCTGATGAGACAAAAATAGAGCTTTTTGGTCTAAACTCCACTCGTCGTGTTTGGAGGAAGAAGGATGAGTACAACCCCAAGAACACCATCCCAACCGTGAAGCATGGAGGTGGAAACATCATTCTTTGGGGATGCTTTTCTGCAAAGGGGACAGGACGACTGCACCGTATTGAGGGGAGGATGGATGGGGCCATGTATCACGAGATCTTGGCCAACAACCTCCTTCCCTCAGTAAGAGCATTGAAGATGGGTCGTGGCTGGGTCTTCCAGCATGACAACGACCCGAAACACACAGCCAGGGCAACTAAGGAGTGGCTCCGTAAGAAGCATCTCAAGATCCTGGAGTGGCCTAGCCAGTCTCCAGACCTGAACCCAATAGAAAATCTTTGGAGGGAGCTGAAAGTCCATATTGCCCAGCGACAGCCCAGAAACCTAAAGGATCTGGAGAAGGTCTGTATGGAGGAGTGTGTCCAAGGTCTGTATGGAGGAGAACAAGTATTTGATACAATGCCGATTTTGCAGGTTTTCCTACTTACAAAGCATGTAGAGGTCTGTAATTTTTATCATAGGTACACTTCAACTGTGAGAGACGGAATCTAAAACAAAAATCCAGAAAATCACATTGTATGATTTTTAAGTAATTAATTTGCATTTTATTGCATGACATAAGTATTTGATACATCAGAAAAGCAGAACTTAATATTTGGTACAGAAACCTTTGTTTGCAATTACAGAGATAATACGTTTCCTGTAGGTCTTGACCAGGTTTGCACACACTGCAGCAGGGATTTTGGCCCACTCCTCCATACAGACCTTCTCCAGATCCTTCAGGTTTGGGGGCTGTCGCTGGGCAAGACAGACTTTCAGCTCCCTCCAAAGATGTTCTATTGGGTTCAGGTCTGGAGACTGGCTAGGCCACTCCAGTACCTTGAGATGCTTCTTACGGAGCCACTCCTTAGTTGCCCTGGCTGTGTGTTTCGGGTCGTTGTCATGCTGGAAGACCCAGCCACGACCCATCTTCAATGCTCTTACTGAGGGAAGGAGGTTGTTGGCCAAGATCTCACGATACATGGCCCCATCCATCCTCCCCTCAATACGGTGCAGTTGTCCTGTCCCCTTTGCAGAAAAGCATCCCCAAAGAATTATGTTTCCACCTCTATGCTTCATGGTTGGGATGTGTTCTTGGGGTTGTACTCATCCTTCTTTTTCTTCCTAACACGGCGAGTGGAGTTTAGACCAAAAAGCTATATTTTTGTCTCATCAGACCACATGAACTTCTCCCATTCCTCCTCTGGATCATCCAGATGGTCATTGGCAAACTTCAGACAGGCCTGGACATGCGCTGGCTTGAGCAGGGGGACCTTGCGTGCGCTGCAGGATTTTAATCCATGATGGCGTAGTGTGTTACTAATGGTTTTCTTTGAGACTGTGGTCCCAGCTCTCTTCAGGTCATTGACCAGGTCCTGCCGTGTAGTTCTGGGCTGATCCCTCACCTTCCTCATGATCATTGATGCCCCACGAGGTGAGATCTTGCATGGAGCCCCAGACCGAGGGTGATTGACCGTCATCTTGAACTTCTTCCATATTCTAATAATTGCGCCAACAGTTTTTGCCTTCTCACCAAGCTGCTTGCCTATTGTCCTGTAGCCCATCCCAGCCTTGTGCAGGTCTACAATTTTATCCCTGATGTCCTTACACAGCTCTCTGGTCTTGGCCATTGTGGAGAGGTTGGAGTCTGTTTGATTGAGTGTGTGGACAGGTGTCTTTTATGCAGGTAATGAGTTCAAACAGGTGCAGTTAATACAGGTAATGAGTGGAGAACAGGAGGGCTTCTTAAAGAAAAACTAACAGGTCTGTGAGAGCCGGAATTCTTACTGGTTGGTAGGTGATCAAATACTTATGTCATGCAATAATATGCAAATTAATTACTTAAAAATCATACAATGTGATTTTCTGGATTTTTGTTTTAGATTCCGTTTCTCACAGTAGAAGTGTACCTATGATAAAAATTACAGACCTCTACATGCTTTGTAAGTAGGAAAACCTGCAAAATCGGCAGTGTATCAAATACTTGTTCTCCCCACTGTATATCCACAGTAAAACGAGTCCTATATCGACATAACCTGAAAGGCCGCTCAGCAAGGAAGAAGCCACTGCTCCAAAACCGCCATAAAAAAGCCAGACTACATTTTTGCAACTGCACATGGGGACAAAGATCGTACTTTTTGGAGAACTGTCCTCTGGTCTGATGAAACAAAAATAGAACTGTTTGGCCATAATGACCATCGTTATGTTTGGAGGAAAAAGTGGAGTCTTGCAAGTCAAAGAACACCATACCGACCGTGAAGCACGGGGGTGGCAGCATCATGCTGTGGGGGTGCTTTGCTGCAGGAGGGACTGGTGCACTTCACAAAATAGATGGCATCATGAGGAAGGAAAATGATGTGGATATATTGAAGCATCATCTCAAGACATCAGTCAGGAAGTTAAAGCTTGGTCGCAAATGCATCTTCCATATGGACAATGACCCCAAGCATACTTCCAAAGTTGTGGCAAAATGGCTTAAAGCCAACAATGTCAAGGTATTGGAGTGGCCATCACAAAGCCCTGACCTCAATCCTATTGAAAATGTGTAGGCAGAACTGAAAAAGCGTGTGAGAGCAAGAAGGTCTACAAATCTGACTCAGTTACACCAGCTCTGTCAGGAGGAATGGGCCACAATTCACCCAACTTTATTGTTGGAAGCTTGTGGAAGGCTACCCGAAATGTTTGACCCAAGTTAAACAATTTAAAGGCAATGCTAGCAAATACTAATTGAATATGTAAACTTCTGACCCACTGGTAATGTGATTAAAGAAATAAAAGCTGAAATAAAATCACTCTACTATTATTTTGACATTTCACATTCTTAAAATAAAGTGGTGATGCTAACTGACCTAAGACAGAATTTTTACTAGTATTAAAATGTCAGGAATTGTGAAAAACTGAGTTTAAATGTATTTGGCTAAGGCATATGTAAACTTCCGACTTCAACTGTATATCTCACTTGATCAGGATATTTAAGCCCCTATATATCCACTAGTTCTAATGTATCCATGACATTCATTATTTCCTTAAGCGCGTGAGGGTGATAGTTTGTAGTGTGATTTCCTTTACGGTCACTGAGCTATTTAAAACAGTATTATAATCTCCCACCAAATAAAATAGTATTGTATTGCTTGCAGGGTTGATAATTTATTATCAATATCATATATTTTCAAAGAAGCGTGGATCATCATTATTTGGTCCGTAAAGGTTAATGAGCCATATCTGTTTATGGTCCAATAACATGTTTAAAATTATCCATCTACCTTGCGGATGTTTGGACAATTTGCACATTCGGATCAAAATTAGTGGTAATTAATATCATCAACCCTTTTGAGTTTCTTTGCCCATGGGAGAAGTATATTTCACCCCCCTCATCTTCAAAAGAGACTGTGGTTAGCTAATAATCTATGATGTGAGGAGGATGCAGAAATTATTTTCTTTAGCTTGCTACCTAGTAATGTGTAATAAAACTAAAACTATGATAACGTTACTGTACTAGGCTAATCCTACTTAATGAAGCATATGTTTGTCATGACTTGCCCTCATGGGTTGAGGATCAAACATTCCTGCTAGGCAAAGGTTTGAACACCCCCTTTCCTGGGGGCCAGTTTTATGACTTCAGCCGGTCATAAATAGTTTGCAGAAAATGACTCTTTTTGGTCTCTAGTATGGGAAGAAATAATTTCCCTGTGAGACAAAGGAAATCTTCCCGCCAAGACTCCAACATCCAAAAGTGGATAATGAAGAATAATCATGTCATATTGTTTATTATTTTGTGATGTCATTAAGGATGGTATCAAGTAATAACTGTAACTCGGAAAGTGTACATATTCTATCAAGTTTACATCTAAATGTTGTATAAAATATATGATTAAGTATTATAGTATTTTGGTGAAGATAGGAATGTCATTTTAGTCTTCTAATTAGATAATAGTTTTTCATATAAACTATGCACAGTGACTAGCCACGCCCCGAGTGACATTAGAGATTGTGTAAACATGATGGAACGCCCCTTCTACCCAGAGTGCATAAAAAGCCTTGAAAAACAAATCAACCGTTAGACCAGCAGACGTGAAGCGTGAGCTAAACGTTGTAAATGGTTGAAACTCTACAGACCAAGACGCATGAACTACACGTTACAAAATGGTTTAAAACTACAACTCCATTACCAAAGGAAGACCAACAGACGTGAAGTGTGAGCCAAACGTTGCAAATGGTTGAATATCTACAAGACCAGAAAGACCAGAAAACGTGAGACGTTAGTCCACACGGTTGAAATGGAGAAACTCTGAAACTCTACACGAAGTGAAGAAGACAATGCACTAGACCTTATCATTTCAGTCTGCAGCTGGCATGTATAGTCCTCTAGAGAACATTCAGGACAATCCCTCTCAGAAAATCGCTGGTACATCTGAAGTATCCATCTAACCAGCACTACGACCAGAAACTCTACCAAGGACATTGGGATCTCTGGTGGGCAAACCAGAGTCCTACATCATCAACTCAACTATCGAGGACAGCTACACGTAAATATATGTTGCATTTCTAATCTGAATTAGCGTTATTAGGGTGCATAAGTATTATGATTACTGTGAGCATAGTCTCCAAAGGAACCACGATAGTTTGAATCTCTGTCTCTCCCTTCCACTCTGACCCTCCTTCTACCAAAGCAGTCATGCAATTGTTAGTCCAGTCGACTAGGGACCTGTTTTCATTGTATTACGTTAGTAATCAATAACCTGTGTGTTTGTATTGTGTTATTATTTAGTTAGTTAGTAAATAAATAATTAAGCCAATTTGTGTATTGCTTATTCATCAATAAGGTTAGGGTTCTTGCAGGTTCAAGGATTATGCAACGTTCAGAATGAGACTGATAAGAGGTAATTATTTGCTAAGTGACTGTTATCGATATATAACATATCTTCTAAGAGTTTAATTTGGGAGATGGTAACTCGTTAAACAACTTCCGGTGCCCCAAATTCCTAATGAGTTAATTGTTACATGATTAATTTAATCGAGTGACAATTAAACAGTTAGGTGATTCGATAAATAACAGTCATACATTAAAGTAAGTATTGTCACGACATATTGTTAGCTAGCTAGCAGTAGCTGATATGTGCTATTGTTTTGTAATTGAGTTTACGGATGAGAAAATAAACCCTTTAGTTGTCTGCACCTACTTGTGAATTGTTGCATTATTGACGAGTGAAATATGGCTTAGTTGCATTATTCAACAGTGTAAAATGTTCTACATTAACAGTTGTTGGCAAAGTTGAATAGTTTGTTTAATGCATGCTAAATTTGAGCTGTGCAGCAAGAATCTCGCGTTGCCAAGCCACATCCAAAGGTAAGAAAAGGTTGTAATGTCAATAGAAAAGTTAAAAATCTGGGGACCTGTGAAGACGGCGCAGCAACAAGTCTAGTGAATGTAATGATGATCTTAGCTCTTCTGAGCTCTTACCTTGTGAATAAAGTTCTCCACTCGTCCCTGCAGCCCCCACCAGCGGAAATGCACCGTTACAAGCTTATAGGCAGTCATATAGGGACAGTTACTGTTGTGGAGCTCCTTCTACACAGTAAAAGAGAGAGTGAATAGACACAAACATGGGGAGGAATGAGAGGGGCAAAGGATACCCAGGTTTAACATGTGAATCACTTTTCTATTCAAAGCTAGATTGGGGAAACAAATATGCTTATTTTCCTTTGAAAATGTCACGCTGCCTTTATGATACATATAATTTACCATATTGGACCATAGATTTTAACAGAACAAGTGTGATTTCAGACATGCCTTCCATCCTGGTCCCAGGGGTCCTCTTCCAGTTTTCTCGGACTGGAAGATGGCTGGGTCTTCCTCTGGCTTATAGTCCTACATATGAGAACAGAGAAAATGTATTTAATATGTATACATTTTACATACAGACTACAGTATTCATAGAATTAGGAATTAAGACTACTAGAATGGACATGAACCTTCTTAAATGTTATAAAAAGTCAACAATTTTGGTCAGGGAGTTAGTCAACCATGGTTTGCCAGTGCTGTGATAAGATATTTGTGACCGACCGTCTTGATTCGGTCTTATGTAGCAAAAATTTTACTATTATTATTTTGGGATAAAAGTACAGACTCAGAGCTAGAAAATGGTATATCATACACTACAGTTGAGGAACAATGGGAAAGTAATTCTGCTTTGAAAGTTTATAAACTTTGAATGTTTTGGTACCTACCGGAGAGCTCCTCTTTGTCTACACCCATTCAGCATCGTTCACACCCTCTTAAGCTTTAGCCCCACCCATCTCTTTAAGGGTTGATCTGAGCGTTCTGTCCTAACAGCAGCAGTCAAGCACCCAAGCTAACTGGCTAACGTTGGCTAGCTACTTCCAGACACAAATGAGAGAACTCTGACCATTTTACTCGCCCTAGCAGAGCTGGTTAGGCTGTTTTTATGTTATCCAGAGCGTTGGTGACTGCAACTGTGCTGCTGGCAACAATTTAATTACACTTTTTTGCCAACGTTTACTGACACCGGCCATATTCAATGGGTGTTGAGCGTTTGTAAATTTGTCGGTTATTCTGCGCTCTGGCACACTCAGACGAGAGTGCTCTAAATCGGAGTAGATAGACAAAGCTGGTAAATTCGCTCTGGCTATCAACAGCTGTCGTGTCGCAGTGACATCATGAACATTCTATTGAAATGGATACTTGCATAGTGGAGTCTTTTGTTAAGATATGTAGCTAGCTAGCTAGCTAAACACTGAACCATAATCCCAACTCATGACGCTACTACCCTGCATGAATCTGCAGGTAGCTAACCAAGCAGGTTCAATGTTAGCTAGCTAACATTAGGCTATAACTAGCAAAGCAAATGGCTCTGAGATACAAATATTATTACTCCACAGATCATACGCGTAATGTTAGCTAGCTAGCTAACAGTACACTTTAACTTGAAATGAAAACGACTTTGACTAAATTAGAAATGTGTAATATCTGAAAATGTAGCTAGCTAGACTATCTTACCCGTATACATGGCTGGACGCTTCTCCCTCTCTGTCACGGATGCCATGGTTGCACTTACAGTGGGGAAAAAAAGTATTTAGTCAGCCACCAATTGTGCAAGTTCTCCCACTTAAAAAGATGAGAGAGGCCTGTAATTTTCATCATAGGTACACGTCAACTATGACAGACAAATTGAAGGAAAAAAATCCAGAAAATCACATTGTAGGAGTTTTAATGAATGTATTTGCAAATTATGGTGGAAAATAAGTATTTGGTCACCTACAAACAAGCAAGATTTCTGGCTCTCACAGACCTGTAACTTCTTCTTTAAGATGCTCCTCTGTCCTCCACTCATTACCTGTATTAATGGCACCTGTTTGAACTTGTTATCAGTATAAAAGACACCTGTCCACAACCTCAAACAGTCACACTCCAAACTCCACTATGGCCAAGACCAAAGAGCTGTCAAAGGACACCAGAAACAAAATTGTAGACCTGCACCAGGCTGGGAAGACTGAATCTGCAAAAAAAAAATATATATAACTTTTTGGTAAAAACTCAACTCGTCGTGTTTGGAGGACAAAGAATGCTGAGTTGCATCCAAAGAACACCATACCTACTGTGAAGCATGGGGGTGGAAACATCATGCTTTGGGGCTGTTTTTCTGCAAAGGGACCAGGACGACTGATCCGTGTAAAGGAAAGAATGAATGGGGCCATGTATCGTGAGATTTTGAGTGAAAACCTCCTTCCATCAGCAAGGGCATTGAAGATGAAACGTGGCTGGGTCTTTCAGCATGACAATGATCCCAAACACACCGCCTGGGCAACGAAGGAGTGGCTTCGTAAGAAGCATTTCAAGGTCCTGGAGTGGCCTAGCCAGTCTCCAGATCTCAACCCCATAGAAAATCTTTGGAGGGAGTTGAAAGTCTGTTGCCCAGCGACAGCCCCAAAACATCACTACTCTAGAGGAGATCTGCATGGAGGAATGGGCCAAAATACCAGCAACAGTGTGTGAAAACCTTGTGAAGACTTACAGAAAACATTTGACCTGTGTCATTGCCAAGAAAGGGTATATAACAAAGTATTGAGAAACTTTTGTTATTGACCAAATACTTATTTTCCACCATAATTTGCAAATAAATTCATTAAAAATCCTACAATGTCATTTTCTGGAAAAAAAAATCTCATTTTGTCTGTCATAGTTGACGTGTACCTATGATGAAAATTACAGGCCTCTCTCATCTTTTTAAGTGGGAGAGCTTGCACAATTGGTGGCTGACTAAATACTTTTTTTCCCCCACTGTAGTTTGAAGATGTAATCCGGAGACAGGTGTTCTCCATCTCCTGAGCTATCATACTCTAATTCCACTGATTTCAAAACTCGGTCCTCCAGAAAGTGGAGAGCAACACTTATGCAGTTCTACTACGCAATAGATTTTTTTTAAAGCCGCGTTAGACAGGATTACCTACACATACTGACCAGCTCAAATAGACAGAAGCGTGTGTTCTCCGTTTTGCTCTATGGCCCCCACAAGCCCCATGGAACTCGTCTGAAGGTGACCCATACAAATAAATGGAAGTATGGAGGTAGTTTAGTGCAAACAACAATAAGGAGTTAAATATGTGTCGAAACAATATATAATATTTCCTGAGCTTTCTTATATATCCTAGATATAGGACAGACTCTTCAAAACCTTATGATTATTTTTTTCACTGTATTTTTTGCCATTTATGAATGTGTTATTCAAAGTTTCTATGGACTATAGGGCCAAATTCATTTTTCCCCAAATAATTTGTTCATATTTTTTGACACCTAAAAGCGTCCTAAAATTTAAGACCAAATAGCTAAATGATTCATGGTATGAATAGGGCTGTTACGGTGACTGTATTACCGCCACACTGGCGTTCACGAGTCATGATGGCAGTCAAATTCCACATGACCATTTAGTCATGGAAATTAGGCTTTTCCAAGCTCTGATGCTGCTGATAGTCATTAGTAGCCTACCAAACTTGCTAACTGCCTGGTACTCAGCACTATTGTCCCTCTAATCACTATGAAATCAATAGAACATTTGTTCGAAAATCTAATCAAACACTTAATGAGAGCCCATGAGCTCATGTTGCAAAACATTTTTATAGGCTATGCAATTGCGTGAGAATGCCATCACCTTTCTATAGGCTAGGCCTACTATATTTATTTCTCAACTTTCCTAATATTACGCACATTGCTTCTCTTTACAACAGGAGTATAGCCTACCTGACTGGCATGAAAATGAACCACGGGAAAAGCGTCCTCCATTCGCTATTTAAGTGCATAGATGACAAGTATTTTTTCACCCTGCCCCTGTTGAGACAGGTGCATGATAACGGTCCATTCTAAATCAAAACAAATTTCACATATTATATAGTATATGTAAAGACAAGATTAAATCAAGAACAGTCTGATGGGTGACAATATTACCCTATCACTTGTGAATGATATATTATCACTTGTGAATGATTCCCAGCTTGTGTACAGTAAGGGAAGAAAAAGTGCATGCCTATTTTTTGCAACTTTATCAAATCATAGTCACACACCTCATGTAGCCTAGCCCATAGGCCAGGGTTCTTCAATTCCGGTCCTGGAGGGCCGAAACACCTCTGTTTTTCATCCTCTCCTTCTAATCAGGGGCTAATTCAGACCTGGGACATGAGGTGAGTGCAATTAACTACCAGGTAGAAATAAAAAACAGAAGTGTTTCGGCCCTCCAGGACCGGAATTGAAGAACCCTGCCATAGGCCTAAAGAGTGCATTCGGAAAGTATTCACTCTTTCCCTTTTTCCACATTTTGTTACGTTAAAGCCTTATTGTAAAATTGATTTAATTAAAAATGTTTCTCATCAATCTACACACAATACCCCAAAATAAACAAGCGAAAACAGGTGTTTGCAAATGTATTAAAAATAAAAAACAGAAATACGTTAGTATTCAGACCCTTTGCTATGAGACTCGAAATTGAGCTCAGGTGCATCCGGTTTCCATTGATCATCCTTGAGATCTTTCTACAACTTGATTGGAGTCCACCTGTGGTAAATTCAATTACTTGGACATGATTTGGAAAGGCACACAGCTGTCTATATAAGGTCCCACAGTTGACAGTGCATGTCAGAGCAAAAACCAAGCCATGAGGTCGAAGGAATTGTCCGTAGAGCTCCAAAACATGATTGTGTCGAGGCACAGATCTGGGGAAGGGTACCAAAAAAGTTCTGCAGCATTAAAGGTTCCCAAGAACACAGTGGCCTCCATCATTCTTAAATGGAAGAAGTTTGGAACCACCAAGACTCTTCCTAGAGCTGGCCGCCCGGCTAAACTGAGCAATCGGGGGAGACGGGCCTTGGTCAGGGAGGTGACCAAGAACCCGATGGTCACTGACAGAGCTCTAGAGTTCCTCTGTGGAGATGGGAGAACCTTCCAGAAGGACAACCATCTCTGCAGCACTCCAGGCCTTTATGGTAGAGTGGCCAGATGGAAGCCACTCCTCAGTAAAAAGGCACGACAGACCGCTTGGAGTTTGCCAAAAGGTACCTTAAGGACTCTCCGACCATGAGAAAGAAGATTCCCTGGTCTGGTGAAACCAAGATTTAACTCTTTGGCCTGAATGCCAAGTGTCACGTCTGGAGGAAATCTGGTACCATCCCTACGGTGAACCATGGTGGTGGCAACATCATGCTGTGGCAATGTTTTTCAGCGACTGGGAGACTAGTCAGGATCGAGGGAAAAATGAACGGAGCAAAGTACAGAGAGATCCTTGATGAAAACCTGCTCCAGAGTGCTCAGGACCTCAGACTGGGGCGAAGGTTCACCTTCCAACAGGACAACGACCCTAAGCACAGCCAAGACAACGCAGGAGTGGCTTTGGGACAAGTCTCTGAATGTCCTTGAGTGGCTCAGCCAGAGCCAGGAATTGAACCTGATCGAACATCTCTGGAGAGACCTGAAAATAGCTGTGCAGTGACGCTCCCCATCCAACCTGACAGATCTTGAGAGGATCTTTATTTTAATTTTTTTATTTTACCTTTATTTAAATAGGCAAGTCAGTTAAGAACAAATTCTTATTTACAATGACGGCCTACACCGGCCAAACCCGGACGACGCTGGGCCAATTGTGCGCCACCCTATGGGACTCCCAATCACGGCTGGTTGTGATACAGCCTGGAATCCAGGGGGTCTGTAGTGACGCCTCAAGCACTGAGATGCAGTGCCTTAGACCGCTGCGCCACTCGGGATCTGCAGAGAAGAATGGAAAAAACTCCCCAAATACAGGTGTGCCAATCTTGTAGCGTCATACCCAAGACTCAAGGCTGTAATCGCTGCCAAAGGTGCTTCAACAAAGTACTGAGTAAAGGCTGTAACGTAACAAAACATGGAAAAGGTCAAGGGGTCTGAATACCTTCCGAAGGCACTGTATGTTTTGATAAGGTTTGCGTCACAACTAAAGTGGCCAAATAACTTCTTAAAATTTAGCACATTAATCCGCTTTACAACGGGTGTACAGCCTAAGTTGCATACATACGCAGCACGTGAGTTTCAAGTTTGGGGAAGATACTTTTCACCATAAAAATGCACCTTCATAATAAAAGCATTACATGCAAAATCGCATTTGCAGTCACTTTTGAGAATGGTGTTTTTACACTAATTGACCGCTTTTTGGAACATTCGCGCTTATAGCCTATTACCGTGCACGCATTGCTGCGCTTATAATTTGAAGAAATAGCCTAATAGTTTTTCAACAGTTTAAGCAAAACGTTCTGATCTGTTGCGTCAGCCTCATTGCTTAAAAACATCCTTTCCATTTTATTCAGCTATGTTCAATTGTATAGACTTTTCTGAAATAGACTACATTTTCTTCATATCATGTTTCTTTAGACCTGTCTAATATAATGGATTTATTGTGATGGTGTAGGCTACATTACATGGATTTATTAGACTTTTTAAAACATAGATGTTCCAAAAGGTCTGCATCAGTGGCTTGTAGGCTATGCGTGGAAGCCAGTAGATGCTAAATGTGTTTATGTTAACTAAGTCAATTACCGTGAGTTATTTGCTTGACAATCACTGTCTGACAGAATTTCATGACCGCCATAGCCCTAGGTATGAACATCTTAAAACAATTCAATATGCCGTATGGTTTCCTATGCGTTCTTGAGTTCAGCTTTCCTACGTTCGCAACCCGGAACGGCTTTGTTTACAAACATTCTGATTTGGTCTATTGTATCATATAATAGAACTCACAGCTTTCCAAGAATAATTTTTTTTTTGACCTGTATGGTCTGTTTACATATATTTTAGAGGCTATTTATACAGAACATTTGTTTAAAACCTGTATTTATGATTATATGACAATGTTTTAGGTTGACTATAATTCTATTACACCATTTCTGATACATCACATGCCTTCCTTTTATTTTCCTCCACAATTAAAATCAGGAAATGCATCACCTATGCCTCTACTGCCATTCATTCCAATTAGACTGGTTTGGATTTCTCCCTGACCACAATGGCTGCCATTTTCAACTCCGGGGGCATTTTGTTGCCATCGTCATTGTAATTGAAAATGTTTCATGAATTTTACAGGGCATTTTTGCCCTGAGCCTTGGTTAAATTCCTGACCTGGATCAGGGGATATACAGTCAGGTCCAAAAGTATTGGCACCCTTGATAAAGATGAGCAAAAAATAAAATAAATAATATTGAACTATATTGTATGGCCTAAAAATTGGTGGAGTAATAATGTTATATGATGTACTGTTTTATTTTTTGTTTTATATGTAATGTAACTGCCTTAATGTGTTTGGAACCAAGGAAGAGTAGCTGCTGCCTTGGCAGCAGCTAATGGGGAAACCTAATAAAAAAACAAAAACAAAGGTAACCTACTTTTTGAAGTGATTTGTTTGACAATCAGATGAAAACATCATGACTGGTTGTGTTCATGCAACATTAAAAAGGTAATACGTTTTTACAGCACATTTTAAAAACCCATTAAAAAAGGAGGTCCAGTGAAGAAAATGTACCCCCCTACGTAAATCAAAGGCCTGTCCAACTGATTAGTTATGGGGCCGGCCCTGAACCCCATTGAAAACCTGTGGTTTGAATTGAAGAGGGCAATCCATAAGCACAGACGAAGTATATCAAGGATCTGGAAAGATTTTGTATGGAAGAATGGTGTAAGATCACTCCAATTACATTATTATTTTTTTAAGGCTCAGTGCCGTTATCCTTGCAAGGTTAGGCAATTAACGGTATTTAAAAACAGGGGTGCCAATAATTTTGACCCTTAACTAAAAAAATATATATATTACTTGTTAAACAAAATCTCTTTATCTGAGCAACTGTATTAGTACAAAATAATAATGATTTATTTGATAGTCTTTTTTACTCATCTTTATCAAGGGTGCCAATAATTTTGGACCTGAGTGTACATGGTTGGGGGGTGGGGGGGGCTGGTGTAACTATCTTGACTTTCAACAGCAAGGTCTGAAACAAAGCTCCAGGACAGGAATTTCAGAGGAGCAGACGGCCCTCTAGGTTAGTCGTGATAACACTGAAAAACAGCAACGGTTACAGCCAAGTTGGCCACTATGCACTCGAATGGTAAGAAAAAATTGCCCCTGACACATGAATATTGCACCTTTTCAGGTCTGCTGGAGTTCAATTTAGACATTTTTCAGTTTAATTTTGCTGCCCAAACTCACACTGTTTCCATTTCCATCAACTAGGCATGTAAAACAACAGTTTACTGTTAAGTTCGGAATCACCTCTTGAATGTTGGGTGATTTTCTTCATCTCACTTTAGCCTGAATGAAATTACATACATTTTTAAATGATACCTAATCTTTTAAGTTTGTCTCATCTTTACTGTTGATTGATTTACAGGTACAAGAACAAGGGCTTTGAATGTGGATGGGTTGACAGGTTTTCATAACAAGATCGACTTATATTAAATATAAATATTTTATAAATTTGACAGCAGATCCCAGGTTGAAGATCCCTGCAGCTATACATTGTTAATTTACAAAATCATGACAACAAAAACAAACAGAACAATAGGTTTGACGTTTTTGGGGTAAGATGAGGTAAGACTGTGGTCCTAGCCTCACTATGTCATTTTTCAACAATTAAGGAATGATTCAATTTGTTTTAAGTCACAAATCAGCAACAGGACATTTTATGGATTTAAAAATACATTTTCAAAATATATATTTAATTTTCTCAAGAGGGGGTCTCTAATAGGTACTTACCACATCATCAACTTGTGATCGGTCAGCAATGTCAATTGGCACAACCTCAGTCTCCTCCCATTCCTCTGGGGAAAGACCATGGGGCTTCAAAGAGAAAGTGAGGGGGATTTATACTGTTAATACGATTCCACTGGTGTAATACAGATTAGAACGAAAGTGACAGAAATACATTACATATACCTTGATAAATGCCACAGCTATAGATGGCCAATGCCAGAGAGTTTGTCTTATTATCTCTGCATAAATTCATGTAGAATATCTTGGTGAAGGCATTGTATATAGAGAAAATTCTGAATGGCAGAATTATCTTTAGTTTTGGTATTGCCCAATCCCAATACTGTGTTAAGTCTGCATTAAGGTAATAATTACTTGAAAAAAATATGTTGAGAAATTCTCACATTTTCTGTGGTCCCCATGTCTGGTTTGTGCCAGGTCTCAATCTTAATGAAAAAGTCATCCTTCATGTATTCATTCTGCGAAAAGAAAAGTAAGTAAAAATGTCTGCATAATGTGTACATGCACACTGTAAACAGAAATAAGGTATTATAAATGAATAACACTTACGGTCACAACTGCATGATCCCAGATTTAGAGCAAGATGAACAAGGTAGATACGGGGGAAAAAAGAGAGAAAAGAAATAGGAAGGTACGTGATAATAGAACATTAAGGAAGTTACTCATAAAACTTTACCACTACAGTATAATTAGCCACACTTAAACGTCCAAGCTATAAATCAATTACAAGTTATTTTTTAAAGCTAGATACACCAAAGTTGGTGCACATATTCTGACTATATTGCTGTACTTCTAACAAATTAAGTTAGATTGGATGGTGCCCATCTCTCCCATTTATTTGGGATTGAGGTATATAACGGGATCTACATAACAGATGTCCTGAAACATGTCCAAGACATAATACAACTTTGTCAGACAATGTCTGACAAGATGTGAAAATGCAGGACAAGATAATTGTAAATAAACATTAACATGTAGCTTACTTGAAGTATCATCATGTTGTTAAAAACATCTACCCCTTCATTATGTGCCTCACCATCTTGTGGATTTGACACATTTTGGGGTGCTTTTCTGACTCAATAATGTATTTCCTATAATATTTAGAATGTTTGGTTTTCCACAGAGTAAAAAACTGTGATGCACTTTCCAAATTCCGCAGTTTTCTGCAAGTCCCCAATCCCTTAACATTTTGTCCTAAAATGCAGTGGCGGAACCCAGTTTCTCTGGAGCCCCCGCAAGGTCGGAGTTCTCCCCTCCCCCATAAATACAAAAAATTGAATGTGTCAACTAGACAGCCACTCACAAAGTATAGGCTACCGATCTCCGGGCATGGTGCTGAAATTGCAACATGTCTATGCGGCTGCCTATCGAATCGATGATAGGGTTTTTGTGGTGCCAGGGCATGTAGCCTATAGTTTTGCTTTAGCAAGTGGACAAATGTTTATTGCTAGACCCTATTTGGTCGTCACTTTCTCATGTTTATTTAGCCTAACATTTCACAAAGCTATACAGTGTCGCAAGGCTGCCATTTAGACTGCTGGCAATAATGTCATTAATTGATCAATAATTAAAGTTGGAAATTCAAACATTGCAGATTGTAAACTACATTTGCGATACAACAGCATACTAACCAATATATTTTTTTTTAAATATACAACTGTCCTTTCTAGCCTACCTGAACCTGCATGACATGAGCCGTACTAGCGCTCTCTCCCAGCTTGGATAAAAAGTTGCGCGTGAAACCAGTATTTTAAGGCCAAATAATACAGTCAGTCCACCCTCAAAACACTAGCTTACTATGGATTGTTTAATTATGTAGCCAACCATCTATAGCTACAAGGGTTTCCGTAAGCCGGTACATTTTCAAAGGCGATAAATAAAATTGGCACCAGCCAATTCTCCCCCAAAATTAAAGAAATTCAATTGCGAAATAATGCATTTTAGCCTATTCATTGATTGAAAAACAAGTGCATTTGGAAAGTATTCAGAACCCTTCACTATGTTACGTTACAGCCTTATTCTAATGCACTTTTTAAAAACCCAGGAGCTTGTTGTGTTTCGAATTCCTTTCTGTGAGCGGCAAGGCAGACATTAGGCTACCAGCCACGCACGCATTGAGTGTGTATGGAGCTGGGAACTGTCCCTTATTTATGTGGTGCCAAAACTTTCTATTTTGTCCACGTGGAGAGCTAATGGTCCCTCTCCCCACGTGAGAATACGACACGCTGCCAAGTTAACTTTCCCTGGATAGACTAGCTCATGTGAAAATTCCTAACATAGGCCTAATCAGAGAAATAAAAAGAAAGGTTATGATAAGGGAATATAGGCTACAACACCATTGTGGAAACAGGTGCTGCGCGAGTGAAATCCCCAGTTTGGAAGCACAACAACGCGGTAGATGGACACCGCCTGCACAAAGTGCAAGCAGGTAGGTTTGCTTTCGATAATTAAGTTAAATTATTACATTAATTCAGGCTTTCGTTCAATAGACCATATGCAGACCATATAACGTGTAAACCAGTTCAGCTGTTAAAAGTTTGAGTAGCCTACTAAATAAATGTAGCCTATTTTCGCAGACTATATTTGAGTCAGGGAATAGTTTATTCAAGTTTTAATTAAGCCTAAACTATTTGATTATCTAAACAATATTGAATGTAAGGGTAGGCATTTTGTTTTGTTATGTCGGTTATAGGCTTTCATTAGGTAAGGCGGCTAATTAGAAGGCAATTTTTCTCAAAGCAATTTGAGTGATGCATCACACTGTGAAAAGATATCGTTCTTAAATTCATGGCATGGTTTCCTTTTATCCAAATGTTGAATAGACAGGCAGAGAAGTTAATTAATGCAAGAAAGAAGAATAGTAATAGCCTAATAATTATTATTATAATAATGCCTATTACTCTGGAGTCATAAAAACAATTAAACAAATGTATGTTATATGGTGGGTAACAGATCAGCTCTCGGAACAATTCTATGGGTCAGGTTGCGAAGAAACATCTGTCCTGATGTCTGGTATCGGGCGGAGCTCGGAATTGATATGGCCGGCAGGCATGGAACAGGTGCGGCTCCAAAACACTGACCAGTGCAGGACTCCAACACATGTTCCATGCTGAAGCTCCTCCACCATAAGGAATATTAGAACATATCTGCCTGCACTTAGCCTCTGCCCAGGCTTTCAAAAACATTATGTTTAGTCATGATTCGTCCAGTTGTAGCATACGATTTCACGCTATAGCCCAACTTTTTTACAGCAGTTTTTAATAGTTTTTCACAAATTCTTTGGATTACGATACCATCCTATGTCACAATGTTTTATGGGTACATAATCACGACAGGACAAAGGTTGACATTGCCCAACCCTACAGATGACTGCAATTTTTCAAGAAAAAATGGTGACCACAGAATCACGGAAAACTAGATGCTATAAATATTATTCAAGCGATAACTTGAGCTGGAAACTCAATCAAACCCCTCACAGACACACAGTCCTGAACACTCACTGGTGCGACAATAGGGGTAGGCATTCCAAGCTTTCTCGTGGAAGACCAGGGCTCCCTCTGGAGCAAACATCTGGATGAAACTGGGTACCTTGCTGTAAGGGAGAGAGGATGGAATGGATTCATTCATACAACATAAAGTTATGAGTTATTGTTTCAACATAACATTTCCTCCCAGTAGGGTTCTTATACTTTCAACACAGGTGGAAGGAATCAACAATCAGGAAATCAAAAAAAATAGAATGGTAGCTAATAGTAAAAGTAAAGTTCTACATACTCAACTACCCTCTGATCTGACTGAAGCCATTTTCCAGTGACGATTGTTTGTTCTGTATTGGGATAAACATTTACTTGAACTGCGAAGCATGTATTGGGGACCAGCGTTTATCACCGTTTGAGGTGTGGAAAGTCCAGCTCACACTTTTATGATGTGGTTTTCTAGGTCTACAAGTTGACAAAAACAGCTACTCATAATAGGTTGTGTCCAATACACTGCAAATGTTACAAAAGGGGGGAACTGATCAGTTCTCTCTGATTACAGATTTGCATTTTGACATTCAGAGATCAATCATTCAGTGTGAGGTAGAGGTGCTGTAAAATTCCATCAGCAGACAGGCAAAATGTGTGAATGTGTAATTACACTTTTTTAACCCGGCGCTTGGTAGAGACCACCGTTTTTTAAATAAAATGTAAACAAATGCCCGGCACTTGACGTGGTTGGATAGAATTGTTAAGCCAATTGATATAAAGGTAACTGCCAAAATAAAGGAAACACTTGAGTAAATGAGGGATACAAAAGTATATTGAAAGCAGGTGCTTCCACACAGTGTGGTTCCTGAGTCAATTAAGCAATTAACATCCCATCATGATTAGGGTCACGTATAAAAATGCCCAGTTGCCCATTATTTTGGCAACCATGGCTAGAAGAGATCTCCGTGACTTTGAAAGAGGGGTCTCAAAGGAGCATAGGGGGTTTAAAGGCTGTGTGTGTGTGTGTGTCTCAGTCACCAGATCCTAACCCAATTGAACACTTAGCCTGCGACAGTTTTCCACCACCAACAAAACACAAAATGATGGAATTTCTCCTGGAGGAATGGTGTTGCATCCCTCCAATCGAGTTCCAGACACTTGTAGAATCTATGCCAAGGGGCATTGAATCTGCTTTGGTGGCTGGTGGTGGCAAAATGCCCTATAAAGACTCTATGTTGGCGTTTCCCTTATTTGGGCAGTTACCTGTATATAATGTGCATGATGCAGTGGAAATTGTGATCTATATATTTTAAATGGAATTGGCAAAGTACATTTAGAGTCATGTGGTGCTTTGTTGTGTTGGCCTACCACGATAGCGAAGAAAAGCTGAATAAATTACAGTGAATTCACGTAGTGGTGAAGGTGCCCCATGATCCCAGAGCTTGGTCATTTCCAATAAATAGTGTCGGTGGGGCTCTGTCTAAGAGTTTGTTTGAAGTGGTTACCACTTTAAAATGATATATCCCTTAACTATACTCTCATCATGTGCACTTTCCACTTCCAATATGTGAAATGTTGGCTAGAGATGGGAGTGGGCAAGTTTAA
This sequence comes from Coregonus clupeaformis, assembly GCF_020615455.1. NCBI lineage: Eukaryota > Metazoa > Chordata > Actinopteri > Salmoniformes > Salmonidae > Coregonus > Coregonus clupeaformis. The sequence goes on along the minus strand of NC_059198.1, from coordinate 45,649,829 downwards.
ACATTTATTCGAAAACGTTCACATGTACGCTTTACAACCATTCAACAAGTGTATTGAAACCTAATTCATCTTGAAATGTTACATTTCCAATTCCAAGACGTATCTAATAACCCTATTCACTAGTCTATAACGTCAACTACTTCTAAACAAATGTATTTTGTAAATGACGCTGCTAGCTTAGATTATCCAAAATGATCGTTGTACAATGCCAAAACTGAACTGTTTCACTCCATTTTTGTTGCTCTGATTGTAAAAATGCATAGGTTAGCCTAATGTTTTCTTGCTTACCTAATAGGAAAATGTTAATACAGATTGCTACACTTCCAAAAAAAAGTGTTAAATCCCTACCTGTTGAGTAGTATTTACCTCCCTAGCAGAACGCATCTCGCAGCATTATTTACACTTTGATGTAGGCTAATAGTGAAGTAGGCTCATAGCATGTAAAATAAAAAAAGGACGACAAATGTGTAGGCCAGATCCACCAGATGTATTTTTCCAGATGTACTCACCTGTGTATGTGGTAGATCTTGTGCGTGTACTGGCCTTTCTCTCCATCCTTTTCATATGGTTCATTTCGAAGCACTTCAATACCCTCTCCTCCTCCAGTGTTATTCTTGCTAGCCTCAGCAACAGAGAACAGCTGGCCGACCTGGTACTATAAATGAGTGAAGATATAACATATGTACAGTGGGGAAAAAAAGTATTTAGTCAGCCACCAATTGTGCAAGTTCTCCCACTTAAAAAGATGAGAGAGGCCTGTCATTTTCATCATAGGTACACGTCAACTATGACAGACAAATTGAGAATTTTTTTCCCAGAAAATCACATTGTAGGATTTTTAATGAATTTATTTGCAAATTATGGTGGAAAATAAGTATTTGGTCACCTACAAACAAGCAAGATTTCTGTCTCTCACAGACCTGTAACTTCTTCTTTAAGAGGCTCCTCTGTCCTCCACTCGTTACCTGTATTAATGGCACCTGTTTGAACTTGTTATCAGTATAAAAGACACCTGTCCACAACCTCAAACAGTCACACTCCAAACTCCACTATAGCCAAGACCAAAGAGCTGTCAAAGGACACCAGAAACAAAATTGTAGACCTGCACCAGGCTGGGAAGACTGAATCTGCAATAGGTAAGCAGCTTGGTTTGAAGAAATCAACTGTGGGAGCAATTATTAGGAAATGGAAGACATACAAGACCACTGATAATCTCCCTTGATCTGGGGCTCCACGCAAGATCTCACCCCGTGGGGTCAAAATGATCACAAGAACGGTGAGCAAAAATCCCAGAACCACACGGGGGGACCTAGTGAATGACCTGCAGAGAGCTGGGACCAAAGTAACAAAGCCTACCATCAGTAACACACTACGCCGCCAGGGACTCAAATCCTGCAGTGCCAGACGTGTCCCCCTGCTTAAGCCAGTACATGTCCAGGCCCGTCTGAAGTTTGCTAGAGTGCATTTGGATGATCCAGAAGAGGATTGGGAGAATGTAATATGGTCAGATGAAACCAAAATAGAACTTTTTGGTAAAAACTCAACTCGTCGTGTTTGGAGGACAAAGAATGCTGAGTTGCATCCAAAGAACACCATACCTACTGTGACGCATGGGGGTGGAAACATCATGCTTTGGGGCTGTTTTTCTGCAAAGGGACCAGGACAACTGATCTGTGTAAAGGAAAGAATGAATGGGGCCATGTATCGTGAGATTTTGAGTGAAAACCTCCTTCCATCAGCAAGGGCATTGAAGATGAAACGTGGCTGGGTCTTTCAGCATGACAATGATCCCAAACACACCACCCGGCAACGAAGGAGTGGCTTCGTAAGAAGCATTTCAAGGTCCTGGAGTGGCCTAGCCAGTCTCCAGATCTCAACCCCATAGAAAATCTTTGGAGGGAGTTGAAAGTCCGTGTTGCCCAGCGACAGCCCTAAAACATCACTGCTCTAGAGGAGATCTGCATGGAGGAATGGGCCAAAATACCAGCAACAGTGTGTGAAAACCTTGTGAAGACTTACAGAAAACGTTTGACCTGTGTCATTGCCAACAAAGGGTATAACAAAGTATTGAGAAACTTTTATTATTGACCAAATACTTATTTTCCACCATAATTTGCAAATAAATTCATTAAAAATCCTACAATGTGATTTTCTGGATTTTTTTACCTCATTTTGTCTGTCATAGTTGACGTGTACCTATGATGAAAATTACAGGCCTCTCTCATCTTTTTAAGTGGGAGAACTTGCACAATTGGTGACTGACTAAATACTTTTTTTCCCCACTGTATGTATGTGTAGCTAATGTAGCCAGCCTCCCACCAGCTTAATCAGTTCACAGCATAAGAAATAAAAGACCCGGCATGGAAGTTGGTATTCGATGTGGTAGATGTTGCCTTTACAATTCCATTATAAAAAGCAATGGAAGATGCTGAAATACACTGAACAAAAATATAAAATGCAACAATTTCAAAGATTTTACTGAGTTACAGTTCATATAAGGAGATCAGTTAACTGAAATAAATTAATTAGGCCCTAATCTATGGATTTCACATGACTGGGAATCCAGATATGCATCTGTTGATATCCACCATTTGCCTCATGCAGCGCACATGACACATCTCCTTCGCTTAGGGCTCTATTTTTGGCTGCCAAATGCACATTAGTTAGCAATTTCGTCATGTAAAAACTGGCACACAAGCATTTTTCAGCCCTAAATGCACCACTGGCATTTACCTGTCTAACATCACCTCACTTGCGCTGTCATGCGAGGGGTGGCAATATTTGAGGTGTGTCCTTAAACACAAGCAAGTGACAATTTCATGCAGCGCTAATGGGAAGTTTTAAGACTCACAGAAAGCCGGTCTTAGCATTAATGCAGTTGATGATGGCATGGATTTTGAGAGCAGAAGCTCAGCCTATCCAGCCATGACGCACAGTGAGTGCCCATTGAAGAGAGATCAGAATCAAATCAAATGTATTGGTCACATACACATATTTAGCAGATGTTATTGCGGGTGTAGCGAAATGCTTGTGTTCCTAGCTCCAACAGTGCAGTAGTATCTAACAATTCACAACAATACACAAGAATAAAAGAATGGAATTAAGAAATATATAAATATTAGGACGAGCAATGTCGGAGTGGCATTGACTAAATACAATAGAATACATTATATACACATATGAGATGAGTAAAGAAGTATGTAAACATTATTAAAGTGACTAGTGTTCCATTATTAAAGTGGATTTTATGCTTGTGAATGTCGTATTTAGAAACAAACTATTGGTTTCCCCCCCCATTTCGTTTAATTTGATTAAGAACCAAGCATAGCCTAACCTCCCCTTAATCAAGGCTGGTTTAGCAGCATCATATAGATGTCTTTTTATCCTGGCCATTAGCCAACTAGCCTATGAATAAATTAGTTTTACTGAGCGTGCTTTAAAATATGAGTTTTTTGCCCTCATGCTTTTTCATTATTGAAAATTCACATACATGCATACTTCATTTCGCTTGTTTGAGTAGGCTATCCCATCCCCATTTTCAAAGAGGGCCCCTCGTCCGATTACCAAAGACATGCGCGCTCCTCCGAACTATTCAAACCTCCTATAAGGCCATATCAACAGCTGATTTTTTGAGAATCTGCCTCGCCCATAGGCAATGATACAATTGAAAGGAGCCTAGTTTGTATATAGACGTGAGAATGTAATGCATAAAGACATTTAGGCCAACGTGTGCACACATGCCATGGAATAAGATAAGTGATTTCTGATATCATGCTTCTGATATTGTTGTTGCGTTTAAAAAGCAGATTGTTTTTTTATCAAATTAAACAAAAACCAATCAAACGTATTACGAATATTCACCATTCATGGGTTTCTGTTGATAAAGTAGGCTGCTACATGGCTTGAATGCGATGCAATTTCGTCTGCTATTTGTGGAAAAGTGCAAATATGATCTGTAAGATGGTTCCATTATGTTTATAAAACATTACATTTGCGAGTAGTACAACGGTGAGTGGACATTTCCCCTTTCTCTTTATATTGGATCTTTATCCTGCTACTGTGAAAAGTTTGGATGTGCATAAAATCCTCCATAGTCTAAGATGCCTTGTCTGAATTATACCCCCACAGGGAGCAATTACGGTGCCTGTAAATTTATTTAGACATATCCTATTTAAAACACGTTGTCGTTTAGTTTATTCGAATTTGATTCGAATTACACAGTATTTTTAGGCCTTATCAATAGCCTAGTGAATTTAATCTTGCTTATTGACTACATTTGGCATGTCCATGTCCAGACTGCAATTCACAGTAGGCCTAGCCCCTATATCAGTGCAAATGCTATAGCCTTAACAATGTATGTCCATATTAAAGCAATGCAATTAGAACAATGTGGACTGCAAACATGTTCAACATATTTTGCAAATATGGGGCAGGCTATTTAACAAACTAGGCTACAACAAACTAACATTCGAATTGGAGTTGATGACAACGCAATACATAAAAGACCGTAAACATACAACTTGAAACAACCACATATTTAGCAATGAAGCACGTTCTGATTGGCGAGTGAGGGGCAAGCCTCAACACACCCAAAACTGGTTTAGTCATCAAAACCCAGCCATTTCGCGCCACTGCCAGCAACTGTGCCTATAACTGTGGTGGTGAAAATAGCAAAAATATTTCTGACACACCCCCCCAAACCTATAGCTCTACCGCCAGCGCTTAGATTTACCATTGCATTAGGTTTGTTAAAATAAAGCCCATAGAGTTTCAGGCTGTTTGTGGCCTGTGGAATGTTGTCCCACTCCTCTTCAATGGCTGTGCGAAGTTACTGGATATTGGCGGGAACTGGAACACGCTGTCGTACACGTCGATCCAGAGCATCCCAAACATGCTCAAAGGGTGACATGTCTGGTGAGTATGCAGGCCATTGAAGAACTGGAACATTTTCAGCTTCCAGGAATTGTGTATAGATCCTTGCGACATTGGGCCGTGCATTATCATGCTGAAACATTAGGTGATGGCGGTGGATGAATGGCATGACAATGGGCCTCAGGATCTCCTCACGGTATCTGTGCATTCAAATTGCCATCAATAAAATGCAATTGTGTAACCATAACCCCACCACCACGGGGCACTCTGTTCACAACGTTGACATTAGTAAACCACTCGTCCACACAATGCCATCTGCCCGGTACAGTTGAAACCAGGATTCATCCATGAAGAGCACACTTCTCCAGCGTACCAGTGGCCATCGAATGTGAGCATTTGCCCACTGAAGTCTGTTACAAAACCAAACTGCAGTCAGGTCAAGACCCTGGCTAGGACGACGAGCATGCAAATGAGCTTGCAAACTGAGACAGTTTCTGACAGTTTGTGCATACATTCTTTGGTTGTGCAAACCCACAGTTTCATCAGCTATCCGGGTGGCTGGTCTCAGACAATCCCGCAGGTGAAGAAGCCGGATGTGGAGGTCCTGTGTAGCTCAGTTGGTAGAGCATGGCGTTTGCAACGCCAGGGTTGTGGGTTCGATTCCCACAAGGGGCCAATATGAAAATGTATGCACTCACTTAACTGTAACTCGCTCTGGATAAGAGTGTCTGCTAAATGACTAAAATGTAAAATGACCTGGGCTGGCGTGGTTACACGTGGTCTGTGGTTGTAAGGCCGGTTGGATGCACTGCCAAATTCTCTAAAATGACATAGGAGGCGGCTTATGGTAGAGCATGCCAAATGCATGCTCCATCAAAACTTGAGACATCTGTGGCATTGTGTTGTATGACAAAACTGCATATTTTAGTGGATTTTTATTGTCCCCAGCACAAGGTGCACCTGTGTAATGATCACACTGTTTAATCAGCTTCTTGATGTGGTCCTCTGTAGCTCAGCTGGTAGAGCACGGCGCTTGTAACGCCAAGGTAGTGGGTTCGATCCCCGGGACCACCCATACACAAAAAAAAAAAATTTATGCACGCATGACTGTAAGTCGCTTTGGATAAAAGCGTCTGCTAAATGGCATATTATTATTATATTATATTGATATGCCACACCTGTCAGGTGGGTGGATTATCTTGGCAAAGTGGAAATGCTCACTAACAGGGATGTAAACAAATGTGTGCACAAAATGTGCGAGAGAAAAAACTTTTTGTGCCTATGGAAACATTTTGGGATATTTTATTTCAGCTCATGAAACATGGGCCCAACACTTCACAAGTTGCGTTTATATTTTTGTTCAGTGTATGGCTAAACGAAATATTGAAACCATGCTCTTACCTCTTCAACGGAACAGGGCAACAGCACTTGGCTACCAAAAGATGGAGGATAAAGAAAAAGGGGACATACATGTCAATACAATTGGCTAAGCAGTTATTGTGGTAACATTAGCAGAGTTTACTCAACTCCACGATATGTTGAGTAAACTCGGCTATGGACCGCAGTATGGTAACATCAGCTCGTGCTATGGTAGATTAAACACCCCACACGTTAGCATGCCGCTAGCTACGAACAAGCCAGCTAACTCAACCAAGGAGAGGTTCGAAATTGGCAATCGGCAGAGCCGCTATCGTTAGCTAGCTAGAGACAGTGGCTAGCTAACGTTTGCTATATCTCTACACTAAGTAACGTTAGCTAGCTATCACATACCATTCAACATTTCTGAAACCTGTCATCGGCTCAAGGAGTGCTATATTGTAGTGATATAACTAGCTATTTATGTCCCAAAATTGCGAGTTACATTAGTTAGTCTAATAGACAGCCAGTATTATCGAACACAAAAATTGACATTGCTTAGCTATAGCTGAAGCTGGGTGGCTAACGTTAGCTACTAACGGTAGTAGCTAGCCAGCCGCTAACGTTACCTCTAACCAAATCACTGCTTCACATTCCTCCTTGCATTAGCAATGTAATGTATTCTATGCATTAAATAACACATATTTGTATATATTGTGGTAATGATTAAGAGTCGGGATGGAAGCAATGCTATAAATAGAATTTGCGTGCATAATATACTCACTATTCCTTTATGAGTACCATCCCGAACCTGGACTGGACTGAACTGCTTCTTCTTCTTCTTCACATTTGTATTGGCGAGGCGCATACACTATCCCCTACTGTACTGGAGCGTTAGACCGGTCACGGCCACTCTCCTTCTCCTCCTCCTCCTCTTTCTTCTTCTTTTTCTTTTTCGTTTTATTTTTCTTCTTCTGCATCTGCTTCTTCTTGTGCTTCTTCTTCTGTGATATAATTGCGGTCCGCAAACTAACGTTAAAGGTGCATGCCGCCACCTACTGTGCTGAAGTGTGTGGTCAATCACGGTTTACAACATCTCTAAATCCTCCTACCTAACTCAGTACTTCTGAGAAAATTAAAAAGAGCCCTACTAACTTCTAATAGACCCTCCCCCATCCCCAAAATCCCTTCCAAACCCCCACAACACAGTCCAACCTCAATGGCTCCGACACTGGATGTGGCAGGGCTTGCAAACTATTACAGACTACAAATGGAAGCACAGCCGCGAGCTGCCCAGTGACACGAGCCTACCAAATGAGCTAAATTACTTCTATGCTTGCTTCGAGGCAAGTAACACTGAAACATGCATGAGAGCATCAGCTGTTCCAGATGACTGTGTGATCACGCTCTCCATAGCCGATGTGAGTAAGACCTTTAAACAGGTCAACATTCATAAGGCCGCAGGGCCAGACGGATTACCATGACGTGTACTCCGAGTATGCGCTGACCAACTGGCAAGTGTCTTCACTGACATTTTCAACCTCTCCCTGTCTGAGTCTGTAATACCAACATGTTTCAAGCAGACCACCATAGTCCCTGTGCCCAAGAACACTAAGGTAACCTGCCTAAATGACTACCGACCCGTAGCACTCACGTCTGTAGCCATGAAGTGCTTTGAAAGGCTGGTCATGGCTCACATCAACACCATTATCCCAGAAACCCTAGACCCACACATATCGCCCCAACAGATCCACAGATGATGCAATCTCTATTGCGCTCCACGCTGCCCTTTCCCACCTGGACAAAAGGAACACCTATGTGAGAATGCTATTCACTGACTACAGCTCAGCGTTCAACACCATAGTACCCTCAAAGCTCATCACTAAGCTAAGGACCCTGGGACTAAACACCTCCCTCTGCAACTGGATCCTGGACTTCCTGACGGGCCGCCCCCAGGTGGTAAGGGTAGGTAACAACACATCCGCCACGCTGATCCTCAACACGGGGGCCCCTCAGGGGTGCGTGCTCAGTCCTCTCCTGTACTCCCTGTTCACTCATGACTGCATGGCCAGGCACGACTCCAACACCATCATTAAGTTTTAAGTTGACACAACAGTGGTAGGCCTGATCAACGACAACGACGAGACAGCCTATAGGGAGGAGGTCAGAGACCTGGCCGTGTGGTGCCATGACAACAACCTCTCCCTCAATGTGATCAAGACAAAGGAGATGATTGTGGACTACAGGAAAAAGAAGAGGACCAAGCATGCCCCCATTCTCATCGACGGGGCTGTAGTGGAGCAGGTTGAGAGCTTCAAGTTCCTTGGTGTCCACATCACCAACAAACTAACATGGTCCAAGCACACCAAGACAGTTGTGAAGAGGGCACGACAAAACCTATTCCCCCTAAGGAGACTGAAAAGATTTGGCATGGGTCCTCAGATCCTCAAAAGGTTCTACAGCTGCACCATCGAGAGCATCCTGACTGGTTGCATCACTGCCTGGTATGGCAACTGCTCGGCCTCTGACCGCAAGGCACTACAGAGGGTAGTGCGTACGGCCCAGTACATCACTGGGGCCAAGCTTCCTGCCATCCAGGACCTCAATACCAGGCGGTGTCAGAAGAAGGCCCTAAAAATGGTCAAAGACTTCAGCCACCCTAGTGTTACGTTCCCCAGTTTCTGTGTTGTAGGTTGTGTATTTTCATGTATGTATTTCAGGAAATGGGTTCCTGAAATTCCCCAACAAGCAGCTGATTGGTCAATGAACATTGATGATTGGAGAGCTGACCCTGCGCCCTCGTCAGGACGCAGCTGTCTCCAATTACCAACTCCTTCTGAAGCTATATAAGCCCCAGTTCTGTTGCTCAGAAGGGGAAAGGGGAACCAGAATTGCTGAGAGTTACAGCATGTTGGTTGTATGCTAAGAGTTTGGTATGTACTGTGTTGTTGTTGCTCTGATAACCAATTGTAATGTTTTGTGTTAGTTTGTGGCTCAGAGTTTCTTTAATGTCCTGAGTTAGTTTTTTTCTCAGGTTTTTGTTGTTGAACCAGTTTGTGCTATTTTTGTTTCATTTGTTCCCAAGGGGGGAAGGGGAAGGCACCTAGGGAGTGCTTAGGCAAGAGGCCCGCGGGCATACATTACCCGTAGAAGTTGACTGTCTATGCACACTAGGAAAGACCTGGGCGGACCATCCCTTCTATTTTGGTTAGTGCACCAGGTGGTGCTAGTTCAGTAAGTAGTGGGTAGGCAGGTAAGGTAGGAGAGGGGGCTTTGATATTTACTTTCTTTGCTTTGGTTCCGTCCAGCCCCTTTTTCCCAAAATTACTGTGCGAAGGAATACAATTCCCTGTTAACGGTATTCTCTGCCTTTTGTCATCCTTACTCACACCTACAGTCCCATACCTCTTTCACACCACGTTGAGTTGTAGCAGGGTGTTGCGTTCCCTCTTCCGAGAGGCGTGCGTAACACCTAGTCATAAACTGTTCTCTCTGCTACCGCATGGCAAGCGGTACCGGAGCGCCAAGTCTAGGTCCAAGAGGCTTCTAAACAGCTTCTACCCCCAAGCCATAAGACTCCTGAACATCTAATCAAATGGCTACCCAGACTATTTGCATTGCCCCCCCACCCCTCTTTTACGCTGCTGCTACTTTCTGTTTATTATCTACGCATAGTCACTTTAATAACTCTACCTACATGTACATATTACCCCAATTGCCTCGACTAACCGGTGCCCCCGCACATTGACTCGGTACCCCCTATATGTAGCCTTGTTATTTTTACTGCTGCTCTTGAATTATTTCGGTATTCTTTCTTAAAACTGCATTGTTGGTTAAGGGCTTCTAAGTAAGCATTTCACTGTAAAGTCTACACCTGTTGTATTCAGTGCATGTGACAAATACAATTTGATTTGATTTGACTTGACCATACACTTCAATCTTTCCATACAACAATATAACAACACATACTTCACCGTTTCATCGACCATACCCTCCAGACACAAACCATTCACATGTTTGCCAACCAGATGTAATGACGAGTTCAATGTGCAATGTCCTAAGCGCAATCAAGCAAACACCACCTCTTCCTTCCTTATCTGACCTTTGAATCTTGGTCCACTGACCTTTCTTTGGAGGGCATATAAATGCCGGCTCTTGTGCTCAGAGTCCCATCCCTTCTGCCACACATCTATGAAAATGGCTCTGATCTTACAATTGGCCTCACCTCTACCCAGTTGAACATTAATATCAATTATATATTGTTTCAAAGCTCTTTTGGCTAACTGGTCTACAATTTCATTCCCTTCCACACCCGAATGTGCTGGGACCCAGCAGAATCTCACTACTACACCCATTCTCTCAATTCTCCATAATAACATTAATACCTCCAATAGTAGGTCACTCCTATTAGATTTACCAGATGATAAACTATTCAATACAGACAGAGAATCTGAGCATACTATAATTCATTATTTTTACCCCCTTTTTCATGATATCCAATTGCAATCTTGTCTCAATTGCAACTCCCCAAAGGACTCGGGAGAGGCAAAGGTCAAGTCATGCATCCTCCAAAACATGACCCGGCAAACCGCGCTGCACTAATGTCTCGGAGGAAACATCATTCAACTGACGACCAAAGTCACCCTGCAGGCACCCAGCCCACCACAAGGAGGCACAAGAGCGCGATGAGCCAAGTAAAGCCCCCAAACCCTCCCCTAACCTGGACGATGCTGGGCCAATTGTGCGCCGCCCAATGGGACTCCGGTCATGACACAGCCTGGGATCTATCCCGGGTCTGTAGTTACGCCTCAAGCACTGCTATGCAGTGACTTAGACCTCTGCGCCACTCGGGAGGCCCAGCATACTATCATTCTAACAGGTTATACGTCCTCCACCCACTGGAGGGAACAGCCTCCCTACTCATAATTTTTTCTTATCTAGCCCTGTGTTTCCGCACACTGTTCTGGTCCCAGTTTCCCAAAAGCATCTCAAGGCTAAATCTATCTTTAGTACCTTAAATAGAGCCCCACTGTGGAGGTGTCATTATACCTATAAAACCTACCATCAAACAAGGAAATGGTTCCAATCATTTTTCCACCATTCATTTTTCCCATAGGGAATTTTATGTAGAAACACTTTTAAAAAGGGCTGTGTTTCGGGGTAGGCTTACCCTGGTGTGACGTTTTGATAACCATGTAAATCTCTCTCGGATTAAGGTGACTTTTATCATTATATTAGTCTGTATTTACTCTCAGATTGAAAAAATACTAATTAGCATCAAAGTAGACATCATACGCTTCCCAAGTGGCGCAGGGTTCTAAGACACTGCACCGCAGTGTTCAAGGCGTCACTACAGACCCTGGTTCGAACCCAGGCAGTATCACAGCTGGCTGTGACTGGGAGACCCATGAGGCAGCGCACAATTGGCCCAGTGTCGTACGGGTTAAGGGAGAGTTTGGCTGGCCGGGATTTCCTTGTCCCATTGTGCTCTAGGGACTCCTTGTGGTGGGCCGGGTGCCTGCAAATTGACTTTGGTCGCCAGCTGGATGGTTTTTCTTCCGACACATTGGTGCTGCTGGCTTCCGGGTGAAGTGAGCAGTGTGGCTTGGCATGGTCGTGTTTCAGAGGACGCATGGCTCTTGACCTTCACCTCTCCCAAGTCCGTAGGGGAGTAGCATCGATGTGACTAGATTGTAACTACCAATTGGATATCGAGAAAAAGGGGTAAAAGTAAACAAACTAAAAATTATCTCCACTACTTGGCCCTATCTTATTCTACACCAGGCCGGCAGCTTGGGACAACGGGACACTATCGTTCAACACACCTTATAACTCTTCTGCAGTAAAATCTCATACACCCAACTACTTCTCCGCAGCTGCCACCACAACATCTATTTTCTGTGATATACAGTACGTTCCATTTCTGCAATACAGTTGATAACTATGGCTATGGACGCTAACAAACCAACCTTACTGCAGCACATGTTATTCCTATCACTCTCTACTTGCCTCGGCCTACTCACAGGAAGCCTCTTAGGATCCCTCGCACTTGACCCATCTTCCTCTACTACTCTCTTCACTGCCTCAGCATACGACACTTTCTGTACTGCTCTGATCCTGGCAACCTCAACCTGCCTTTCTCTCACCGGACACTTCTGATCTCCAGCAACATGGGTACCCTTACAGTTAACTTTTTCCACCGATACTACACATTCTGTTGTATCATGCCCTCCTGCACACTTCTCACATTTAGGAGTCTCCCTCCTACACACTGCTGCAACATGACAATAAGCTTGGTACCTAAAACACCGTAAAGGGTTTGGGACAAAAGCTCTCACCGGATAACTGACATCCTAACTTGACTTTGTTGAGTAAAGACTGAGCATCAAAACTCAGACAGACAGTGTCTTCTCTGTTTCACCACGCTCTCCACCAGGTCTGCGTCACACCAGACGGCGGGCGTCATAGACACTGGGAATCTTCAATTCAAATCTTGATCCTCCTCAACAAAATTATGATAGGGAAATGCAGGCTTCAGACAATCTAAAATATATGTAATGATCTAAACCTTAGCCAGCTGGTGACTTAGCCTACACGACCCAACCCTAAACATCCTTCAATGTCAACTCTGATCTTATTTTAAAGAATACACCATAGAAATACAGTGGGGAAAAAAAGTATTTAGTCAGCCACCAATTGTGCAAGCTCTCCCACTTAAAAAGATGAGAGAGGCCTGTAATTTTCATCATAGGTACACGTCAACTATGACAGACAAAATGAGGAAAAAAAATCCAGAAAATCACATTGTAGGATTTTTATGAATTTATTTGCAAATTATGGTGGAAAATAAGTATTTGGTCAATAACAAAAGTTTCTCAATACTTTGTTATATACCCTTTGTTGGCAATGACACAGGTCAAACGTTTTCTGTAAGTCTTCACAAGGTTTTCACACACTGTTGCTGGTATTTTGGCCCATTCCTCCATGCAGATCTCCTCTAGAGCAGTGATGTTTTGGGGCTGTCGCTGGGCAACACGGACTTTCAACTCCCTCCAAAGATTTTCTATGGGGTTGAGATCTGGAGACTGGCTAGGCACCTCCAGGACCTTGAAATGCTTCTTACAAAGCCACTCCTTCGTTGCCCGGGCGGTGTGTTTGGGATCATTGTCATGCTGAAAGACCCAGCCACATTTCCTCTTCAATGCCCTTGCTGATGGAAGGAGGTTTTCACTCAAAATCTCACGATACATGGCCCCATTCATTCTTTCCTTTACACGGATCAGTCGTCCTGGTCCCTTTGCAGAAAAACAGCCCCAAAGTATGATGTTTCCACCCCCATGCTTCACAGTAGGTATGGTGTTCTTTGGATGCAACTCTGCATTCTTTGTCCTCCAAACACGACGAGTTGAGTTTTTACCAAAAAGTTCTATTTTGGTTTCATCTGACCATATGACATTCTCCCAATCCTCTTCTGGATAATCCAAATGCACTCTAGCAAACTTCAGACGGGCCTGAACATGTACTGGCTTAAGCAGGGGGACACGTCTGGCACTGCAGGATTTGAGTCCCTGGCGGCGTAGTGTGTTACTGATGGTAGGCTTTTTTACTTTGGTCCCAGCTCTCTGCAGGTCATTCACTAGGTCCCCCTGTGTGGTTCTGGGATTTTTGCTCACCGTTCTTGTGATCATTTTGACCCCACGGGGTGAGATCTTGCGTGGAGCCCCAGATCGAGGGAGATTATCAGTGGTCTTGTATGTCTTCCATTTCCTAATAATTGCTCCCACAGTTGATTTCTTCAAACCAAGCTGCTTACCTATTGCAGATTCAGTCTTCCCAGCCTGGTGCAGGTCTACAATTTTGTTTCTGGTGTCCTTTGACAGCTCTTTGGTCTTGGCCATAGTGGAGTTTGGAGTGTGACTGTTTGAGGTTGTGGACAGGTGTCTTTTATACTGATAACAAGTTCAAACAGGTGCCATTAATACAGGTAACAAGTGGAGGACAGAGGAGCCTCTTAAAGAAGAAGTTACAGGTCTGTGAGAGCCAGAAATCTTGCTTGTTTGTAGGTGACCAAATACTTATTTTCCACCATAATTTGCAAATAAATTCATAAAAAATCCTACAATGTGATTTTCTGGATTTTTTTTCTCTCAATTTGTCTGTCATAGTTGACGTGTACCTATGATGAAAATTACATGACTCTCATCTTTTTAAGTGGGAGAACTTGCACAATTGGTGGCTGACTAAATACTTTTTTTCCCCACTGTATAGTGAAGATACATATGGTGCATAGCAAGTGATGACAAGAGAATCGTTGACAATGCACATGGGTTAATGAGGGAGATTACCGAGTGTGTTTGGAAATAGTACTAAGTGAATGTGGATGTGAAAGTTGTGTGAGTGTGAGATATGACATATTAAGCTGATTGAAATTTGGATAACAAGAGCTGATTGATTGAAATTTGGATATTAAGCTGATTGGATAAAAATATTGATTGAAATGTGGAAATTATTACTATTAAGATTGATATTTGGCTGATTTAAATTTGGATAATAAATGAATTGAAATGATTATTATTAAGATTGGAATTTGGATAATAAGATTTATTGAGAAATTTAACTATAAATGAATGAATGAGAGCTGTCAGGGGACTAGCTCTGGTGTGAAAGAAGATTACTGAGTGCGTGAAAGAATGGATACCCCAGCCAGCTCTGTGTGAGCTGAGTTTTTAGATCTATAACATTATCTATGGGTTCTGTCCACCACCGCCCATCGATCTACGGGTAGTGAGCACTGACAGGAGAAGCCATTGAAAAGTTTCAGAGGATAACAGCTGAGATGGGTAAGGGCTGAACAATTAAGTTCATTGATGCCCCCAGACACTGAGATTTCCTTGAGAACAAGTACTGGCGCCAACGAAGAAGGCGGCCTCACAACTAGCTCTTAGGAAACTTTGCAGTATTTTTTTTAAAATGTATTATTTTGTACATTATTAGCTCAGAAAGTGTTTTGTATCATTACATACAGCCGGGGAAAACTATTGGATATCAGAGCGACGGTAACTCACCAGCATTACGACCAGGAATACGACTTTCCCGAAGCAGATCCTTTGTTTGCTCTCCCCAGGGCAACTGAACTGATTCCAGCGGCTGACCCAAAACATCGCCAGCGGAGGAGAGGCACTTGGAGCGGCCTGCTGGTTCGACTTAGCGCACACCACTCACCCCTTCCAAGTATACTACTCGCTAATGTTCAGTCTCTGGTTAACAAGGTCGACGAACTCCGGGCAAGGATTTCTTTCCAGAGAGACATCAAGGCCTGTAACATACTTTGTTTCACGGAAACATGGCTCTCTTGGGATATTCTGTCGAAATCGGTCGAGCCAGATGGGTTCTCAGTTCATCGCGCAGACAGGAATAAATATCTCTCCGGGAAGCAGAAGGGCGGAGGTGTTTGTTTCATGATTAACGACTCATTGTGTAATTGTAGTAACATAAAGGAACTCGAGTCCTTTTGTTCACCCGACCTAGAATATCTCACAATCAAATGCCAACCGTATTATCTCCCAAGAGAATTTTCTTTGTTTATAGTCACGGACATGTACAGTGAGGGAAAAAAGTATTTGATCCCCTGCTGATTTTGTACGTTTTCCCACTGACAAAGAAATGATCAGTCTATAATTTTAATGGTAGGTTTATTTGAACAGTGAGAGACAGAATAACAACAAAAGAATCCAGAAAAACGCATGTCAAAAATGTCATAAATTGATTTGCATTTTAATGAGAGAAATAAGTATTTGACCCCCTCTCAATCAGAAAGATTTCTGGCTCCAAGGTGTCTTTTATGCAGGTAACGAGCTGAGATTAGGAGCACACTCTTAAAGGGAGTGCTCCTAATCTCAGCTTGTTACCTGTATAAAAGACACCTGTCCACAGAAGCAATCAATCAATCAGATTCCAAACTCTCCACCAAGGCCAAGACCAAAGAGCTCTCAAAGGATGTCAGGGACAAGATTGTAGACCTACACAAGGCTGGAATGGGCTACAAGACCATCGCCAAGCAGCTTGGTGAGAAGGTGACAACAGTTGGTGCGATTATTCGCAAATGGAAGAAACACAAAATAACTGTAAATCTCCCTCGGCCTGGGGCTCCATGCAAGATCTCACCTCATGGAGTTGCAATGATCATGAGAACGGTGAGGAATCAGCCCAGAACTACACGGGAGGATCTTGTCAATGATCTCAAGGCAGCTGGGACCATAGACAACAAGAAAACAATTGGTAACACACTACGCCGTGAAGGACTGAAATCCTGCAGCACCCGCAAGGTCGCCCTGCTCAAGAAAGCACATATACAGGCCCGTCTGAAGTTTGCCAATGAACATCTGAATGATTCAGAGGAGAACTGGGTGAAAGTGTTGTGGTCAGATGAGACCAAAATCGAGCTCTTTGGCATCAACTCAACTTGCCGTGTTTGGAGGAGGAGGAATGCTGCCTATGACCCCAAGAACACCATCCCCACCGTCAAACATGGAGGTGGAAACATTATGCTTTGGGGGTGTTTTTCTGCTAAGGGGACAGGACAACTTCACCGCATCAATGGGACGATGGACGGGGCCATGTACCGTCAAATCTTGGGTGAGAACCTCCTTCCCTCAGCCAGGGCATTGAAAATTGGTCGTGGATGGGTATTCCAGCATGACAATGACCCAAAACACACGTCCAAGGCAACAAAGGAGTGGCTCAAGAAGAACCACATTAAGGTCCTGGAGTGGCCTAGCCAGTCTCCAGACCTTAATTCCATAGAAAATCTGTGGAGGGAGCTGCCAAACGTCAGCCTCGAAACCTTAATGACTTGGAGAAGATCTGCAAAGAGGAGTGGAACAAAATCCCTCCTGAGATGTGTGCAAACCTGGTGGCCAACTACAATAAACGTCTGACCACTGTGATTGCAAAACATGACTTAGTACTTGGTGGCAAAACCCTTGTTGGCAGAGGGGTCAAATAATTATTTCTCTCATTAAAATGCAAATCAATTTATAACATTTTTTAAATGCGTTTTTCTGGATTGTTTTGTTGTTATTCTGTCTCTCACTGTTCAAATAAACCTACCATTAAAATAATAGACTGATCATTTCTTTGTCAGTGGGAAAACGTACAAAATCAGCAGGGGATCAAATACTTTTTTCCCTCACTGTATATCCCCCCTCAAGCCGATACCACGACGGCCCTCAAAGAACTTCACTGGACTTTATGCAAACTGGAAACCACATATCCTGAGGCTGCATTTATTGTAGCCTGGGATTTTAACAAAGCAAATTTGAGGACTAGGCTGCCGAGGTTCTATCAACATATCGACTGTTGTCGATTCGAATCCTCTACCATTGCTATTCGAACTTCCGGGATTGTTATAAGGCCATCCCCCACCCTCCTTTCGGCAAATCTGACCATAACTCAATTTTGCTCCTCCCTTCCTATTGGCAGAAACTCAAACAGGAAATACCAGTGCTAAGGACTATTCAACGCTGGTCTGACCAATCAGAATCCACAGACTGGGATATGCTCCGGTTAGCTTCCGAAAATAATGTAGACGAATACACTGAAACGGTGACTGAGTTTATCAGGAAGTGTATAGGTGATGTTGGGCCCACTTTGACTATTAAAACCTACCCTATCCAGAAACCGTGGATAGATGGCAGCATTCGCGCAAATCTGAAAGCGCGAACCACCGCATTCAACCATGGCAAGGTGACTGGGAATATGGCAGAATACAAACAGTGTAGTTGCTCACTCCACAAGGCAATTAAACATCATTATAGAGAGAAAGTGGAGTCACAATTCAACGACTCAGACACGAGATGTATGTGGCAGGGTCTACAGACAATCACGGACTACAAAAGGAAAACCAGCCACGTCTCGCTTCCAGACAAGCTAAACACCTTCTTCGCCCGCTTTGAGGTTAACACAGTGCCACTGACGAGGCCCACTACCAAGGACTGTGGCCTCTCCTTCTCCGTGGCCGACGTGATTAAGACATTTAAGCATGTTAACCTCCGCAAGGCTGCCGGCCCAGACGGCATCCCTAGCCGCGTCCTCAGAGCATGCGCAGACCAGCTGGCTGGTGTGTTTATGGACATATTCAATCTCTCCCTTTCCCAGTCTGCTGTTCCCACAAGCTTCAAGACGGCCACCATTGTTCCTGTACCCAAGAAAGCAAAGGTAAGTGAACTAAATGACTATCGCCCTGTAGCACTCACCTCTGTCATCATGAAGTGCTTTGAGAGACTAGTCAAGGATCATATCACCGCTACCTTACCTGTCACCCTAGACCCACTTCAATTTGCTTACCGCACCAATAGATCCACAGACGATGCAATCGCCATCACACTGCACACTGCCCTATCCCATCTGGACAAGAGGAATACCTATGTAAGAATGCTGTTCATTGAATATAGTTCAGCACTCAACACCATAGTACCCTCCAAGCTCATCATTAAGCGTGAGGCCCTGGGTCTGAACCCCGCCCTGTGCAACTGGGTCCTGGACTTCCTGACGGGCCGCCCCCAGGTGGTGAAGGTAGGAAACAACATCTCCACTTCGCTGATCCTCAACACTGGGGCCCCACAAGGGTGCGTGCTCAGCCCCCTCCTGTACTCCCTGTTCACCCATGACTGCGTGGCCAAGCACACAATCAAGTTTGCAGACGACACAACAATAGTAGGCTTGATTACCAACAATGACGAGACCGCCTTCAGGTAGGAGGTGAGGGCTCTGGGAGTGTGGTGCCAGGAAAATAACCTCTCACTCAACGTCAACAAAACAAAGGAGATGATAGTGGACTTCAGGAAACAGCAGAGGGTGCACCCCCCTATCCACATCGTCGGGACCACAGTGGAGAAGGTGGAAAGCTTCAAGTTCCTTGGCGTACACATCACCGACAAACTGAAATGGTCCACCCACGCAGACAATGTTGTGAAGAAGGCGCAACAGAGACTCTTCAAACTCAGGAGGCTGAAGAAATTTGGCTTGGCACCTAAAACCCTCACAAACTTTTACAGATGCACAATTGAGAGCATCCCGTCGGGCTGTATCACTGCCTGGTACGGCAACTGCACCGCCCGCAACCGCAGGGCTCTCCAGAGGGTGGTGCAGTCTTCCGAACACATTACCGGGGGCAAACTACCTGCCCTCCAAGACACATACAGCACCCAATGTCACAGGAAGGCCAAAAAGATCATCAAGGACATCAACCACCCGAGCCACTGCCTGTTCACCCCGCTATCATCCAGAAGGCGAGGTTTGTACAGGTGCATCAAAACTGGGACAGAGAGAATGAAAAACAGCTTCTACCTCAAGGCCATCAGACTGTTAAATAGCCATCACTAGCACATTAGATGCTGCTGCTGTCTATTGAAAATTACTGGCCACTTTAAGAAATGGAACACTAGTCACTTTAATAATGTTTACATATCTTGCACTACATTTACATTACATTTTAGCAGACGCTCTTATCCAGAGCGACTTACAGTTAGTGAGTGCATACATTATTTTTTTCATACTGGCCCCCCGTGGGAATCGAAACCACAACCCTGGCGTTGCAAACGCCATGCTCTACCAACTGAGCTACATCCCTGCCGGCCATTCCCTCCCTTACCCTGGACGACGCTGGGCCAATTGTGCGCCTCCCCATGGGTCTCCCGGTCGTGGCCGGCTACGACAATGCCTTCCAATACACTACTCATCTCATATGTATATACTGCATTCTATTCTATAATATTGTACTGTATCTTAGTCCATGCCGCTCTGTCATTGCTTGTCCATACAGTGGGGAAAAAAAGTATTTAGTCAGCCACCAATTGTGCAAGTTCTCCCACTTAAAAAGATGAGAGAGGCCTGTAATTTTCATCATAGGTACACGTCAACTATGACAGACAAATTATGAAAAAAAAATCCAGAAAATCACATTGTAGGATTTTTTATGAATTTATTTGCAAATTATGGTGGAAAATAAGTATTTGGTCACCTACAAACAAGCAAGATTTCTGGCTCTCACAGACCTGTAACTTCTTCTTTAAGAGGCTCCTCTGTCCTCCACTCGTTACCTGTATTAATGGCACCTGTTTGAACTTGTTATCAGTATAAAGACACCTGTCCACAACCTCAAACAGTCACACTCCAAACTCCACTATGGCCAAGACCAAAGAGCTGTCAAAGGACACCAGAAACAAAATTGTAGACCTGCACCAGGCTGGGAAGACTGAATCTGCAATAGGTAAGCAGCTTGGTTTGAAGAAATCAACTGTGGGAGCAATTATTAGAAAATGGAAGACATACAAGACCACTGATAATCTCCCTCGATCTGGGGCTCCACGCAAGATCTCACCCTGTGGGGTCAAAATGATCACAAGAATGGTGAGCAAAAATCCCAGAACCACACAGGGGGACCTAGTGAATGACCTGCAGAGAGCTGGGACCAAAGTAACAAAGCCTACCATCAGTAACACACTACGCCGCCAGGGACTCAAATCCTGCAGTGCGAGACGTGTCCCCCTGCTTAAGCCAGTACATGTCCAGGCCCGTCTGAAGTTTGCTAGAGTGCATTTGGATGATCCAGAAGAGGATTGGGAGAATGTCATATGGTCAGATGAAACCAAAATATAACTTTTTGGTAAAAACTCAACTCGTCGTGTTTGGAGGACAAAGAATGCTGAGTTGCATCCAAAGAACACCATACCTACTGTGAAGCATGGGGGTGGAAACATCATGCTTTGGGGCTGTTTTTCTGCAAAGGGACTAGGACGACTGATCCGTGTAAAGGAAAGAATGAATGGGGCCATGTATCGTGAGATTTTGAGTGGAAACTTCCTTCCATCAGCAAGGGCATTGAAGATGAAACGTGGCTGGGTCTTTCAGTATGACAATGATCCCAAACACACCGCCCGGGCAATGAAGGAGTGGCTTCGTAAGAAGCATTTCAAGGTCCTGGAGTGGCCTAGCCAGTCTCCAGATCTCAACCCCATAGAAAATCTTTGGAGGGAGTTGAAAGTCCGTGTTGCCCAGCGACAGCCCCAAAACATCACTGCTCTAGAGGAGATCTGCATGGAGGAATGGGCCAAAATACCAGCAACAGTGTGTGAAAACCTTGTAAAGACTTACAGAAAACGTTTTACCTGTGTCATTGCCAACAAAGGGTATATAACAAAGTATTGAGAAACTTTTGTTTTTGACCAAATACTTATTTTCCACCATAATTTGCAAATAAATTCATAAAAAATCCTACAATGTGATTTTCTGGATTTTTTTTTCTCATTTTGTCTGTCATAGTTGACGTGTACCTATGATGGAAATTACAGGCCTCTCTCATCTTTTTAAGTGGGAGAACTTGCACAATTGGTGGCTGACTAAATACTTTTTTTCCCCACTGTATATGTATATATTCTGAAATTCCATTCCTTACTAGTTTTGTGTGTATGGGGTATATGTTGTGAAATTGTTAGATAATACTTGTTAGATATTACTGTACTGTTGGAGCTAGAAGCACAAGCATTTTGCTACACCCGCTATAACATCTGCTAAACACGTGTATATGACAAATAACATTTGATTTGATTTGATTAGATATGTGTACCTCTTGAGCTGCTGTGCTGTGATTGTTGCTGCGGTGTGGAGGTGAAAACCTAAAGATTTACAGTATAACGTTATAAAGGGATTCTGTATGGAGATATGAAAGGAGAAAGTAGTATTTCCGAATATGCTGTTAATATCTAAACCCCTGTATGAATAGAACACTAGTCTACAGGAGGAATTTGTGATGTAACACAAATGTATAATGGGTTACTAGAGATAAAGTAACATAATATTGAGTATAGTGGGTTATTATGATAATCTGATGAAGTAACAATAGCAAAATTATAATAATATACAACTTGCACACCCACACGTAGACGTACGTAAGTGGTGTAAAAAGCATTCTGAGGAATGTTCAGTGGTCCCTTTATGGATCATTTGAGGTATAATAAGGTTAAAGCATTGTACGGGACTTGACTTTCCCCTAACCAATAAACCTATAAAATTAACCAATGAAGGTTGAACATGATTTTCTGTTAACTAAACTTAAAAGGCTGGAATTTATTGCACTCCCGATGGAGTTTTCATTGATATCCCAAATGATTACATTCTAAACCAATTTGTGAGTAGGCAAAATGGAGACTGCATATTTTTTCCTGTCTAGGCTGTCTCAGGTGCCAGACTTATTATGGACGGAGCGCAACATCTACTGGGGACAGATAGACAGTGCAACCCCGTTAATACATATTGATCCCTCCAAAGCATTACATATGAATCTGAAAAAAATATACATTTAATAAATATTGAAGCAGAAAGTGAATATCCAACAGAGATTGGTAATAAAAATATAAGGTAACTTTTTGAAGGTTTACTAAGATGAAAACAATGCCTTCCAATACAGAGAAAGTTATCATGTTTGTTTTGTTTTGTTTTAAACCTTGCAATAGGGGGAAAAGCAGAACATTGTTTGACAGTGGCCCATGTGTATTCGCAGTAGTGATTGAGTTCTTCCTATTGGAAAGGGAGTCCTAGTTGAAGGAAATTGATATGGAGACTACTGAAAGTAACAACGAATGGTAATTGGCTTTTAGATAGCAATTCAATAATGCAATATATTAGTAATTTGAAGTAAGACAGAGGGATTTGGCATTGCGACTTAAATTAGAGGACGCTCACTCTTCCAGGCCTGGTCCACTGCTCTCGTGTTTAAGCCATCTGGTGTTTGGGTTAAGAGATAAGAGATTCCTGTGGAACAATAGATAGCCTCCAGTACACACTGAAATTAAACAGGCTGTAAGAGAGACAGTGGGAAATTTGGGACAGAGGTGAAGAATTGAATAAGACACGATTTTGATAATCTATTTCTCAATTCTATAGTTTGGGTAGCACCAGGGATTTAAGAGGGGCTCTGTGATTGTTTACTTTGGAAGGTGCCTAATTCAGCTTTAAGGGACACCGTATCATCTGATGTGTCTGAAGTATAAATGTCTGAAGTATAATTCTGTATACACATGGGGTTATTAAGACTCCCTGCCCAAGATGCAGTAAACTCTATTATGTTTATTTTCTTTCTTCCAGGACTGATGAATGTCCGCTACCAAGTTTTTAAAAACGTTTATCAATGATTCTGTATCTGTCCCTCTGAAAGGCTTCCTGAGGCAGGTGCCTTAGGAGAGCAGTCAAAAGTACCCGGATTGAGCTGTTAAGGGGCCTCCCAAATTAAGCAAATATTTGCCACTGTTTGATTTAGAAGTGTGGGGTCTTTTTATTTATTTTTGTTTTAGTGGGTTTTTCACGGGTTAGAAAGGATGCTGTACACAAATGAAACGTTTAGAAGTTTCTTTTGTCAGAATATTGGGTGCACATACTGTATGTACGTTCTCTTGATTAGAAGAAATGTACTGAAAAACCCAATGTAAACCTGATACATAAAATGTTTGAAATGTTTGAAATATATTTTTATAATGTCTGAGGTACAGGAAAACAAAGATTCACTTAATAGAGCTGACTGACCTCTGACCTCTGTTCTGACTTCATGAGGCCTGATCACCCTTACTAGGAAGACTGGAGACATTGGCTGAGATTTAAATGGGCTATGTAAACACTAATTAATAGAAGAAGTTGATCATTTATCAATAGTCCCATGTGTGATTCGGACCACGAGAAGGACAGAGACAGAGCGCTGCCCTTGCCTCTAGTCTATTTTACCATTACCTTATGGGATACAATTATTTCCTTATGGAGTTATCAAGAGTTGTATTGTAATTTGATTTGTTATTCTAATTTGTTTATTTTATATTTAACAGGCAGTGTTTTTTTTGTGTGTTTTTCTACGCATGAGGAAAATATGCAAATAGTTTTTTTGTTCAAATGCCTGCCTATAAAAGAAGAAAGATATGTTGGTAATGTTTGACAGATACAACAAATGGATTGAAGTTTTCCCCACCTCTAGTTTTATCTAACGAAGTCTATTGCTGTTGTTGTGTTGTTTGTTTGTTTTTGTCTTTCTTCAATAACAAATCTCACCAGATTAGGTCTGCTGGATGGGCGGGATTTGTCACACCAGCCTTCACTTTGGCTCCGCCTGTCACGGAATCAGCCGAGGCTGCTCCTCCTCCTTGCTCGGGCAGGCTTCGGCGTTCGTCGTCCCCGGAGTACTAGCTGCCACCGATCTATGTTTCTGTGTTTGACTTGTTTTGTCTTGATTGTGTACACCTGTTTCCTATTATGTTGTATTGTATTCCCTATTTAACCCTCTGTCGTTCATTGTGTGTTGTGTGTGATTGTTCTTGTCATTTTCGGCAGTTGCTAGTGTGCGGATATTCCCCTCCCTGTTTGGAGGTTGTTTTTGTATTTCTGGTTACTTGGTTAGTAAAGTATCGTTTCCAGTAGCTCGGTGTCCTGCGTTTGACTTCGCCTACCGCATTCACGTCGTACTTTGACAGAATCACACACCACTCATGGAGTCAGCAGGAGAGGCGGTGCCAGCTGGATGTATGGAGGCACGTGTCGAACACCAAGCGGCCATGATCCAGGCTCTCGGCACCGCCATGGAACGGGTGGTGAACACCATTGAGCGGTAGGAAAGAGGGGGTCTACCTATACCCCCTCCAACGATACCACCACCATCGGCGATGCCCATCGTTTCACCTACGGGGTCCAGTGGGATTCGGCTCTCGCTCCCGAGGGCTTATGATGGCACAGCGGCCTGGTGCCAGGGTTTCCTACTCCAGGTTGAACTCTACCTAGTAACCATTTACCCGGCGCCCTCGGGATACCCTCGTGTCTGCCCTCATCTCCTGTCTGTCCGGCAAGGCGCTGGAGTGGGCCAACGCCGAGTGGGGTGGGATAGACGCCGCTACGGTCAGCTATGCAGAGTTCACCCGCCGCTTCCGGGCAGTATTCGATCATCCACCAGAGGGTAAAGCGGCGGTTGAGCGTCTATTCCACCTTAGACAGGGGAGGAGGAGCACGCAGGAGTTCGCGCTGGAATTCCGGACGCTGGCTGCCAACGCGGGATGGAATGAGAGGGCCCTCATCGACCACTAGAGATGTAGCCTGAGGGAGGACGTACGTCGGGAATTGGCCTGCAGGGACACCAACCTCAGCTTTGATCAACTGGTGGACATGTCGATTCGCCTGGATACCCTGTTGGTTACCCGCGGATGTCCGGATTCGGGGCCGTCCATTCCATCCCCCAGCACTTCCGAGCCGACCCCTATGGAGCTCGGGGGTGCTGGTGCTAGGGAGACCAGGAGGGAGACCAGGAGGGAGACCAGGAGGGAGGCCGTCCCCTGCACCAACTGTGGCCGCAGAGGACACACTGCTGGTCAGTGCTGGGGAGGGTCTCCTAGGAATCGAGGCAGTGGGCGACGCACTGATGAGTCATTCCAGGTGAGTAGGCACCCAACTCACCCAGAGCTCTCTGTTGATCATATGTGTATTCAAGTGGTGTTTCCCGAGGTTTCTCCTCACTCCCAGCATAAGGCGCTAGTAGATTCAGGGGCAGCTGGGAATTTTATCGATCGCCAGTTCACCTATAAGTTAGGGATTCCTATCGTACCTGTTGATGTGCCCTTCCCTATTCATGCCCTAGATAGCCGCCCTTTGGGGTCAGGATTGATTAGGGAGGTCACAGCGCCTCTCTGGATGAAAACGCAGGAGGGCCATGAGGAGATATTATGTTTGTATTTGATTGATTCTCCTGCGTTTCCCGTGGTGTTGGGGCTTTCCTGGTTAACATCTCATGACCCCAACATTTCATGGCAGCAGAGAGCTCTCAAGGGATGGTCAAGTCAGTGTACTGGGCAGTGTGTAGGCGTTTCCATAGGGGCAACGACGGTGGAAAGCCCGAACCAAGTTCCCACCTTGCACATTCCACCTGAGTATGCCGATTTGGCACTCGCCTTCAGTAAGAAGAAGGCGACTCAATTACCACCTCATCGACAGGGGGATTGTGCGATAGACCTCCAAGTAGGTGCTGCGCTTCCACATAGTCACGTGTATCCTCTGTCTCAGGAGGAGACGGCCGCTATGGAGACCTACATCACCGAATCTCAAAATTGGATCTCAGGAGCGCGTACAACCTGGTGCGCATTAGGGAGGGAGATGAGTGGAAGACAGCATTCAGTACCACCTCGGGTCACTATGAGTACCTCGTCATGCCATACGGTTTAATGAATGCTCCTTCAGTCTTCCAATCATTTGTGGATGAGATTTTCAGGGACTTGCATGGACAGGGCGTCGTGATATATATTGATGACATTCTAATATACTCCGCTACACGAGCCGAGCATGTGTCCCTGGTGCGTTGAGTGCTTGGTAGACTGTTGGAGCATGACTGGTATGCGAAGGCGGAGAAATGTCTGTTCTTCCAGGAGTCCATCTCCTTCCTGGGACATCGGTTGTCCGCGTCAGGTGTAGAGATGGAGATTGACCGCGTTTCTGCCGTGTGTAATTGGCAGACTCCCACCACGGTAAAGAAGGTGCAGCGCTTTTTGGGTTTTGCCAATTACTACCGGAGGTTTATCCGGGGCTTTGGACAGGTAGCAGCTCCCATTACCTCTCTGCTAAAGGGGGGTCCGGTGCGCCTGCAGTGGTCGGCTGAGGCGGACAGGACGTTTAAACGTCTGAAGGACCTGTTTACCTCAGCTCCGGTGCTGGCGCATTCGGATCCCTCTTTGGCATTCCAGGTGGAGGTGGACGCTTCCGAGGCTGGGATCGGCGCTGTGCTGTCTCAGCACTCTGGTACACCACCTAAACTCTGCCCCTGTGCTTTCTATTCTAAGAAGCTCAGTCCGGCGGAGCGCAATTATGACGTGGGGGACAGGGAGCTGTTGGCTGTGGTTCAAGCCCTGAAGGTGTGGAGACATTGGCTTGAGGGGGCTAAACACCCTTTTCTCATTCTGACTGACCATCGTAACCTGGAGTACATTCGGGCAGCGAGGAGGCTGAATCCTCGCCAGGCAAGGTGGGCTATGTTTTTCTCCCGCTTTGTATTTAAGCTCACCTATAGACCAGGGTCCCAAAACGCTAAGGCAGACGCCCTGTCCCGACTATATGACACAGAGGAGAGGTCCATTGAGCCCACTCCCATACTCCCGGAGTCTTGTCTGGTGGCACCGGTGGTGTGGGAGGTTGATGCGGAAATCGAGCGGGCGCTACGTTCCGATCCTACTCCTCCACAGTGTCCAGAGGGTCGGAAGTATGTGCCGCTCGAGGTTCGCAATCGTCCAGTCCGGCACGGCCCATGCCTGTTCCACCGGTTCCTGGTCCGGCACCGGTCAGCTGCTCCACTCCGGAGCCAGAGCAATCCGCTCCACCGGGGTCCGGTCCAACTCCAGTCAGCGGATCCACTCCGGAGCCAGAGCAATCCGCTCCACCGGTGCCCAGTCCAGCTCCGGCGAGCGGCTCCAGTCCGGAGCCTGTACAGTTCGATCCACCGTCGTCGGGTCCAGCTCCAGTCAGCGGTGCCAGACCAGACCAGGGGCGCAACAGGGAGGTGGAGAGAGAGTGGTGGTCAAGCCCCGAGCCGGATCCGCCTCCGAGGCGGAATGCCCACCCGGCCCCTACCCTGTTATGTTTATGTGGCGTGGTCGGAGTCCGCACCTTTGGGGGGGGTACTGTCACGCCCTGGCTCTGCGGACTCTTAAATGTTGAGCCAAGGTGTGTAGTTTCTATGTTAAGTTTTCTGTGTTTAGGTTCTAGATCGTGTAGATCTATGTTGGCCAGGGTGGTTCCCAATCAGAGGCAGCTGTAGCTCGTTGTCTCTGATTGGGGACAATACTTAGGCAGCCTGTTTGGCACCAGTCTGTGTGGGATCTTGTTCCGTATAGGTATGTTATTAGTCTACCTTGGACTTCACGTATCGTTTGTTTGTTGTTTTTGTCGTGTGTTCAGTACTAAATAAATATGTACGCTTATCACGCTGCGCCTTGGTCCGTCTCATCCGTAAACGATCGTGACAGATATTTCAGTTTCAAGGTCTCCGCTTAGAGAGAAGAAGCCTCGTGAGGTATTGGTCTGTCACATGGATGAAACAAAACGGTAATGATTAATTAATTATCCTAAATCATGCAAATATAACTTGTCTGTGTATAGCCGT
This sequence comes from Coregonus clupeaformis, assembly GCF_020615455.1. NCBI lineage: Eukaryota > Metazoa > Chordata > Actinopteri > Salmoniformes > Salmonidae > Coregonus > Coregonus clupeaformis. Next base: position 45,621,433 of record NC_059198.1, on the reverse strand, counting down.
ATATAAGACAACTGCTGGGACAGCCCCAGCAGAGCTTCTGACAGACATGTGTACTATGGTGCATTGAGTTGGTTGGAACCTCTCCAGCGCGTTGACAAATAAACTATGATTCATTTAAGATTGACTTCGAGTGTCCCTGTGTAAAATAATTTCCACGACATTTGGAATTTCAACGACAAGGTGTAAAAAATTACCAAAGAAAATGTGTAACTAATACTTAAGTAGTTTTCTGACTGGACACTTTTTTGTTATTACTTGAGTAGTTTCTTAAGAGGGCTACTTTTACTTGAGTACAGACTTTCAGTACTCTAGCCAACTCTGCAAATGATACTGCTCAAAATGTAGGAGAGCATCCACACTGGAGGAAATGTTCTGTCAATCAACTGAATGCCCAAATCAGCTCATCAACTCAGCCAGGGAAACACAAACAGTAGCCTAGTATCGGTTTCACACCTTTCATTATGTGACAATGGATAGGCTAAAGGGTAGCCTCCAAAATGTAGCCTATTGGAATATAATCAAATAACAAGGGGCCTATTGCAACCATCGATGGCACTAGATTAATCACCAGCTGATGTCTCGTTAAACCATAAATATTTGCTAAATTCATCCGCACATCTGATCTCAATTGCAACCATTTTTGGTCACCTCATTACCGCTCCCTAAAAGATGACGTCGGTGTTACTTTAGTCAGAGATCTGTATACAGTGCATTCGGTAAGTATTCAGACCCCTTGACTTTTTCCACATTTTGTTATGTTACAGCCTTATTCTAAAATTGATTAAATAATTTTTTTGCCTCATCAATCTACACACAATACCCCATAATGACAAAGCGAAAACAGGTTTTTAGAAATGTTTGCTAATTTATGAAAAATAAAAAACATAAATACCTTATTTACATAAGTATTCAGACCCTTTGCTATGACACTCGATATTGAGCTCAGGTGCATCCTGTTTCCATTGATCATCCTTGAGATGTTTCTACAACTTCATTGGAGTCCACCTGTGGTAAATTCAATTGATTGGACATGATTTTCTCTTGTGTGCTAGGAGAGGAGGAGGTTGTCAGGTAAGGTCGTCGGGTAGGCTTGGCTTTATACATAGTTTATACATAGTTTGGGCTTTGTCGAGTAAAGCTTAAACTATGTATTTAGATTGTAGTTAGGTATTGTAGGTAGTTATCGTGGGTTGTTGTATGTAATTATTGTAGGTTAGTATTGTATTCGGCTGAGCCCGGTGAAGCACGAAGCTAGCTAGCTAACCCACTACCTGGACTAGCTGGCGGGTAGCTACTGGCAACTATTAGCAACGGTATAGTTGTTTCACGCCTGAGAGTGCCTGTAATTATGCCAGCTGGCTGCCTACAATAATTACATACAATAATGCCTACCATTCAGCTGTTTTCTAACCTCATTGTCTGAACCATTAACGTTAGGTAGTAAGTGGCTACTGTGCTTGAAATTTAGCTAGCTTGTTGCTACCTGGATAGCTACTAGTAAACAATAGCTGGAACGACCTAGCGAACAGACGCGAACTGGCTGAGTCAATTCAGTGGCTAGCGTTGCACTTGGCTAGCTTACAGTAGCTGCTAGGGGTAAGTTATAACCTACATTTTGTTTTTACATATTGGTAGCCAGAGTCGTTCAAGGAATTCGGGACATGGGTGACTAGTTAACGTTAGCTTGGCTCTCTCTGTGTGTTCGTGCCATGAAAGGAGGGGTTTCTTCTTTGTCTGAAAGCAATGGCTAGCTAGTATGCTAACTATTCTAGCTAACTAACTGGCTGAATAAGTTGACGACGGACTCGCTCAAGCTGTCGGGACTAACCCACAACGTTAGACACGGACACGAATGATCTGCTTGGCGTGTTGACACACTGGTGGTTTGTTGTGGCCGAGAATTGGTGCTAAACCGTGTTGTTGGAGTCCGGCATGCTAGCTGGCTGTGGCGTCTTATGACTAGGTGCCCTGGACGATTTTCACGGAAGAATACTGTACCAAGTTAGCTAGCTGAATAAACTAAGTTAGTCTATTCCTAGAAAACACTGAACCGCTGTAGTTTACAACAATTATAGTTTCTGAGGTGGAAGTTGGGAGAGTTATATTTGGGTGTTGTGGTGAGGGAGGCCCCGCTCTCTCCTTTCCCAGATGTTTAGTTCAAAACATTCCAATCTCTTTTGCATTATTGTAGCCATTTTCTGTAGCCTGTCAACTATGCCTCTGTCTATCCCTGTTCTCTCCTCTCCGCACAGGCTATACAAACGCCTCACACCGCGTGGCTGCTGCCTCTCTAACCTGGTGGTCCCTGCACGCACCACCCACGTGGAGTTCCAGGTCTCAGGCAGCATCTGGAACTGCCGTTCTGCTGCCAACAAGGCAGAGTTCATCTCAGCCTATGCTACCCTCCAGTCCCTCGACTTCTTGGCGCTGACGGAAACATGGATTACCACTGAAAACACTGCTACTCCTACTGCTCTCTCATCGTCTGACCATGTGTTCTCGCATACCCCGAGAGCATCTGGTCAGCGAGGTGGTGGCACAGGAATCCTCATCTCTCCCAAGAGGACATTCTCTATTTTTCCCCTGACCCATCTGTCTAACTCCTCATTTGAATTCCATGCTGTCACAGTCACTAGTCCATTTAAGCTTAACATCCTTGTCATTTATCGCCCTCCAGGTTCCCTTGGAGAGTTCATCAATGAGCTTGACGCCTTGATAAGTTCCTTTCCTGAGGATGGCTCACCCCTCACAGTTCTGGGGGACTTCATCCTCCCTACGTCTACCTTTGACTCATTTCTCTCTGCCTCCTTCTTTCCACTTCTCTTCTCTTTTGACCTCACCCTTTCACCGTCCCCCCCCCCTACTCACAAGGCAGGCAATACGCTTGACCTCATCTTTACTAGATGCTGTTCTTCTACTAATCTCACTGCAACTCCCCTCCATGTCTCCGACCACTACTTTGTATCCTTTTCTCTCTCGCTCTCCTCCAACACTACTCACTCTGCCCCAACTCAGATGGTAATGCGCCGTCGCAACCTTCGCTCTCTCTCTCCCGCTACTCTCTCCTCTTCCATCCTATCATCTCTTCCTTCTGCTCAATCCTTCTCCCTCCAATCTCCTGATTCTGCCTCCTCAACCCTCCTCTCCTCCCTTTCTGCATCCTTTGACTCTCTATGTCCCCTATCCTCCCGGCCGGCTCGGTCCTCCCCTCCTGCTCCGTGGCTTGATGACTCATTGCGAGCTCACAGAACAGGGCTCCGGGCAGCCGAGCGGAAATGGAGGAAAACTAGACTCCCTGCGGACCTGTCATATTTTCACTCCCTCCTCTCTACATTTTCTTCATCTGTTTCTGCTGCTAAAGCCACGTTCTACCACTCTAAATTCCAAGCATCTGCCTCTAACCCTAGGAAGCTCTTTGCCACCTTCTCCTCCCTGCTGAATCCTCCCTCCACCCCTCCTCCCTCTCTGTGGATGACTTCGTCAAACATTTTGAAAAGAAGGTTGACGACATCCGATCCTCGTTTGTTAAGTCAAATGACACTGCTCTCCAGATGAAACCTTGCAACTTGTGACGGCCGGCCGCCCAACAACCTGCCCGCTTGACCCTATCCCCTCCTCTCTTCTCCAGACCATCTCCGGTGACCTTCTCCCTTACCTCACCTCGCTCATTAACTCATCCTTGACCGCTGGCTATGTCCCTTCCGTCTTCAAGAGAGCGAGAGTTGCACCCCTTCTCAAAAAACCAACACTCGATCCCTCCAATGTCAACAACTACAGACCAGTATCCCTTCTTTCTTTTCTCTCCAAAACGCTTGAGCGTGCCGTCTTTAGCCAACTCTCTTGCTATCTCTCTCAGAATTACCTTCTTGATCCAAACCAGTCAGGTTTCAAGACTGGTCATTCAACTGAGACTGCTCTTCTTTGTGTCACGGAGGCTCTCCGCACTGCTAAAGCTAACTCTCTCTCCTCTGCTCTTGTCCTTCTAGACCTGTCTGCTGCCTTTGATACTGTGAACCATCAGATCCTCCTCTCCACCCTCTCCGAGCTGGGCATCTCCGGCGCGGCTCACTCTTGGATTCCGTCCTACCTGACCGGTTGCTCCTACCAAGTGGCGTGGCGAGAATCTGTCTCCGCACCACGTGCTCTCACCACTGGTGTCCCCCAGGGCTCAGTTCTAGGCCCTCTCCTATTCTCGCTATACATCAAGTCACTTGGCTCTGTCATATCCTCACATGGCCTCTCCTATCATTGCTACGCAGACGACACACAACTAATCTACTCCTTTCCCCCTTCTGATAACCAGGTGGCGAATCGCATCTCTGCATGTCTGGCAGACATATCAGTTTGTATGACGGATAAGCACCTCAAGCTGAACCTCGGCAAGACGGAGCTGCTCTTCCTCCCGGGGAAGGACTGCCCACTCCATGATCTCGCCATCATGGTTGACAACTCCGGTGTGTCCTCCTCCCAGAGTGCGAAGAGCCTTGGCGTGACCCTGGACAACACCCTGTAATTCTCCGCTAACATCAAGGCAATGTCCCGATCCTGTAGGTTCATGCTCTACAACATTCGGAGAGTACGACCCTGCCTTACACAGGAAGCGGCACAGGTCCTAATCCAGGCACTTGTCATCTCCCGTCTGGATTACTGCAACTCGCTGTTGGCTGGGCTCCCTGCCTGTGCCAATAAACCCCTATAACTCATCCAGAATGCCGCAGCCCGTCTGGTGTTCAACCTTCCCAAGTTCTCTCACGTCACCCCGCTCCTCCGCACACTCCACTGGCTTCCAGTTGAAGCTCGCATCTGCTACAAGACCATGGTGCTTGCCTACGGAGCTGTGAGGGGAACGGCACCTCCGTACCTTCAGGCTCTGATCAGTCCCTACACCCAAATGAGGGCATTGCGTTCATCCACCTCTGGCCTGCTGACCCCCCTACCTCTGCGGAAGCACAGTTCCCGCTCAGCCCAGTCAAAACTGTTCGCTGCTCTGGCACCCCAATGGTGGAACAAGCTCCCTCACGACGCCAGGACAGCGGAGTCACTCACCACCTTCCGGAGACACTTGAAACCTCACCTCTTTAAGGAATACCTGGGATAGGATAAAGTAATCATTCTACCCCCCCCTTACCCCACCCCAAAGAAAGAGAAGAAAAAAAACATATTGTAAAGTGGTTATCCCACTGGCTATAGGGTGAATGCACCAATTTGTAAGTCGCTCTGGATAAGAGCGTCTGCTAAATGACGTAAATGTAAATGGATTAATTCTTTCAATTTAATACCACTCTTCACTGAGCACAGGAACTGGCTGCCTCCCGAGTGGCGCAGTGGTCTAAGGCACTGCATCGCTATGCTAGCTGTGCCACTAGAGATCCTGGTTCGAATCCAGGCTCTGTCATAGCTGGCCGTGACCGGGAGACCCATGGGGCGGCGCACAATTGGCCCAGCGTCGTCCAGGGTAGGGGAGGGAATGGCCGGCATGGATGTAGCTCAGTTGGTAGGTTCGATTCCCACGGGGGGCCAGTATGAAAAAAATCAAATAATAATAATAATAATAATGTATTCACCCACTAACTGTAAGTCGCTCTGGATAAGAGCGTCTGCTAAATGACTAAAATATAAATGTAAACAGGTGTTGTACCTCATTTCCCTCATTCAGGGAAGAGTAGTTATAGTCATAACTAGGACTGTTGTGGTGACCATATTACTGCCACACAAGTAGTAAAATTCCATGTGACTGTTGAGACACGGTAATCTTGTTAATGCACTCTGGACATGCTTTAGTAGTACCCAACTTGCTAACTACCATCAGGTCCTAATGGCCTGGTACTCAGGGCTCTATTGTCCCTCTGACATCAATGCAATCGAAAATCACATCAAACACTTTATCAAAACAGTAGGCCTATTGTACTTTCTAAAAAACTCACCTCACTGTGATGATCAATTTGAAGAAAGAAATTCAACAGCAGGTTGAAATTGTGTAAAACATGGTTGTTGTGTATGTTCTTTCAAAGCACAATGAAATGGGCAGCGCTTTCTAAGGTGATGATTAATTCAAAACACCTATACCATATTAGAGCTTATGCATATGCATAGGGTTATGAGCCCAAGCCTGAAAGAAAAACCTGAATTAAAATTATGATTGTGCCATTATACAATACACAGCCTACCACATATTAGGAATGGCAGAAAAACAAAACAAAACAGATTTAAGATGTCTTTGGTACATAATTGGTTTAGCCTTTGAGTGTGGACTGTACTATTATGCATACTGGATGGACTGGTTTCCTTATGCTAGGCTCCAAAATATATATCCAAGAGCCTGGGAGAGAAGGTATAGCCCTAGGCGATGCTGTTGGTTCATTGGTTGTGCAGGGCGGCTTACAGTTAGCCTACAATTAGTAAATTTATATTTGATTTTGAATGGCCTATTAATAGGAATCTTTTAAAATATTTTCATAATTAATTGGGAGACACATTAACTTTAGCTATACAGAATCTCACCCCCATCCATTTCCATCTCCTTCTCTGTCCTTTATTCCTTGCTCGAGCGTGCAGCGAAAACATGTTACTATTGATGTTCCCAAACAGATTTGACTTGGTTTCCCAAATTAAGCACTGGGTAGCTGCAGGAACAAAGTTTATGAGCCCATGGCATACAGAGTTTGGGCGGAATATCACCTGTCGGGCAGCGAGAGCATGCTCCTCAAACAGTGGTTGATGCATGGAGTGAAATAAGTGTTGTTATATTTATTTCTTAAAGCACATGCCTTAGAATGTATAAAACCGAAGTAGCCTACAAAACGGACCTGCGGGAAAGCGTGTGGCCTCCTTTCGCTATTCTAGTGCATACAGATTACGTATTTTTTCCCCTGCCCATGGGCTATTCTAAATCGAAACTAATTTTACATATTAGTAAAGACAAGATTACATTGAGAATAGTCTGATGGGTGAAAATATGATCACCTGATGAGAGAACAGCTTGCAAGCTTTTTGCTACTTTCTCAAATCATCAATAGCCTATAGTCACACCATGCAGCCCATATATGTTTAGAAATAAATTCTAAGGTTTGTATCATTCACAACTAAAGTTGCCAAATAACTCTAAATCTAGCATACAGGACCTGTTTCAAATTATTGCTTTTATGCTCAACATAACCACTTCACTCGCTCCATAATGGGAAAATATCCTTTCTATTTTATTCAGCTAAGTTCAATTATATTCTTCTTACTATCAAATAAAATAATGGCACGGGACTTAAAAGCATATTTTGTCAGCTAAATGAACAAGCCTACAGCCTATGGCATGCAGCATAGTCAGATAACATACTGTAGGCCTACAGCAGGCCAACTCATATTCTGTCCTTCTGAAATACATTTTCTTCATATCATAATGTTTCTTTAGGCCTGACTAAAATAAATAATGGCTGTATTGTGATGGTGTAAATTAAATTGATTTATATAAATTCTGGCGTTTGATTGCAAATATGCAGACGGAGTCGAATAGAGAACACACAGAAGGCTGTTGTATAAAACACCTGTCTCCGGATTAGATCTTCAAACTAAGGGCAACCTAGCCTCTTTGGCCACAGCATGGTCCGTTTATATTTCGAATAACCAAGCGACTTAACGCTAGCTACGTATACTAAACAAGAGAGCTACCCAAGCAATTCCACCGTTAGGAAGCCTGAATAGCTAGCCCGAATCTGCGAATTAGCTAACCTGGCTAGCAAGCTATGCAGCGCTTGTTAGCTAGATTGGTTTTGAACGTCTACTTTGGACCATAACCGGCCACAGAGCGCACAGGAGCCGGAAGACATTCGACGCGACCAATGATCCAATCCATCTTCACGTCCCTCAGCCGAGGTACGGGCACCCGGGAGAGGAAGTCACCATCAGACACACCAAGCCCTCTAAAGAATGCTACACGATTGCCAAGAGAACCTGCACCACAGACTAGTAGGGAACAGTGCCCGCCGTCCACTAGTCTCGCACACAAACAGATTCAAGTGACAGCAGCCTGAGCATGCACCGAGCCGAAACATACAAGACAACAAACGTGAGTATCTTTTAATTCATTGGGGCTTGGTCGCGAACCTGGCTTCTTAGCCTTCATTGCTTCGGTCATGTTAGCCATCTTACTTATTGCTATAGCCAGATCAAGCAATCCGAAGAATAACTAATTGTTCATCATTAGGAAACTTATGAGAACCATACAAACATCCACACTCAACGTTGAAGGGTGAGCACGCTCTACCACTAAGGGACAGTTTAGTTGGCGCTATGTAAGATAGTCTCTTGTTGCAATTGCTTGTTTTAGTAGCGTGAATCGTTCCTGTTCACGCTGAGGTTAAGAGCGGAATAATTGAAGGAATGAATCAGAGCCTCACGCTTGTCACCTGTGGAAGGCGGGGCTTCCAGCGAGGCGCGGATTTCATTGCCTTTGCCAAGCATGATTTTATATCCGTCAACCCAAGTCGCGAGAGTGCGACTCCCCATAGTATGTTGTACCGAAGTTGACTGACTGAAAGGGAACTGGAATCGGAGTACAGCTTGAGTTTGTTTGGAGAGTGACTGCCTTGTTATGGGAAGTGGAGTTGACTGACCATTGTGGGAGACAGTGTGCAGGAAGGAGTCATCCACCAGGAGGCAGTGTCCCTCTGACCAGCATTGAGGCTCTCCTCCCACCACCAGCTCACACTGAGGTGGGATCTGCACTCCTAAAATGTGGTGGTGTCAAAAGGATAGATTCATGGCAATTATATAACTACACTGATTTGCATTGTATATAGCACACTTGACTTACATACTAACACTTTGTTAACAAACAGTGAAGTAAAACAACCTCGTTTTTGGGGTTATGATGGAGTTAGATAGTTGACCTAAGCTCATGAGGCATTTCTTTATCAAACGGTATATCATTAATTTCAATTATCGTTAATATTAGACTGCACATTTAATGGCCAAAATCATGCACAGAGAGCATGTAAGCAAAACTTTCCCAAATTGTCAAGAACCATACTGAGACCTAATGATATGTGGGCTGGAACATGTCTGACACTAGCAGCCAGAACCCGGCGCCCCCCAGGGAGTTGCTACTTATGAAGGTGCGCAAGGTGAGAAGAGTGCGGTAGGTGCAGGGACAGGAGCGCCAGTTCCCTGCTACACACACGCCTGCGTTGTACAAGGGGAACACGGCTTGGCCCTGGGAGAGACACATAGACCTGTTACAGATAGACCTGCCTTGTCACACACACAGGCACAACTGTGTTAAATAAATGTTACACACACCACTGCAACATACAAACACAGCTATTTCAAACCCATGTACCCACACGCATTTGTATTGTATGTGTTTTGAACTGCTGCACTGCATGCACATTAGCACATATTTGTTTATGTATGACAATTTTATAGTTCTGATAATGTTGCCTCAATGCTTTTCCACTAAACAAATAAGGAGAACGTAGCCATGTGGCTTTTGTAGGCTGGTATTTAGTTTAATAATTAAATTTGAGTGTCATTATTTATATCATCGATAGAGCCTAGGGGAGAGTGGGGTAAATTGGGCCAAAGGGGTAAGTTTCTAGGAAACCATACACAAAATGAATCATTTGACCAAATATTTAGGAAGAGGTCATCATTTCATTGAGTCTATGAAAGAAGAAACCACATGGAAAAAGTGGTAAGCAAGTTAGGTCCCAAAAACATTTTCACCAAGTAAAATTAATTTATTGTTAGAGGTTTCATGATGCTTGTCTCTAAACCAAAGTTGTTCATTTTAATAATGTTCTATACATCCGTTGGGGTCTCTATAAGTTTCAATATGAGGTCCTAAACCTAGCATGAAAGTGCATCATTGTAGCTGTGTGGGCTAATATAGTCAAAATGTTTGCCTTGGGGTAAATTGTGGCAATCAGAGGAGTTGAGCTAGAACTTTCGAATACCTGAGGGACAAGCTAATGGCAAGCAGATTGTCCTTACCGGCCCTATCCCAACATACGGTCATGGAGTTGATCGTTTCTCTCTGCTATTTGCACTGGACTCGTGGATGAAATCGAAACTCTGACTCTAAAAAGTGTTGGATTTTAACGACAACTGATTTATTTTGTGAGCAACCTCAGTTCTCAAAAAGGGATGGCTTACACCTGAATAGAAGAGGAGCTAGAATGCTGAGTTCTAATATTGCAAATATACTAAACAAGTGATGGGATTTCAGTCCTGGCCCTCAACAGGTAACCCTCATTGATTATTGTTTTAAATCTTATATCTTATACCATTTCAAGCCAGACCTACAGTATTTTTAAACAAGGGGTTACCTACTGAACATAGCATGTTTGCGCTAGAGACTGACCATCTGATCTGAAATCCTGCAGCTGTAGCCTTGGACTGATTCATGTAAATACCAGAAGTTTGATTTCTAAAATGATTTTTTAGTAATCCTGGCTTCCCAAACCAACGCAAACATTCTGATAATCACTTGGTCTTGGTTAAATAACTGTGCCGAACTCTGACGGGTTCTAATGTTTATTCACTACCAGTTTAAAGGTTTGGACACACCTACTCATTGTGAGAGCAAATATTACAAGATTATGCTATAATACTGTTAATGCATCAAATGGTTGTTTTCTGCAATAGAATAGGGTTCTTAGAAACTCTCATGTGTCTGGGTTAACATTGACAGTATATTTATGATGCCTTTGGTGATAAAACCTACAGCATGCATTCCATAGAATGAGTTGGTGTTTGTGTAATGAGGTACCAGGGAGAGATGGCTCAGGTATGGATAATGATGAGAGGAAGCTTGTTTTGGGGGCCAAACTCTGGTTTCTGTACAATAAGAACAGTCTTCACGGCAAATGCTATCTGGCTAGGAGATACTCCTTTCTCATATATCAAGTCTCACCTTGTGACCCATTCAATACATCTGTTATTTGTCATATAATATAGACTAAGAGGGTGTATCTTTTGCTATAAAATATATTTGTATTCTTTGTGTCGGGGCTCTCAGCCAACAATCAAGCCTTGTTGCTAAGTTTTGAATAAAGTAATATCCTGATTGGTGATCTTGTACAGATGAACGTGGTACCTTCAGGCGTTTGGAAATTGCTCCCAAGGATGAACCAGACTTGTGGAGGTCTACAATGTTCTTTTCTGAGGTCTTGGCTGATTTTATTTTGATTTTCCCATGATGTCAAGCAAAGAGGCACTGAGTTTGAAGGTAAGCCTTGAAATACATCCACAGGTACACCTCCAATTGACTCAAATGATGTCAATTAGCCTAACAGAAGCTTCTAAAGCCATGACATCATGTTCTGAAATTTTCCAAGCTGTTTAAAGGCACAGTCAACTTAGTGTATGTAAACTTCTGACCCACTGGAATTGTGATACAGTGAATTATAAGTGAAATAATCTGTCTGTAAACAATTGTTGGAAAGGTTACTTGTGTCATGCACAAAGTAGATGTCCTAATGGACTTGCCAAAACTATAGTTTGTTAACAAGACATTTGTGGAGTTGTTGAAAAACAAGTTTTAATGACTCCAACCTAAGTGTATGTAAACTTCCGACTTCAACTGTATTTTCTATCTTAAAATAGCCACCCTTTGCCTTGATGAGAGCTTTGCACACTCTTGGCATTCTTTCAACCAGCTTCATGAGTTAGTCACCTGGAATGCATTTCAATTAACAGGTGTGCCTTCTTAAAAGTTAATTCATGGAATTTTGTTCCTTCTTAATGCGTTTGAGCCAATCAGTCCATATTATGGCAAGAACAGCTCAAATAAGCAAAGAGAAACAACAGTCCATCATTACTTTAAGACATGAAGGTCAGTCAATACGGAAAATTAAGAACTTTGAAAGTTTCTTCAAGTGCAGTCGCAAAAACCATCAAGCGCTATGATGAAACTAGCTCTCATGAGGACCGCCACAGGAATGGAAGACCCAGAGTTACCTCTGCTGCAGAGGATACGTTCATTAGAGTTACTAGCATAAGAAATTGCAGCCCAAATAAATGCTTCATTGAGTTCAAGTAACAGACACATCTCAACATCAACTGTTCAGAGGGGACTGTGTGAATCAGGCCTTCATGGTAGAATTGCTGCAAAGAAACCACTCCTAAAGCACACCAATAAGAAGAAGAGACCTGCTTGGGCCAAGAAATGTGTCCTTTTTGGTTCCAACCGCCGTGTCTTTGTGAGACACAGTGTGGGTGAACGGATGATCTCGGCATGTGTAGTTCCCACCGTAAAGCATGGAGCAGGAGGTGTAATGGTGTGGGGGTGCTTTGCAGGTGACACTGTCTGTGAATACAAGGCACACTTAACCAGCATGGCTACCACAGCATTCTGCAGCAATACGCAGTGGGACTATCATTTGTTTTTCAACAGGACAATGACCCAACACACCTCCAGGCTGTGTAAGGGCTATTTTACCAAGAAGGAGAGTGTGTCACGGTTTCGGCCGAGGCTGCCTCTCTCCCTTGTTCGGGCAGGCTTCGGCGTTCGTCGTCTCCGGAATTCTAGCTGCCACCGATTGATGTTTCATGTTCGTTTGCTTTTGTCTGTTTGTTTCTACACCTGTTTCTGTTTTGTAGTAATTAGTGTCCTATAAGTTTCTCGTTGTGTTTGTCTTGTGTTGTGTGTGATTGTTACCGTCAGTCTGTGTATTGCTCGGTTGAGCGTTATTTTCTCCACTGTTTGCTGGAGCGTTCGTTGCACTTGTGTGTGCACTTATTATTCCTGACGCACCTGTTTGTGCGCATTGTCTTTTCGCCTTCGTGCGTATTTTGCTGTCAGGCTTATTTCGTCCTGTTGCCTGTGTTTAGGCAGGAATACAGCTTTTTGGAATTCAGTCTGCTTCCTGCGTTTGATTCCTACACCACACCTACAACACGACCTGACAGAGTGATGGAGTGCTGCATGAGATGACCTGGCCTCCACAATACCCCGACCTCAACCCAATTGAGATGGTTTGGGATGAGTCAGACGGCAGAGTGAAGGAAAAGCAGCCAACAATTACTCAGCATATGTGGGAACTCCTTCAAGACTGTTGGAAAAGCATTCCAGATGAAGCTGGTTGAGAGAATGCCAAGAGAGTACAAAGCTGTCATCAAGGCAAAGGGTGGCTATTTGAAGAATTAGTAGAAAACCTTTTTGGTTACTACATGATTCCATATGTGTTATTTCATATTTTATGTATTTATTTCACCTTTATTTAACCAGGTAAGCCAGTTGAGAACATGTTCTCATTTACAACTGCGACCTGGCCAAGAAAAAGCAAAGCAGTGCGATAAAAACAACAACACAGAGTTACATATGGGGTAAAACAAAACATAAAGTCCAAAATACCACAGAAAATATATATACAATGTGTGCAAATGTAGCAAGTTATGGAGGTAAGGCAATAAATAGGCCATAGTGCAAAATAATTACAATTAGTATTAACACTGGAATGATAGATGTGCAAGAGATGATGTGCAAATAGAGATACTGGGGTGCAAATGAGCAAAATAAATAACAATATGGAGATGAGGTAGTTGAGTGGGCTAATTTCAGAAGGGCTGTGTACAGGTGCAGTGATCAGTAAGGTGATCTGACAACTGATGCTTAAAGTTAGTGAGGGAGATAAGTGTCTCCAGCTTCAGAGATTTTTGCAGTTTGTTCCAGTCATTGGCAGCAGATAACTGGAAGGAATGGCGGCCAAAGGAGGTGTTGGCTTTGGGGATGACCAGTGAGATATACCTGCTGGAGCGCATACTACGGGTGGGTGTTGCTATGGTGACCAATGAGCTAAGATAAGGCGGGGATTTGCCTAGCAGTGATTTATAGATGGCCTGGAGCCAGTGGGTTTGGCGACGAATATGTAGTGAGGACCAGCCAACAAGAGCGTACAGGTCACAGTGGTGGGTAGTATATGGGGCTTTGGTGACAAAACGGATGGCACTGTGATAGACTACATCCAATTTGCTGAGTAGAGTGTTGGAGGCTATTTTGTAAATGACATCGCCGAAGTCAAGGATCGGTAGGATAGTCAGTTTTACGAGGGCATGTTTGGCAGCATGAGTGAAGGAGGCTTTGTTGTGAAATAGGAAGCCAATTCTTGATTTAACTTTGGATTGGAGATGCTTAATGTGAGTCTGGAAGGAGAGTTTACAGTCTAACCAGACACCTAGGTATTTGTAGTTGTCCACATACTCTAGGTCAGACCCGTCGAGAGTAGTGATTCTAGTCGGGTGGGCGGGTGCCAGCAGCGTTCGATTGAAGAGCATGCATTTAGTTTTACTAGTGTTTAAGAGCAGTTGGAGGCCACGGAAGGAGTGTTGTATGGCATTGAAGCTCGTTTGGAGGTTTGTTAACACAGTGTCCAATGAAGGGCCAGATGTATACAAAATGACATTCATAAAGAACAACTTAAATATTATGGGTCTATTTCCATCTCTGTCCCTAAGCAGTTTGAATGTCTAGTCCTTAATGTGGGCTTTGGTAGTAATCCCCAGCTAACGCTAGTGGGAATTTATCGCCCTCCCTCGGCTCCCCCCATGTGTTCTTAGCTAATTGTCTGACTTGCTATCTATGTATGCTAAATCTGAATTATTAATAATGGGTGATCTTAACCTGGATTGGTTGATGCCAGTGTCATATAGGCTGAAATATATTTGTACTGAGCTAAACTTAACTCCGCTGATAACTAAACCAACCTGCCCCAACTTTAAACACCCTGATAAATCTACTCTTTTAGATATTCTGACAAATGCCCCTCATAAGTATATAGCCAATTGAATATTTGCTATGAGCTCAGTGACCATTGTCCCATTGCTTGCATAAAAGATGCTTAACTACCTAAATCACGGCCATGAGTAACATTTCTTGTCTGACCTGGGGTTGTGTGACTGGGGGGATGTGTCATCCATCTCTGACTCGGCTCTGTCCCTTAATTGTTTTACCTCTCTGTTCAACTCTGTTGCAGATAAGCATGCTCCATTTAAAATACTAAGGGTAAAAGACAGATCTAACCCATGGTTCACCCATGAATTGTCTGAAAAAGTACAATAAAGAAACTTAGCCTGGGCTAAGGCTAGGTTGACTGATTATGCATCTGATTGGCAGTCCTTCAGACATTTGAGAATTAGATGTCTAACTCTGGTTAGAAAGGCAAAATCAACATACTTCTTGAATTTTCTGAGAGTGGTGGAAATCCAGCTAACTTCTGGAAAGTCCTTGAAGCAAAATTCCACCCCCTTATTGCCCCAACAGGTTATGACAGTCTCTGGTCCTATAATAGATCAAATGAAAAATTGTGATGCTTTTAATAACCATTTTGCCTCAGCTGGCCACCTATTTGAAAGAATAGTTTCTGAAAATTCCTTTATTTCCACTAGAGGGAGTCCTTTATTAAAATCATTTTAAAAAACAACTTGCAGAGAATGATCCACTCCTAGTCACACATTCTTTATTTTCAACCATATTTTGTCTCTGATGTACTAAATGCCCTGTTAAAAATCCATGTAAAAGAATCCACAGGGGCTAATTCGCTTGAGCCCTTCTTACTACAGCTCTCTTCCCCACTTATTTCAGAAACATGAACCTATATTTTTAACTTGACAATTATTTCTGGTATCATCCCTAAGATATGGAAAGCGGCACATGTCCTCCCCCTACACAGAGCCCCTTTTGACTTAGATAGCTTGGAAATCGGATGGTAGTTATCTTGCCTCACCTAAGAACTTTTAACTTCTCATTATATTCTTAATGTGCACCAATCAGGTTTTAGACCTGGACATAGCATCATTTCAGCTGCTATGCTTGTCTTAGATTATACAGTGCCTTGCAAAAGTATTTATCCCCCTTGGCGTTTTTCCTATTTTGTTGCATTACAACCTGTAATTTAAATGGATTTTTAATTGGATTTCATGTAATGGACATACACAAAATAGTCCAAATTGGTGAAGTGAAATGAAAAAAATAACTTGTTTCAAAAAAGCAAGGGACACCACCAAGCAAGCGACACCATGAAGACCAAGGAGCTCTCCAAACAGGTCAGGGACAAAGTTGTGGAGAAGTACAGATCAGGGTTGGGTTATAAAAAAAATATCCGAAACTTTGAACATCCCACGGAGCACCATTTAAATACATTATTAAAAAATGGAAAGAATATGGCACCAAAACAAATCTGCCAAGAGGTTGCCGCCCACCAAAACCCACAGACCAGGCAAGGAGGGCATTAATCTGAGAGGCAACAAAGAGACCAAAGATAACCTTGAAGGAGCTGCAAAGCTCCACAGCGGAGATTAGAGTATCTGTCCATAGGAATACTTTAAGCCATACACTCCACAGAGCTGGGCTTTACGGAAGAGTGGCACAAAAAAAGCCATTGCTTAAAGAAAAAAATAAGCAAACACATTTGGTATTCGCCAAAAGCCATGTGGGAGACTCCCCAAACATATGGAAGAAGGTACTCTGATCAGATGAGACTAAAATTTAGCTTTTTGGCCATCATGGAAAATGTTATGTCTGGCGCAAACCCAACACCTCTCATCATCCCGAGAACACCATCCCCACAGTGAAGCATGGTGGTGGCAGCATCATACTGTGGGGATGTTTTTCATCGGCAGGGACTGGGAAACTGGTCAAAATTGAAGGAATGATGGATGGCGCTAAAAACAGGGAAATTCTTGAAGGAAACCTGTTTCAGTCTTCAAGAGATTTGAGACTGGGACAGAGGTTCACCTATCAGCAGGACAATTACATTTTACATTTACATTTTAGTCATTTAGCAGACACTCTTATCCAGAGCGACTTACAGTTAGTGAGTGCATACATTTTTTCATACTGGCCCCCCGTGGGAAACGAACCCACAACCCTGGCGTTGCAAGCACCATGCTCTACCAACTGAGCTACAGGGGACTAAGCATACTGCTAAAGCAACACTCGAGTGGTTTAAGGGGAAACATTTTAATGTCTTGGAATGGCCTAGTCAAAGCCCAGACCTCAATCCAATTGAGAATATGTGGTATGACTTAAAGATTGCTGTACACCAGCGGAACCCATCCAACTTGAAGGAGCTGGAGCAGTTTTGCCTCGAAGAATGGGCAAATATCCCAGTGGCTAGATGTGCCAAGCTTATAGAGACATACCCCAAGAGGCTTGCAGCTGTAATTGCTGCAAAAGGTGGCTCTACAAAGTATTGACTTTGGGGGGGTGAATAGTTATGCACGCTCAAGTTCTGTTTTTTAGTCTTATTTCTTGTTTGTTTCACAAAAAAAATTATTTTCAATCTTCAAAGTGGTAGGCATATTGTGTAAATCAAATGATACAAACCCCCCAAGAATCATTTTAAATTCCAGGTTGTAAGGCAACAAAATAAGAAAAATGCCAAGGGGGGTGAATACTTGCGCAAGCCACTGTATGTTAAATTGCTTAGATCATAAAAAACATTGTGTTGCCTCATTTATAGACCTGTCCAAGGCCTTAGACACTGTCGACCATTACCTACTCATTCATAGGTTGTCTGAATTGGGCCTAGATCAGGCTTCTTGCAAGTGGTTTAAGAATTACTTGACAGACAGAACACAATGTGTATTTCCTGATGGTGTCAAGTCTAGTTTCCTTGATATTATGAAAGGTGTACTGCAAGGGTCAATACTGGGACCTGTTCTTTAAATAATATTGATATATCTGTTAAAACCTGTTACATTCATCTGTATTCAGATGATACGGTTACGTATGCCATTGCCTCAACTGTTGACCAAGCTACACTACCGTTCAAAAGTTTGGGGTCACTTAGAAATGTCTTCTTGAGATTAGTTGAGTATCTGGAGCATCAGCAATTGTGGGTTCAATTACAGGCTCAAAATGGCCATAAACAAATACTTTTCTTCTGAAACTCGTCAGTCTATTCTTGTTCTGAGAAATGAAGGCTATTCCATGCGAGAAATTGCCAAGAAACTGAAGATCTTGTACAATGCTGTGTACTACTCCCTTCACAGAACAGCGCAAACTGGCTCTAACCAGAATAGAAAGAGGATTGGGAGGCCCCGGTGCACAAGAAAAAGCCATATCTCAGACTGGCCAATACAAAGAAAAGATTAAGATGGGCAGTCTGAGATATGGCTTTTTCTTTGCAACTCTGCCTAGAAGGTCAGAATCCCGGAGTCACCTCTTCACTGTTGACGTTGAGACTGGTGTTTTGGGGGTACTATTTAATGAAGCTGCCAGTTGAGGACCTGTGAGGCGTCTGTTTCTCAAACTAGACACACTAATGTATTTGTCCTCTTGCTCAGTTGTGCACCGGGGCCTCTCAATCCTCTTTCTATTCTGGTTAGAGACAGTTTGCGCTGTTCTGTGAAGGGAGTAGTACACAGCATTGTACAAGAGTTTCAGAAGAAAGTTATTTGTTTCTGGACATTTTGAGCCTGTAATCGAACCCACAATTGCTGATGCTCCAGATACTCAACTAGTCTCAAGAAGGCCAGTTGTATTGCTTCTTTAATCAACACAACAGTTTTCAGCTGTGCTAACATAATTGGAAAATGGTTTTCTAATGATCAATTAGCCTTTTAAAATGATAAACTTGGATTAGCAAACACAACGTGCCATTGGAACACAGGACTGATGGTTGTTGATAATGGGCCTCTGTACGCCTATGTAGATATTCCATTAAAATCTGCCGTTTCCAGCTACAATAGCCATTTACAAAATTAACAATGTCTACACTGTATTTCTGATCAATTTGATGTTATTTTAATGGACAACAAAATTGCTTTTCTTTCGAAAACAAGGACATTTCTAAGTGACCCCAAACTTTTGAACGGTAGTGTATGTTAGAGCTGCAAACTGCCTTTTTGCCACACAGAAAGCCCTTGTTGACTTAAAACTTGTACTTAATGCAGGCAAAACTAAATATGTTGTTTTCTAATTCATGCAAAAATGTCTCAGATGGCTTAAACATTTATTAATTGGATGTTCTCTCAACGATTGAGTTTGCACCTATAAATATCTGGGCGTTTGGATAGACAAACATTTTTAAAAAAACATACGGATGAGATAGTTAAGATGCTGATATTTAAAGTGGGCTTTTTAAAATTTAACAGACTATGCCTCTCCTTAAACAGCAGGAAACAGGTTGTACAGTCAACCTTCCTGCCAGTTCTCAACTATGGTGACACCCTCTATCAGAATGCAGCCACTACTCTAAAACCCTTGGTGCAGTTTGCCACAGCTCTCTTTACTTTATCACAGCTGACAGGTTTAATACTAAATCACTGCATCCTGTATCAGAAGGTTGGCTGGACCTCACTAAAGTCCCGTAGATCATTTCATTACAAAGCTCTGCTCCACAAGTTTCCAGCGTACCTCACATTTAAGGTATAAAAACATGAGGCACCAAACATGTTCACAGCGTTGGTTAACTCTTGAAGTCCCTGTAGTCTTTAGTTTTCTTTAGGATTGTGGCATAGCAAGAGTTAGAAGTGCAAACTTGCAGCACCAAAGCTTAGTGGCAGCTTGACTGCAACAGTGCAGACTGCCTCCATTTGAAGTGAATGACTTCCACTGAATTTAAAATGTGTGTGTGTGTAGTGTGGGACTAGTAGTGCAGGCTCAGAGGATATGGAGACATTAAACATATTCCTTCTCCCTCTGTTTTGGAAACACTCACTGATGTGACATGACTGGATCTGTGAAAGCTATGTAAGAGAACCTTTGCTTTCACTTAATTGTCCGATCAGGTTAGGTCAGTGACCTAAATCAAGAAAATGAGGAAGGAACAATTAAAAGGTGTTGAACAGGTACATGCTCATTGGGAGTTGTAGGCTTGTGTACCTTAGGTCCCAGGCCGGTCCAGCCCATCTTTGGATCCATGCCTCTCTGGTAGACCGCCTGGAACTCTGCAAGGATTACAGGATAGTTGGCCTCCAAGACCTCAATGTCATGTCGATGGGCGTCACGTGGGAAAAAAGGAATGCTGGGGACATCTGGGAGGAAGAAGAGATGAGGCTTTTGGATGGAGGAGCGATCATTTAATGTGGCCTGAGAAAGACAAATCACAGAGAAAGAGTCATACATTCTAGAGAAAGAACTGAACATTAGACATTGGTTAATACATATTTATTGTAATTGTTTTACACTGAGGATGAAAACAAAAACATGCAAGTGATGTTTTTGTTGTATTTTTCTTTTTTCTTTCTGTTCTTTAAATCCCAACCACCAGGACACCAAACACACACCGAGAGGTACCCTTCCCCAGATCTGTGCCTCGACACAATCCTGTCTTGGAGCTCTACAGACAATTCCTTCGACCTCATGGCTTGGTTTTTAATCTGACATGCACTGTCAACTGTGGGACCTTATATAGATTGGTGTGTGCCTTTTCAAATCATGTCCAATCAATTTAATTTACCACAGGGGGACACCAATCAAGTTGTAGAAACATCTCATGGATGATCAATGGAAACAGGATGCACCTGAGCTCAATTTTGAGTCTCATAGCAAATGGTCTGAATACTAATGTAAATAATGTAAAACAAACAAATGCAGATAGTTTGTCGTCATTTCAGCTGCAGAGTTTTACATGATTGTTTGCTGTCGACGGATAGCTAGCGACAAGAATGTTAGCCAACCTTCATTGCAACCATTCTTTGATTGCATAGCAACAATAAATAATTGTATTGTTAATACATTTGTAAAAATTTCTAAAAACCTGTTTTTGCTTTGTTATTATGGGGTATTGTGTGTAGATTGATGAGGGGGGAAAAAACTATTTAATCAATTTTAGAATAAGGCTGTAACGTAAGAAAATGTGAACCATTCTTGATACACACAGGAAACTGTTGAGCGTGAAAAACCCAGCAGCTTTGCAGTTCTTGACACAAATTGCGTCTGGCACCTACTACCAAACCCCGTTCAAACGCTTACATTTTTGTCATTTAGCAGACGCTCTTATCCAGAGCGACTTACAGGAGCAATAAGTGCCTTGTACAAGGGCACAGACATTTTTCACCTAGCTCAGGGATTCGAACCAGCGACCTTCGGTTACTGGCACAATGCTCTTAACTGCAGGGCTACCTTAAATATTTTGTCTTGTCCATTCACATCTCAATTGTTTCAAGGCTTAAAAATTACTCTTTAACCTGTCTCCTCCCATCCCCTGCCTTTCTGTAAGCAGTAGGAAGCAGATTATTCAGTCAACCTTTTAATCTGTTCTTGATTATGGTGATGTTATTTATCAAAGTGCAGCTGCTACTACTCTTAAACCTTTGGATGCCATCTACCATAGTGCCCTTCATTTTGTTACAGGTGACAGTTTTGATACTCATAACTGCATCCTGTATCAAAAGGTTGGCTGGACTTCACTATCAGAGGAGGAAGGAGAGGACCATTCTCAGTGAATTTCATACAAATAAAAATTATAAAACATTGAAAAAGTTATCCTTTTTAGATAAAACTATACTAAATATATTCACATCACCAAATAATTGATTAAAACACACTCTTTTGTAATGGTTACAGTAGCCGCAACATCACTCTGTAGGGTAGCACCAAGGTGTAGCCGGAGAACAGCTAGCTTCCATCCTCCTCTTGGTACATTGACTTCAATACAAAACCTAGGAGGCTCTTGGTTCTCACCCCCTTCCATAGACATACAAAGTAATTATGACAACTTCCGGAGGACGTCCTCCAACCTATCAGTGCTCTTGCAGCATGAACTGACATGTTGTCCACCCAATCAAAGGATCAGAGAATGCATCTAGTACTGAAAGCATAAGCTTTTCAACAAATTAATTTCTTCAAAAATGAAGCAGCAAGAGACAGTAATTTTTTTTCAGTTTCACTTACTTAGCTAGCAAATGCAGCTGGCTAGTTTAGTTACTCAAACACCAGGCTCAAACAGAGGGATGCTACGTTAGCTAGCTGGCTATGATTATCCAACAGAACACTGGAACTCTTCCAAGTCAAGGTAAGCTTTTGGTTTTATTAATTTATTGCCACCGGGGCCCGCCGGTCTAACTGCATGATTCGTCTACTCCTGGCACTGACGAAGATGGCGGCCTCGCAACTAGCTCTTAGGAAACTTTGCAGTATTTTGTTTTTTTTAAGTATTTTTTTTACATTATTAGCTCAGAAAGTGTTTTGCATCATTACATACAGCTGGGAAAAACTATTGGATATCAGAGCGGCGGTAACTCACCAGCATTACGACCAGAAATATGACTTTCCCGAAGCAGATCCTTTGTTTGCTCTCCCCAGGGCAACTGAACTGATTCCAGCGGCCGACCCAAAACATTGCCAGCGGAGGAGAGGCACTCGGAGTGGCCTGCTGGTTCGACTTAGGAGGCGTGCACACCACCCAACGCTTCCAAGTATCCTACTTGCTAATGTTCAATCTTTGGTTAATAAAGTCGATGAACTACGGGCAATGATTTCTTTCCAGAGAGACATCAAGGCCTGTAACATACTCTGTTTCACGGAAACATGGCTCTCTTGGGATATTCTGTCAAAATCGGTCCAGCCAGATGGGTTCTCAGTTCATCGCACAGACAGGAATAAATATCTCTCCGGGAAGCAGAAGGGCAGAGGTGTGTGTTTCATGATTAACGACTCATGGTGTAATTGTAGTAACATACAGGAACTCGAGTCCTTCTGTTCACCCGACCTAGAATATCTCACTATCAAATGCCGACCGTATTATCTCCCAATATAATTTTCTTCGGTTATAGTCACGGCCGTGTATATCCCCCCTCAAGCCGATACCACGACGGCCCTCAAAGAACTTCACTGGACTTTATGCAAACTGGAAACCACATA
Source organism: Coregonus clupeaformis (assembly GCF_020615455.1). Classification (NCBI taxonomy): domain Eukaryota; kingdom Metazoa; phylum Chordata; class Actinopteri; order Salmoniformes; family Salmonidae; genus Coregonus; species Coregonus clupeaformis. Next base: position 45,598,635 of record NC_059198.1, on the reverse strand, counting down.
TCCTGAGGCTGCATTTATTGTAGCCGGGAATTTTAACAAAGCAAATTTGAGGACTAGGCTGCCAAAGTTCTATCAACATATCGACTGTTGTACTCGTGCTGCCAAAATCCTTGACCATTGCTATTCAAACTTCCGGGATGGTTATAAGGCCCTCCCCCGCCCTCCTTTTGGCAAATCTGACCTCGACTCCATTTTGCTTCTCCCTTCCTATAGGCAGAAACTCAAACAGGAAGTACCCGTGCTAAGGACTATTAAACACTGGTCTGACCAATCGGAATCCACGCTTCAAGATTGTTCTGATCACGCGGACTGGGATATATTCCGGGTAGCTTCTGAAAATAATTTAGACTAATACACTGAAACAGTGACTGAGTTTATCAGGAAGTGTATAGGTGATGTTGTGCCCACTGTGACTATTAAAACCTACCCTAACCAGAAACCGTGGATAGACGGCAGCATTTGAGCAAATCTAAAAGCGCGAACCACCGCATTCAACCATGGCAAGGTGACTGGGAATATGGCAGAATACAAACAGTGTAGCTACTCACTCCGCAAGGCAATTAAACTGGCAAAACATCAGTATAGAGACAATGGAGTCGCAATTCAACGGTTCAGACACGAGACGTATGTGGCAGGGTCTACAGACAATCACGGACTACAAAAAGAAAACCAGCCACGTCACCGACACTGACGTCTCGCTTCCAGACAAGCTAAACACCTTCTTCGCCCGCTTTGAGGATAACACAGTGCCACTGACGATTCCCACTACCAAGGACTGTGGCCTCTCCTTCTCCGTGGCCGACGTGATTAAGACATTTAAGCATGTTAACCCCCGCAAGGCTGCCGACCCAGACGGCATCCATAGCCGCGTCCTCAGAGCATGCGCAGACCAGCTGGCTGGTGTGTTTATGGACATATTCAATCTCTCCCTTTCCCAGTCTGCTGTTCCCACATGCTTCAAGATGGCCACCATTGTTCCTGTACCCTAGAACAATGGGTGCCAGGTAGGCGGAGTTTGTCTTTTCAGACATATGAAATGGTTCAAACTGGGAATACTTCGCCTACCCGGTGCACAGGACTTCTGAATCACGTGCATATACCACCAACAGCGCAACAGGCCTTTATCGTTGGTGATCGACTAGGAATGCCTTGAAGATCGACCAGTTGGTGACCACTACCAGTATGGTTACATTTCATATTATATACTGTAGTCAGACTTATTATTATTATAGTCAATCATATTATTATAGTCAGACTTAATGTTATTGTTATATTCAGACTTTCAGTCAATCTGTCTGCAGCAGTCTATCAACAGCTTTGAAACATGTTATACAGGACTTGTAGCACACCAAAATATTTGAAGATAAATAATGTAACCCCTTCTACCACCTCGTCCCATCTCACATGTTTAAAATGCTTTCAAGACAGAACTGAAAATGAGGCAATGGCTTTATCTCAATACTCTACAGTGGCCTCCTTTACTTTTCTCATTTCCTTCTTTCCTTTTCTTCACCCGGCTTGATCCGACACTAGTAGGATAGGTTCTAGCCAGTGAGAGGAAGCCACTGTTGAGTATTGAGACTAGGCTTGGGCGGTATCCAGATTATCATACCTTCATACCGACCTTGTGCCATACCGGGATATTCGGTAATACCGGCACTGAACACAAGGAGCGCTATTTTCAAACCCCACTCTGCCTCTGTAATCCGAAGGTTAGCAATGCTAACAAGTACATGTAAAAACCCATATAGAATGCTAACTAAATGCAAAAGTTACAAAAAAAATGATACTCAGTTTGCTGCACGCACAAAACAAATATTAGACAGCAAGGCTCTTGTTCCGGGAAGGGATTTTCTGCTGTTACCAAGCAAAGCTTTATTTTGGAAGAAGTTAACCACTTAGCTAGATAGCTAACTAGCTACTAAATTAGTAAACCAAAGCATTTGTCACATTTTAGACAGTAAACAACATCTCCACTGGGGCCCCACAAGGGTGCGTGCTCAGCCCCCTCCTGTACTCCCTGTTCACCCATGACTGCGTGGCCAAGCACGCCTCCAACTCAATCATCAAGTTTGCAGACGACACAACAGTAGTAGGCTTGATTACCAACAATGACGAGACAGCCTACAGGGAGGAGGTGAGGGCTCTGGGAGTGTGGTGCCAGGAAAATAACCTCTCACTCAACATCAACACATCGTGGACTTCAGGAAACAGCAGAATCAAACCCACAACCCTGGCGTTGCAAATGCCATGCTCTACGAACTGAGCTACATCCCTGCCGGCCATTCCCTCCCCTACCCTGGACGACGCTGGGCCAATTGTGCACCGCCCCATGCATCTCCCGGTCACGGCCGGCTATGACAGAGCCTGGATTCGAACCAGGATCTCTAGCGGCACAGCTAGCACTGCGATGCAGTGCCTTACACCACTATGCCACTCAAGACACCTACAGCACCTGATGTCACAGGAAGGCCAAAAATATTTATGTAGTGTTGTGGTGTCTCTCTTGTATTGATGTGTGTTTTGTCCTATATATATTTTTTAAATCCCAGCCCCCGTCCCCGCAGGAGACCTTTTGCCTTTTGGTAGGCCGTCATTGTAAATACGAATTTGTTCTTAACTGACTTGCCTAGTTAAATAAAGGTAAAAAAAAAAAAAAACCCTGTCGTGACTTTTCTCATGTTTTTCTCATTTGCATCAGCTAAATACATTTACTATCTATCCATTATCGCTCGCAACCCCCAGTCATAACCACGATTAGGCCTACCTGCCATGTTGGTGTAGTCTTACAGTTGCCTAGGCTACATGTATTTCATTATATCGTTTCACTTACCGTTTCTTCTCTGTAAATGCCATCACGACTGCATTATTACTGTAGGCCTACTTAAGGTCGCTGGCAATCGCAGATAATATTCAACGTAAAAAGTAGGGTGTCCAATAAATATAAAAAATTGGGACCAAGGGGTATGGGAATATGTTTACTGTATAGATAATAATCTCAGAAAACCAATGGTCAAAACTGTATCCGATCAAAATGATAGAGTTGTTTCCCCCTGTAGAATTGCTAACATTATGGGAACAAAATCAACAGAGGCCCGAAATAAAAAGTGTCCACTAAGGTTGAAAAATACTTCTCGAAAACAACACAATTTGTAGCCAAAGCTTTGTAACAAACATGGAGTTCATTGTAAGTCATCAAACTATAACCTATCTTGTTGTCACATTGTGTGTAAGTTCAATAATTGGAAAGCAATATTTATAATCGATTAAGACGTATAGGCTTTCCTATAACTATAAGACGAGCAGCTGTAATTCACCTCAAGCATCTTCCTCCTTTTATTCGTAGCCTACCTGAAATACTGATTTTCGCGTTGTAGCCTACTATTCACCTCTCTACCTAAATCCACAGGACATAGGTTAACAACATTGAGGTAAGATAGTTATCCATTTTGATACGTGACATAGGCCTATAGTATTTTCATATTTTGATGTACACTTTCATATTCAATGTGAAATACCTATCCCTTTTCGATGATTTCCCACAAAAGCAAGCGTCGTTTTGCGCAAACTCAACAGAGCTTCAAGCATTGGCGACTAAAGACTTTACAATTCCAAGCCTGCATATTTCAGCTCCGGTCATCCTAATTGTACTTTTTGCAACCTGCAGAAAAAAATGTAAAAGGACCTTTGCAACATCAAATCTCCAAAAGTTGATGCAAGGAAGCGGCATCGCTGTCAACAGTGCTCTGTGCTTTGTTGTAAGATGTATTACGTTACAAAAAGAAACTGAAAGGTCATATTTTTCTCGGGAAATGTATTTTATACCATAAAGAATTTAAATGTCCTCACTAAATTGCATTTTCTCACACTATGAGCCTGTGCCTAAAAATAAATATATCACGGGATCATTGTGGAACGGATACACAAACTGGTTGTTTGAACCTGTTAAGACCATGATGTGCACATTCCAATGATCCAATGGGACAGTCGAGACGGGATGAACGGGACAGTAGGAAAAATGTATGAGGGCTTAGGAAACACACTTTTTCTGTAGGCTATTCTTAGATTGACATGACATCTTTGGGGTGTAGTTCATTACCTGTAAAAATGGCCCTACTGTATAAAATATATGGTACCTGACCACATTGAGTTAAAGCAATCAAATACAATGATTTTTGACCGTCCGTATGACGAGGTGCCACTACTTTAGGCTAATCTACAGTATAGCCTACAATGTTTAAGATATTCTCCTATTTAATGTTATATCCTATCAAAGACATTTACGGTTGCATGATGTCATTAGTAATTGGCACCTAGAGCACTGAGAGTGATCGATGTATGCAACATTGGTCATTTGATGTTTTATGGCAGGGATGGGCAACTTTGATGGGGTGGGGGCCACCAAAAATCTGAACTCATCATAGGGGGCCGCAGTGGCTCGCGGATCTGCATACCGACAGAGCCTTTTGGGGGAAGTTTTAGAGTTAATTTCCTTCAAATCTATACATTTTGCCATGGGGTGGAGAGAAGATTTTGCAATTTTATAACTAATTTCAGACAATTCTACTAATTTTGCCATTACATTTAACATTTTATTCATTTAGCAGACGCTCTTATCCAGAGCGACTTACAGTTAGTGAGTGCATACATTTTTCATACTGGCCCCCCGTGGGAAGGTGGAGATGAACATTAGCAGTTTTACATCTAATTTCCTGCAATTCTACACATTTTGCAATAGGGTGGAGCGAAATGTTTGCTGTTTTTAGTATGATATCTGAATGAGAGTGACTAACAAAATCAATTTTGGCCCCCCGGTCGGTAATTCGATCATGATTACTACAAGTTTAGATAGTCTGGCGGCCACCTAATTTACAATCAAAAATGTTTTAGCTGTCATGTGCTAATTGAGACACCGTCAGTGACTGACATACAGTACCAGTCAAAAGTTTGGACACACCTACTCATTCAAGGGTTTTTCTTTATTTTTACTATTTTCTACATTGTAGAATAATAGTGAAGACATCAAAACTATGAAATGGCACGTGGAATCATGAAGTAACCAAAAACCCAAAAAGTGTTAAACAAATCAAAATATATTTTACATTTGAGATTCTTCAAGTAGCCACCCTTTTGCCTTGATGACAGCTTTGCACACTCTTGAAATTCTCTGAACCAGCTTCACCTGGAATGCTTTTCCAACAGTCTTGAAGGAGTTCCCACATATGCTGAGCACTTGTTGGCTGCTTTTCCTTCACTCTGGCATCCGACTCATCCCAACCCATCTCAATTGGGTTGAGGTCGGGGATTGTGGAGGCCAGGTCATCTGATGCAGCACTCCATCACTGTCCTCCTTGGTAAAAATAGCCCTTACACAGCCTGGAGGTGTGTTGGGTCATTGTCCTGTTGAAAAACAAATGATAGTCCCACTAAGCGCAAACCAGATGGGATGGCGTATCGCTGCAGAATGCTGTGGTAGCCATGCTGGTTAAGTGTGCCTTGAATTCTAAATAAATCACAGACAGTGTCACCAGCAAAGCACCCCCACACCATAACACCTCCTCCTCCATGTTTTACGGTGGGAACTAGACATGTGGAGATCATCCGTTCACCCACACCACGTCTCACAAAGACGCGGCGGTTGGATCCAAAAATCTCTAATTTGGACTCCAGACCAAAGGACACATTTCCACCGGTCTAATGTCCATTGCTCGTGTTTCTTGGCCCAAGCAGGTCTCTTCTTCATATTGGTGTCCTTTAGTAGTGGTTTCTTTGCAGATATTCGACCATGAAGGCCTGATTCACACAGTCCTCTCTGAACATTTGATGTTGAGATGTGTCTGTGACTTGAATTCCATTCCTGTGGCAGTCCTCATGAGAGCCAGTTTCATCATAGCGCTTGATGGTTTTTGCGACTGCACTTGAAGAAACTTTCAAAGTTCTTGAAACTTTCCGTATTGACTGACCTTCATGTCTTAAAGTAATGATGGACTGTTGTTTCTCTTTGCTTATTTGAGATGTTCTTGCCATAATATGGACTTGGTCTTTTACCAAATAGGGCTATCTTCTGTATACCCCCCCTCCCCCCTACCTTGTCACAACACAACTGATTGGCTCAAACACATTTAAAGGATCAAACACTTTTATTCAATTTTCGCCTAGAATGACATACCCAAATCTAACTGCCTGGAGCTTAGGACCTGAAGCAAGGATATGCATATTCTTGATACTATTTGAACACTTTGAAGTTTGTGGAAATGGGAAATTAATATAAGACAATATAACACATTGGCTCTGGTAAAAGATAATACAAACCAAAAAACGTGTGTTTTATTTTTTGTTCCATTGTCTTTGAAATGCAACAGAAAGGCCACAATATAATATTGCAGTTTAGGCGCAAATTAGAATTTGGCCACTAGATGGCAGCAGTGTGTGTGCAAAGTTTCAGATTGATCCAGTGAAGCATTGCAATACTGGACTATTTAGGATCAAGTCTGCCCAAATGTGCCGAATTGGTCAATTGGTACATTTTCAAGTACGTAACTATAGAGAACATACAAAAATGATATGGTAATACAAAATGAAAGTTTACACACTCCCAGGAATGTCAAACATGATGGATCATTAGCTTCTACACTAACTTTCACACATCTAGATGGCCGGGCGCGGTGGGTGTGGAGCTAGAGACAGCAGGGGTTCAAACTGTGGAACCCAGTTACTTCATTTGAATATAAAAATGGATTTTATCAAACAAAACTATGCTACATTTTATCTCTGGGACCCTCAGGATGACAAATCAGAGCAAGATTACTGAATGTTAGTTCATTATTTACCTTCAGAGGTGAATGTATCAAACCAGTTGCAGTGATACGTTTTTTTGTTGTTGCGCACTCTCCTCAGACAATAGCATGGTCTTTTTTCACTGTAATAGCTATTGTAAATTGGAGAGTGCAGTTAGATTAACAAGAATTTAAGCTTTCTGCCCATATAAGACATGTCTATGTCCTGGAAAGTTGCTGTAACTTAGAACAGTCATGCTAATCATATTAGCACATGTTAGCTCTACTGTCCCGTATACGGGACACCGATCCCGTAGAGGTTAAAGCACTTACATTACATATAAAACAAAAGATAAAACAGTACATCATTAAATATTATTACACCACTACATATCTACAATACCACCATACAACAATATTACAATGTATGCGTATGTCTGTAACTTTGTGTGTGTGTGTGTGTCTCTTCATAGTCCCTGCTGTTCCATAAGGTGTATTTTTTTTACCCGTTTAAAAAAAATCTTATTCTACTGCTTGCATCAGTTACCTGATGTGGAATAGAGTTCCATGTGGTCATGGCTCTATGTAGCGCCTCCCATAGTCTGTTCTGGACTTGGGGATTGTGAAGAGACCTCTGGTGGCATGTCTTGTGGGGTATGCATGGGTGTCCGAGCTGTGTGCTAGTAGTTTAAACTGACAGCTCGGTACATTCAGCTTGTCAACACTTCTTACAAAAACAAGTGGTGATGAAGTCAATCTCTCCTCTACTTTGAGCCATGAGAGATTGACATACATATTATTAATGTTAGCTCTCTGTGTACATTTAAGGGCCAGCCATGCTGTCCTGTTCTGAGCCAATTGTAATTTTCCAAGGCCCCGCTTTGTGGCACCTGAGCACACAACTGACCAGCAGTCTAGGTGAGACAAAACTCGGGCCTGTAGGACCTGCCTTGTTGATAGTGTTGTTAAGAAGCCAGAGCAGTGCTTTATAATGGACAAACTTCTCCCCATCTTAGCTACTATTATATCAATATGTTTTGACCGGGACAGTTTACAATCCAGGGTTACTCCAAGAAGTTTAGTCACCTCCACTTGCTCAATTTCTACATTATTCATTGCGAGATGTAGTTGAGGTTGTCCCAGATACAATGCTTTTAGTTTTGGAAATATTTAGGATGAACGTATTCCTTGCCACCCATTCTGAAACTAACTGCAGCTCTTTGTTAAGTGTTGCAGTCATTTCAGTTGCTGTAGTAGCTGACGTGTATAGTGTTGAGTCATCTGCATACATAGACTCACTGGCTTTACTCATGTCATTAGTAAAGATTGAAAAAAGTAGACTAGACAGCTGCCCTGGGGAATTCCTGATTCAACCTGGATTATGTTGGAGAGGCTTCCATTAAAGAACACCCTCTGTGTTCTGTTAGACAATTAACTCTTTATCCACAATATAGCAGGGGGTGTAAAGCCATAACACATCACTTTTTCCATCAGCAGACTATGATCGATAATGTGGCAATATCGTCTGCTATTATCCTCAGTAATTTTCCATCCAGATTGTCAGACCCCGGTGGCTTGTCATTGTTGATAGACAACAATCATTGTTTCACCTCTTCCACACTCATTTCACGGAATTCAAAAGTACAATGCTTGTCTTTCATAATTTGGTCAGACATACTTGCATGTGTAGTGTCAACGTTTGATGCTTATCTTGCCAATGAAAAAGTCATTAAAGTAGTTGGCAATATCAGTGGTTTTGTGATGAATGAGCCGTCTGATTCAATGAATGATGGACCCGAGTTTGCCTTTTTTCCCAAAATGTCATGTAAGGTGCTCCAAAACTTTTTAATATCAATCTTTATATCATTTATTTTTGTTTCATAGTATAGTTTATTTATATTTGTATTTAGTTTAGTCACATGATTTCTTAATTTCCAGTATGTTTGCCAATCAATTGGGCAGCCAGACTTATTTGCATACCTTTTGCCTCATCCCACTCAACCATACAATTGTTCAATTTCTCATCAATCCAAGGGGATTTAACCATTTCTACAGTCTTTTTCTTAATGGGTGCATGCTTATTAGCAACTGGAATAAGCAATTTCATAAATGTATCAAGTGCAGCGTCTGGATGCTCCTCATTACACTCCACAGACCAGCAAATATTCTTTACATCATCAACATAAGCTCACTGTACACTGCAAACTTTTTTTGGAGCCAGACTGACGTCATCAGAGTGTGCTGCTGAACACTGTATGCTAGAAACACTCTGTTATTTTAACTAAAACATAACCAATCTTTGTTAAACATAAATACCGAACGTGTTTTTGCATGGATTCTGCATCGCGGTTAGCTTTTACCGGCTAGGACCACTATCTCTTGTCCCAGAATCCCGCTTAACTGACAGGTTAAAGTCTGATTGAAAGAGCCGCTAACCTAGCTAAGCTGCTAGTCATCAAGAGACAGGTTGAAACCTGCTTAACAGAGACGCTAAGCTGCTAGCCATCAAGCTAACAAAGACAAGACAGAACAAAGGAATGATGAGATGTGATGCGGCAGTGGCTAGAAGGCCGGTGATGATGAATGCCAAAGCCTGCACGAACAAGGAGAGGAGGCAGCTTCGGAGGAAGTCGTGACACTTAACAACACTATCAACAAGGCAAGTCCTACAGGCCCTAGTTTTGTCACACCTAGACTACTGTTCAGTAGTGTGGTCAGGTGCCACAAAGAGGGACTTGGGAAAATTGCAGTTGGCTTAGAACAGGGCAGCACGGCTGGCCCTTAAAAGTACACGGAGAGCTACAGTGGGGAAAAAAAGTATTTGGTCAGCCACCAATTGTGCAAGTTCTCCCACTTAAAAAGATGAGAGAGGCCTGTAATTTTCATCATATGTACACGTCAACTATGACAGACAAATTGAGAGAAAAAAATCCAGAAAATCACATTGTAGGATTTTTAATGAATTGATTTGCAAATTATGGTGGAAAATAAGTATTTGGTCACCTACAAACAAGCAAGATTTCTGGCTCTCACAGACCTGTAACTTCTTCTTTAAGAGGCTCCTCTGTCCTCCACTCGTTACCTGTATTAATGGCACCTGTTTGAACTTGTTATCAGTATAAAAGACACCTGTCCACAACCTCAAACAGTCACACTCCAAACTCCACTATGGCCAAGACCAAAGAGCTGTCAAAGGACACCAGAAACAAAATTGTAGACCTGCACCAGGCTGGGAAGACTGAATCTGCAATAGGTAAGCAGCTTGGTTTGAAGAAATCAACTGTGGGAGCAATTATTAGGAAAGGAAGACATACAAGACCACTGATAATCTCCCTCGATCTGGGGCTCCACGCAAGATCTCACCCCGTGGGGTCAAAATGATCACAAGAACGGTGAGCAAAAATCCCAGAACCACACGGGGGGACCTAGTGAATGACCTGCAGAGAGCTGGGACCAAAGTAACAAAGCCTACCATCAGTAACACACTACGCCGCCAGGGACTCAAATCCTGCAGTGCGAGACGTGTCCCCCTGCTTAAGCCAGTACATGTCCAGGCCCGTCTGAAGTTTGCTAGAGTGCATTTGGATGATCCAGAAGAGGATTGGGAGAATGTCATATGGTCAGATGAAACCAAAATATAACTTTTTGGTAAAAACTCAACTCGTCATGTTTGGAGGACAAAGAATGCTGAGTTGCATCCAAAGAACACCATACCTACTGTGAAGCATGGGGGTGAAAACATCATGCTTTGGGGCTGTTATTCTGCAAAGGGACCAGGACGACTGATCCGTGTAAAGGAAAGAATGAATGGGGCCATGTATCGTGAGATTTTGAGTGAAAACCTCCTTCCATCAGCAAGGGCATTGAAGATGAAACGTGGCTGGGTCTTTCAGCATGACAATGATCCCAAACACACCACCCGGGCAATGAAGGAGTGGCTTCGTAAGAAGCATTTCAAGGTCCTGGAGTGGCCTAGCCAGTCTCCAGATCTCAACCCCATAGAAAATCTTTGGAGGGAGTTGAAAGTCCGTGTTGCCCAGCGACAGCCCCAAAACATCACTGCTCTAGAGGAGATCTGCATGGAGGAATGGGCCAAAATACCAGCAACAGTGTGTGAAAACCTTGTGAAGGCTTACAGAAAACATTTGACCTGTGTCATTGCCAACAAAGGGTATATAACAAAGTATTGAGAAACTTTTGTTATTGACCAAATACTAATTTTCCACCATAATTTGCAAATAAATTCATTAAAAATCCTACAATGTGATTTTCTGGAATTTTTTTTCTCATTTTGTCTGTCATAGATGACGTGTACCTATGATGAAACTTACAGGCCTCTCTCATCTTTTTAAGTGGGAGAACTTGCACAATTGGTGGCTGACTAAATACTTTTTTCCCCCACTGTAACAGTGATGACATGCATGTCAGTCTCTCCTGGCTCAGAGTGGAAGAGAGATTGACTTAATTACTGCTTGTTTTTGTGAGAGGTGTCGACGAGCTGAATGTACCGAGCTGTCTGTTTGGAATACTGGCACACAGCTCGGACACCCATGCATACCCCACAAGACATGCCACCAGAGGTCTCTTCACAGTCCCCAAGTCCAGAACTGACTATGGGAGGTGCACAGTAGAGCCATGACTACATGGAACTCTATTCCACATCAGGTAACTGATGCAAGCAGTAGAATCAGATTTAAAAAACAGGTAGAAATACACCTTGTGGAACAGCAGGGAGTGTGAAGAGAGACACACACACACAGACACACAGGCACATACACACATACATATAGACACTCTACACACATGTACACATGGATGTTGTTTTGTAAATATGTGATAGTGGAGTAGTGGCCTGAGGGAACCCACTAAATGTATTGGGTAAAGTGTTATGAAATATAATGTCATGTAAATTTTAAATTGTATATAACTGCCTTAATGTTGCAGGAACCCAGGAAGTTGGCAGCAGCTAATGGGGATCCTTAATAAATACAAATACAAATAAGAATCCCTATGAAACGTATTGCATGACCTCTTATACACTATATAAGGCCCAGCCTTTGGAACTTTGGTTTTCCTAGTTATGGCTACTATATTGTGATCACTACATCCTATGGATTTGGATACTGCTTTAAAGGAGATTTCTGCAGCATTAGTAAAGATGTGATCAATGCTGTGCTATTTGTAACTACCCTGGTTTGTTGACTGATAACCTGAACCAGGTTGCAGGCAGTGGTTACAGTTTGAAGTTTTTCTTGAGTGGGCAGCTTGATGAAAGCCAGTCAATATTTAAATCACCCAGAAAATATACTTCTCTGTTGATATCACATACATTATCACGCATATTATCCAGATACTGACTGTTAGCACTTGGTGGTCTGTAGCAGCTTCCCACAAGAATGGGCTTTAGGTGAGGCAGATTAACCTGTAGCCATATTACTTCAACAGTATTTAACATGAGATCCTCTCTAAGCTTTACAGGAATGTGGTTCTGAATATAGACCGCAACACTGCCCCCGTTGGCATTTCTGTGTTTTCAGTAGATGTTATGGCCATGTATTGCTACCACTGTATCATCAAAGGTGTTATCTAACTGAGTTTCAGAGATAGTCAGAATATGAATGTCATCTGTTACAAGAAAGTTAATGACTTCATGAACCTTGTTTCTTAGGCTTCATATGTTAATATGGGCTATTTTTAGCACTTGTCTTGGTTACTTTATTGTTTTTAATGCTTTACTTCAATTGGAAGCTTATCAGAAGTAGATTTGCTCATGTTATTTATATTGGAGATGATGGTGCACGTTGAGCTGCACACAGTGGACTTCCTACTAGGGCACACCACCTCAGTGCTAACAGTGTAACTCTGGTTCATAGGCACATGATTACTGCATACAATAGCTGTAGGATTAACAGACGTATTCAGGGCAGTTAGGGGGACATAACTTAAGTTACTTACATTGTGTCTGCCAACACCCCTGGGATAATGTACATTTGATGCAGCATTATGACAACTCATTGTCACAATGGTAGGGATTAACTGAGCTGGTCTTGGGTCATTGAGAAGTCATTGTCTTAATTGAGTGTACAAAACATTAAGAATCCCCCCCTTCAGAACAGCCTCAATTCATTTACATTACATTTACATTTACATTTACGTCATTTAGCAGACGCTCTTATCCAGAGCGACTTACAAATTGGTGCAATCACCTTATAGCCAGTGGGATAACCACTTTACAAATATTTTTTGGGGTGGGGTAAGGGGGGGGCGGGGGGGTAGAAGGATTACTTTATCCTATCCCAGGTGTTCCTTAAAGAGGTGGGGTTTCAAATGTCTCCGGAAGGTGGTGAGTGACTCCGCTGTCCTAGCGTCGTGAGGGAGCTTGTTCCACCATTGGGGTGCCAGAGCAGCGAACAGTTTTGACTGTGCTGAGCGGGAACTGTGCTTCAGCAGAGGTAGGGGAGCCAGCAGGCCAGAGGTGGATGAACGCAATGCCCTCGTTTGGGTGTAGGGACTGATCAGAGCCTGAAGGTACGGAGGTGCCGTTCCCCTCACAGCTCCGTAGGCAAGCACCATGGTCTTGTAGCAGATGCGAGCTTCAACTGGAAGCCAGTGTAGTGTGCGGAGGAGCGGGGTGACGTGAGATAACTTGGGAAGGTTGAACACCAGACGGGCTGCGGCATTCTGGATGAGTTGTAGGGGTTTAATGGCACAGGCAGGGAGCCCAGCCAACAGCGAGTTGCAGTAATCCAGACGGGAGATGACAAGTGCCTGGATTAGGACCTGTGCCGCTTCCTGTGTAAGGCAGGGTCGTACTCTCCAATTGTTGTAGAGCATGAACCTACAGGATCGGGTCACCGCCTTGATGTTAGCGGAGAACGACAGGGTGTTGTCCAGGGTCACGCCAAGGCTCTTCGCACTCTGGGAGGAGGACACAACGGAGTTGTCAACCGTGATGGCGAGATCATGGAACGGGCAGTCCTTCCCCGGGAGGAAGAGCAGCTCCGTCTTGCCAAGGTTCAGCTTGAGGTGGTGATCCGTCATCCATACTGATATGTCTGCCAGACATGCAGAGATGCGATTCACCACCTGGTTATCAGAAGGGGGAAAGGAAAAGATGAATTGTGTGTCGTCTGCGTAGCAATGATAGGAGAAGCCATGTGAGGATATGACAGAGCCAAGTGACTTGGTGTATAGCGAGAATAGGAGAGGGCCTAGAACTGAGCCCTGGGGGACACCAGTGGTGAGAGCATGTGGTGCGGAGACAGATTCTCGCCACGCCACTTGGTAGGAGCGACCGGTCAGGTAGGACGCAATCCAAGAGTGAGCCGCGCCGGAGATGCCCAGCTCGGAGAGGGTGGAGAGGAGGATCTGATGGTTCACAGTATCAAAGGCAGCAGACAGGTCTAGAAGGACAAGAGCAGAGGAGAGAGAGTTAGCTTTAGCAGTGTGGAGAGCCTCCGTGACACAGAGAAGAGCAGTCTCAGTTGAATGACCAGTCTTGAAACCTGACTGGTTTGGACCAAGAAGGTCATTCTGAGAGAGATAGCATCGTTGGGCATTTACTCTACAAGGTGTCGAAAGCGTTCCACAGGGATGCTGGCCCATGTTGACTCCAATGCTTCTCACAGTTGTGTCAAGTTGGCTGGATGTCCTTTGGGTGGTGGACCATTCTTGATACACACGGGAAACTGTTGTGTGAAAAACTTTGCAGCGTTGCAGTTCTTGACACAAACCAGTGCACCTGGCACCTACTACCATACCCCGTTCTTAAATATTTTGTCTTGCCCATTCACCCTCTGAATGGTACACATATACAATCCATGTCTCAATTGTCTCAAGGCTTAAAGATCCTTCTTTAACCTGTCTCCTCCCCTTCATCTACACTGATTGAAGTGGATTTAACAATGCACACACTGTATATATATTTTCTGTTGTATTTTTGACTTTATGTTTTGTTTTACCCCATATGTAACTCTGTGTTGTTGTTTTTATCGCACTGCTTTGCTTTATCTTGGCCAGGTCGCAGTTGTAAATGAGAACTTGTTCTCAACTGGCTTACCTGGTTAAATAACGGTGAAAAAATAAAATAAATAAAAAAACAAGTTACATCAATAAGGGATCATAGCTTTCACCTGGATTCACCTGGTCAGTCTATGTCATGGAAAGAGCATGTGTTCTTAATGTTTTGTACCCTCAGTGTATATTGGTGCAAAGTTTGTTGGCAGACGCACTTTGGGGTGACACCAAATTACCAAATCTTTTTTGGACATGTTTTTAGTGCTGCACGCCACTGTTTAGCCTTTAGTGGAAGCAAATTGGAGCCCAATGTCATCTAGCTACATAATTTTCTAAGGTGTGATCTGTAATGTTAACTGCGTCTTATGAACGAGTCTTACGGACGAGTCATACGTGTAGTTATGGTGACCTGCATTTGTAGTTATGGTGACGCCAGGGGTGATAATAAGGTAGGTGCGTTCCTATTTCAATTTCAAGACAAGGACGATTAAACTCATCTCTTTCAACTTTTCTAACTTTAGCTGCTTCAATGCAGCATTTTGATAACTGGCTGGATCTGCTATTGTTAGCGCTGTGGTCTGCTCACCCAGTGCTTTTAATTCAAATGTGAATTACATAAACTTGAATACCTCCTCAGTTTTCAAATCACGTAGAGGGCTTGGGCTGTAACGTGATAGCAACCAAAGCCCATGTAAGTCAGTTTATAACATTTCATCATTGATCTGAGAGTTCCCCATATTGACATTGGCTGCGGCCTCATGCCCTACTGTGCTGGGAAAAGTAATTCAAATTTCTACTCCTTCCTCTAGTACTAATCGGGATAGACCAAATGGTGCAGTTCTATGCAATCTTATACCAACTACATCAATATCAACCATCGGACAGGGCCTGCAACTGCCTATTGAATGTAGCTTGGTTGCGTTGGAGACTCCATGTGACTTAAAAAACCGTAAAGGACTTGGGTTGATGCATCTGACCATTAGGAGCTTACTTCCTAAACTGGATTATGAATCCGGACATTCTGGTATTGACTGAAACTTGGATCTCTGGGGACATTCTGGACTCTGATATGAATATTGAGGGTTATAATGTGTTCAGAGCTGACAGACAGGATAGATGTGGTGGAGTGGCCATTCTTATTAAAAATCATTCCTCTGTCTCTTTACTGAAATCCATTTCCCTTGCCAATTATTATTTTTTTGCTCCCACACTACATGACCAAAATTATATAGACACCTCATTCCAAAATCATGGGCATTAATATGGAGTTCATCCCCCACCCCTTTGCTGCTATGACAGCCTCCACTCTTCTGGGAAGGCTTTCCACTTGATGTTGGAACATTGCTGCGGGGACTTGCTTCCATTCAGCCACAAGCATTCGTGAGGTCGGGCACTGATGTTGGGCATAACAATGCCCCCGTGCACATGATGAATTGGAACGCCAATTGCCTGGCTCGCAATTAGCATTCCGATTCATCCCAAAGGTGTTCGATGGGGTTGAGGTCAGGGCTATGTGCAGGCCAATCAAGTCAATTTCTGTATGGACCTCGCTTTGTGCACAGGGGCATTGTTATGCTGAAACAGGAAAGGGCCTTCTCCAAACTGTTGCCACAAAGTTGGAAGCACAGAATCGTCTAGAATGTCATTGTATGCTGTAGTGTTAAGATTTCCCTTCACTGGAACTAAGGGGCCTTGCCCAAACCATGAAAAACAGCCCCAGACCATTATTCCTCCTCCACCAAACTTTACAGTTGGCACTATGCATTGTGGCAGGTAGCGTTATCCTAGCATCCGCCAAACCCAGATTCGTCCGTCGGACTGCCAGATGGTGAAGCAGGATTCATCACTACAGAGAACGCGTTTCAACTGTTCCAGAGTCCAATGGCGGCAAGCTTTATACCGTGCCCGCATAGGCCGTTCTTCAGCCACCACCGCTTGTGGCTCTGGCCCTTGGGGAGCCCACAGAGGCTGGGACTCGGGTAATAGTAGTGGAGGAGGTCCATCAGGTGGTGTCTCTGGCCTGTATGTCTGTTTTGCAGGCATTTGTATTCCTTGAGGGGCAGGGACTTTTCTGAGGCGGCTGGCATGCCAGCGTAATCCATTGCTCAGCATGATGGTGGCGGGCCCCAGTTGTCAACTGACCTGCATCTCACGACCTAGCATGAGAGATGCCGGGGAGACCTGTGTTGTTGTGTTTTAGCTTGCTCTGTAGTGCATTAGCGTTTGGTTCAAGGCAGTTTGCACCCCTGGACCAGGTGCGGTCTGATGCCGTTCTTCAGCGTTTGGTTGAAGCGTTCTACTCCTCTGTTAGCTTGTGGGTTGTAGTAGGCCATGTGGATGTGTTTGATTCCTTTTTTGCTGAGATAGGAGGAGAACTCGACAAAGGTTAGCTTGGGCCCATTGTCCGTGGTGAGGGTGAGGGGTAGGCCCCACCTTGTGAACAGGCTGTCAGTTACGACAGGAACCACTTCTGGCCACTTAGAGTAGAGGTCAAACGCCACCACCAGGAAACGCTGATGGTGAGGGACTGCGTGCCCATGGATCTCTCCACAGATGTCCAGGTGGATGTGCTCCCAGGGGCGCGACAGCAATGTGAGGCTGCAGGGGGGGTGGGGCAGACTTTCCTTTTTTTCCACTTAGGAGGAATGCAGCACAATCCCTGACCAGGGCTTCAATGTCGTGGTCGATGCCTGGCCACCACACAAGGTCTCAACATCGCTGCTTGACCTTCACTATGCCCAAGTTACCTTTGTGTGCCATGGATGGAACACGCGCACGCAGGCCACTCGGGACCACAGTGCAAAACCCTCGAGAGACACAGACGTCTTCCCAGCAAGAAATTTTGTGCTTCACCCTGGCGAAAGGCACCAGCTCTTCCGGCACATGTGCTGGCCATCCAGTGCATATGTAGGTGTGCAGGGTAAACAGTGTGGAGTCCTGTTCCGATGCTTGCTTTAGCTCCTACAGTGAGAAGGCTGGCTGAAGGGGAGTGTAGAGCATTTGTACAAGCTCTGTTTCGTTGTCGTCTGGCAAGACTGTTGGAGTAGGAACGTCGATGGAGCGTGAGAGGAGGTCTGCCACCACGTTATCCCTCCCTGGAGTGAACTTCAGCTGATAGTCATACTGTCTGATGCGGTCGGCCCATCTGTGCTGCCGAAGTGGCTTGGGGCCAGTTCCTAAGGCTGACAGTAGCGTCGTTAGGGACTGGTGGTTGGTTCGGAGCGTGAAAAGCCGGCCGTACAGGTAGAGGTGCCACCTTTTGCAGGCCCAGACACAGGCCAGTTCTTCTCGTCTGCCCACAGAGTACCGTTGCTCAGTGGGGCTCATGGCCCTCGAGGCAAAGGCGACGTGCCTCTCAATGCCATTCTGCAGCTGTGAGAGGACATCTCCTAGCGCTCCAGCAGAGGCATCACAGGTGACAATGGTGGGGCAGACAGGGTCAAAGAGAGCCAAGGGGCACAGTGGGTGGAGGGGCACCTGAAGATAACCCTTACACAGGTCGAGCTTCGTGAAGACCCTGGAGCCGTGAAATTGTGCGGTCAGCTCCTCAGCTGCAGGCAAGCGGTACTTATCCGGGAAAACAGCCTTGTTCACAGCATGGAGATCCACACAGGTCCGGATCGCATTGACTGGCTCAATGATGTCTACCTCCAACTGTGACCCGAGATATTTTGTGACATCATCCAAAGGGGATGCGCCGCAGGGGCTGCATGACTGGGGTCACGTCCGGGTTCACTAGGGGCCTGTGAGTAAAGCCTGTGAGGCAGACCATTCCCTCAAACAGAACTGGCCAGTTCTGTTGCCATGTGCAGGTAACCTGTTGGATAGCTGACCCACTGTCATCTCTCAGTGTGAACCCCAAGCCTGTAAAAAGGTTGAGGCCCAGGAGGTCGGCACCCCGCTTTGCAACGTGAAATGTGAATGACGGTAGATGCTTGGCACCGTAGTGCACTGGGACCTGGAGGGTTCCTGCAATGTCTATCTTGGGCTGTCGAAGTGGTAGGTGACTGAAAAACTTGTAGTATGTGGCAAGGTTGAGCAATGACACCAGTATCCAGTAGCAAAGGCAAACCACCTCGCCCAGCTGCACAGTGCATGTCTTGAATGACACATGGTTGGTGGAGACGGTTCGGATTTCAGTGTGTTCATGTTAGAGAGCGAGATGTTCTGAGTGGAGCTAGTAGCTGGGGCAGAACGACACACTTTTGCAAAGTGATTGTATTTTGAACAGTTCTTGCATATCTTTCCACGGGCTAGGCAGTTTGAAGGCCTTGAATCATGAGAGCTAGCCCCACAGTTGCCACAGCTACTTCTGTTTGTTTGTCTGTGTGCCTGCTGCACAGGCATTGCCGGTGTCTGTGTCCATGCAGCTATTGACATAGGAGGGCGTGCACAGCGTGTGATCGCTGTAGTGCGCCTGCGCGGGCTGAAGCTGCTGTGTGAGAATGGCTGGTGGCCGAGTGTATGCTGCAGAGCTGTCTATTAGCATAGTAGAGCCTTCCAAAGCCGCTTCAACCTGGAGTGCTATTTTAATAGCTCCATCAAGTTGTAAATTATCCGATTGCTAAAGCAGTTTCTCCCTTGTCTTTTCACATAACGTCCCTTCTATCAGCTGATCCCTGATGATCTTGTCCTGAAGTGTCCCGTAGTGACAAGAGCTAGCCAAATCCCTCTGATTAGCCGCGTAGCTTTGAACGGACTCACCGGGCCGTTGGTGTCTTTTCCGTAGCTGGTAGCGTCGGAGGAGCACTCACTCTTTTCCGGCGAAGTGGTTCCGTAGGAGGCTGTCTGCCGCGGTGAATGTAGGAGCCGATCCAAGCGCTCTGAAAATCTTCTGTACCGAGGCAGTGATGGAGCAGTGCTGTCCTCCGCTTGTCGGAGATTGTAGAAAAGTTCATAGCTTCGAGATAAGTGTTAAAACTTTTTAAGCCAGTTATTCCACGGGACTGGAGGTTCAACAGGCATGGCGAGGAATGGTGCTGGCGGTGGTAGGCTAAATTCAGCCATCTTCGTCGCCAATGTTATATCTAGCTTAGCTGTAGAAGAACGCACATCTGCACGGTTTCACATTGTACATCACTCTGACGTTTAATGACATGTGCCACTCATTCTGACAACCCATTCATACGTAAAGCAGCACACTGTCCTAAACCATAGCAATGTACAGTACGACGTACAGCACGTCGTACCATACATAACACTACCACTTCGTGGCTGAGTCGTTGTTGCTCCTAGACGTTTCCACTTCACAATAACAGCACTTACAGTTGACTGGGGCAGCTCTAGCAGGGCAGACATTTGACAAACTGACTTGTTGGAAAGGTGGCATCGTATGACGGTGCCACGTTGAAAGTCACTGAGCTCTTCAATAAGACTTTTTTTTGCTCTGACATGCACTGTCAGCTGTGGGTTTTACGAGATGTTATGAACGCAGCATTAACATGTACTGATATACTGGTGGTGGCTCATTAGAAAATGTGGGGGTCGTGTTTTTCAGCGGCAAGGACTGGGAGACTAGTCAGGATCAAGGGAAAGATGGACGGAGCAAAGTACAGAGAGATCCTTGATGAAAGCCTGCTAAGAGCGCTCAGGACAGACTGGGGCGAAGATTCACCTTCCAACAGGACAATGACCCTAAGCACACAGCCAAGATAACGCAGGAGTGCCTTCAGGACAATTCTCTGAATGTCCTTGAGTGGCCCAGCCAGAGCCTGGACTTGAACCCGATCGAGCATCTCTGGAGAGACCTGAAAATAGCTGTGCAGTGACGCTCCCCATCCAACCCGACGGAGCTTGAGAGGATCTTCAGAGAAGAATGGGAGAAACTCCGCAAATACAGGTGTGCCAAGCTTGTAGTGTCATACCTAAGAAGACTCAAGGCTGTAATCACTGCCAAAGGTGCTTCAACAAAGTACTGAGTAAAGGGTCTGAATACTTATGTAAATGTGATATTTCCGTTTTCAATTTTAATACATTTGCAAAAATTGCTAAAAACCTTTTTTTGCTTTGGCATTATGGAGTATTGTGTTTAGATTGATGAGGGGGGGAAAACAATGTAATCCATTTTAGAATAAGTCTGTAATGTAACAAAATTTGGAAAAAATCAAGGGTATACTTTCCGAATGCACTTAAGAACTGTTTCTCAAATCTATTGTTGTTCAGTTACCATCTCCACACAAAAAGTAGGTTAAATTAAATATTTAAGTGATAATCCCCTCGACGCTGGTGTTTGGAGGATATATTGGCATGGGTGTTGTTAGGCCTGAGACGAAGTCGAGGGCTGGCAAACTGTGCCATAATATCCTCCAAACACCGGCGTCGAGGGCATTATCACTTTTATACAACGGGTTACCAACGTATTCAAATAATGATTGACACATTTTAATTAAAAACATTATTTTGATGAATTTATTCATACTATTTCATCCTTTCACAAGATATAGTCCTGACACAAATCTAGGGTTGCTACCCAAGCCGGCTGGTCGTTGGTTCTATCGGTTCAGTTGCCAGGGTCATTAAGTATTTTTGTTCTAAATCTATGTACAGTTGTTCATTCTAAATGTTCCGTTGCCATGATGACTGGCAACGTTCTTATCCCTTGCTTGCTAGCTAGCCAACTTTGGATAACACAGTCAGATCAAACAGTGCAGCCAGAATAACAGCAAAGTAGCTGCATTTGCATTTGTTTAAAGAGGAAGTTCACCCAAAAACACTTCTGGACCCTTTATAACACTTGTGTGGCTGTTTGTCATTACCCTTGACAGTTTTTAGGTCCATTGTTTGAGTATTTAGCTTTCTGTATTTTTATATCAAAATGCTGAATTTCCTAAATGACCTAAAATGCATTAAAAACTGTATTTATTGTTAAATAAACAACGATTGGTGTCTCGGCATTGAATTGCCAAATAAATGTGTTTAATGTAAAAAAATAAATAAACAAAGAGCTACTTTGTGCTAGCGCAAAGGTCTTCGATATAGTCTGTAATCCTGTAGAGACTCTTCTTCGTGGTTCTAAAATTGATCATTACAGACGCGGGATGAAGGACCGTCTTACTATAAGTCTTCAAGAAAGGAAATCAGGATGAAATAAGTAAACAAAGAGATGGTAGCTAGCTAGGCTAGTGGTTAGTAATCTCTGAAGTAAAGTAAGGCTAGGTGAATAACGTTCATAGTCGAGTAGCTGAGTGACGTTGGCCAAAATGAAGTGCATTGTACCCGGGTGCAATAATGCTCCGGTCAGCTACAAATACACTACACATTTCCACTCTTTTCCTGACCGCGATGGAGCTTTGTGTTCTGACTGCAGGCCATCTGACATCCTGCTTATGGTGTCGATACGACGCCTGAAGTCATTCACCAGCTGCGGTTGACTGTGTCCAGTGATCACTTTGTGGCCACTGACTACAATGGGGACGGGTTGAAGCCGGGTTCTGTTCCCACTGTCTTTCCACCATTGACAGGAAAGCTCCAACCATTCAAGGTATGTTGCAAGCTAGATAAGTTGCTAACACCTGTAGCTAGTCACCACAAAGTCATTTATAATGTTATTTGTTTGCCATTCCTTGAACTAGTTTGTGGTGTTTTTAGCTTAGCTACTACTGTAGCAGTAATGTTATCCTGTCCTACTGACTGTTTTGTTTATTTTGCTTTGTGATGCAAGTCCCTTTTTCATTATAACGTTACTGATAAGAAATAGTATATTATTTTCTACTAGGCATCACAGGTTTCTGTATTGCTATTGATTGCATAAATGACTTGCCCTAGTTAAGATCCATGAGTAGGACACAGCCCTAGCCAGAGCCATATATGGCTCTGGGTCTAGCTGATGCATGAGCTGTAATGAGAACAATCTCCTTACATTATTTCAATTAAAAAATTTAGAATATCAGCTCCTGAATTGACATGTAATGACTGACTTTCTGTTTTATACCAGCCAACATCACCAATCACTCTTTCTGTTTATACCTGCCTGGGAGGGAATGGAAGACGGAGAAGGGTGGTGGAACAGACAAGAGGATAGGAGAATTAACCATACTGTCTCTGATTTTTATCTTTGTTCAATTTCTCACATCTTTGTATTATTTTCACACCTTTTTCAAAGAGGGGACCCAATGTTCCTCCACTCATGCCTCCTCCAATAATTGTCTAGGAGGATGCAAGGAAAGACTAATTTCTATATTTTGTTTCGTTATTCTGTTACACAATTGTAGTATCTGAACATTTATAGCTTTGGCTGAGGTTTTCATATGGTTGGTTAAATGGACTCTACTTTGCTTTGCTGAAACATCTGGAAAGTATTACTATAGGGGCCCCCTAAGACAGTGGGGATTGGGATATGTGGAGGCCAGGGATTGGTCTATTCAAAACACGCCATCTTATGTTACATAGGATATATACCATGTTTGAACAAAGGGACGAGGAGAGTGATCATATTTGATATTGGGTTTGTTGCTCTCCAGATTCTGCAGAAATCTGTAAATTGATGCTGAATCTTTTATATAATAAACCTTTGTAATAAAGTACAGTGTCAGCGGAATCCTTATCAACACAGCATTGCAGCATCGTTGTTCGGCCACCACAGAAATTGGCGACGAGGATTTTGGGACGTGTTGCGTCTGTTTCAACGTTCCATCATGGGCTCTGAGCTGACTCTCGCTCCAGAGTCAGGCAGGTAAGGGTGAGCTTTCTCACAACTTTGGATGCTGGTCAGTTCGTGTGACTGTGTGTGCGTTGGGGGCACGCACCGTGAACAACATGTGTGCCTTGCTGTGTGATGAGATTCCGTTCTAAATTTCTAAATTTGTTTGCGTTGGAAACAACGCAAACAGGGGGGAGTGTGTATATAATACAGGATCAAAGGAAAAAAAAGGAATTGATAACACTGGGCCCAGGGAAATTTGGCTTCTACGCTGATCTACGGAAGCCCTCAAACGAGGCAATCATTAGATGGGCCACAAATCCTGGGAAGTCACTAGGTGAATTTTTGGGTCAGTTCCAAGGGACTGTGAGTTTGTAGAATACAAATTCAATTGTATGTTACCTCTCTGTATATAGTTGACGAGGTATATGTCTGAAGTAGCCTCTCATTGAATATCTGCAACTCAAGGTAGCACAAATTTAGGAAGGAAAATAAGGAATAGGAGCGACGGAAGCATGCTTTTGGAATTGTATGAATGGATGCATTCTTGTTGATTGAATAGTTTTCATGTGTGTGTGAGAGACAGAGAGTGTGTGTGTGCGCAAATAAAGATGTCTCTGCTGTGTTTGAGCTGTGTGGATTGTGCAGAGAGTTATATGCTCGACTCATGCTATGTTAAGATTTTATGTTAGATATATATATACATATATATGTTGTGGTTGAGAACAGGGGTTTTAGTTTTTTGTAAGGAAATCTGTTAATTACGGTTAAAACCTTATGAGTCTCCATTTGAGAGAACATTTTCAAATTGGTTAAAATCTATGAGCCCCCGGGAGGACGTTATGATTGTATAGAGAGGATTTGTAATGGATAAGAAAATGAGTATAAATCTGCAGATTGGAGTAGAATGGGTGAAGAAAGAGGAGAGAGAAAATAGACTAAAGTAAAGTTAAGAAACTTCGAAGTAGGATTTGTGTTCTATGATTTGTGTTGGTTTGTGCGTTTTGTTCAGTGTTACTGTTTGTCTGTGTTGGGGAGAACGGAGGGACAGCTGGTCTGTCTGCTGTTTGACTTAGAGAAAAGTTACTTGCGGGAGTGCTCCTCTGACCCTGAAGTCGCACTAATAAATGAACTGCGCATGTGTGGAGCTCTAAGTGTTTACAGTTGCACAGAGCGAATATGCCACTCCCCTGCCTGCACTGAGCTGCTGGGAGACGCAGACTTAGAGCTGCAAAAAGAAGGAGGGCGAGACTTTGAGTACACACAAATAAAATATTATGTTTGTTAAGTGGCTGTTGCTTAACTATTAAACTATTTGATTGAGATCCATTGAATTTATAAATGAGAGCTATGTTGACGGATAAAAAATAAAATAATAATAATAATAATAATTGCTATTTATAATATTCCTGAGTTAAGCTGTTTGCTTATTTCTTAGCGCGAATGTTAACATAGGAATGTCTAAAAGGGTATTGTATGGTTGAAATAACCCAGTGAGTACATAAAATACTAAATTCTTGTCTGTTTCTTTTGTTCTCCTGTGGTGTGAGAGACGAGAGGGAGGAGACAGAGAGAGAGAGGAGGTTCTGACCAGTGCGTCACGCGACAGCGTGTGCTGTCCCGGATCCAGTCCAATTAAGGCCAGTACTGTTCTATTCACAAACTTACTTTCCCTTACAGGATATTATAGATGAAGGGCATTTATCTGTTTGTGTATGCCTAAAATATTTCATGTTGTGACCATTTAGCAGGGACTTGGCAACAGACTGATCAATTGATGTAATTGAGAATTGCACATTGAAGCTTTTTTTGGGCATGGGTTGTTTTGATTAGAGTTGTGTTCGAAATCCAGCACTGAGATTATTCTGTAAAATTAAGGTGATTGGGTGCTTATTAAGCAATTGGTTTGTGGGTGCTGTAGTGTTGCTGGATTACAGGTCTTTATTTTTTGATTGCTCTGAAGTTGACTAGCTTCCTTTACTTTTCTTTATCGGATGTGGTAAGATTGCCACTAATCAATAATTTGGTACAAAAAATAAAAAATAAAAAATAGGAGGGAATGATAAAGTAGCTTAAAGTATTTTTTGGTTTACAAATTAATTAGTTAAAAATAGTAATAATAATAATAAATTCACAATAAAGGAATATAAAAGAGTTGTTACAATGCGGAAAAAGGACATCAAAACTATGAAAGTAATTACTCCTGTTGATGTAGTACAGAATAGTAACCCTTTAGTTAATGGTATTGCAAGGTTATCTGGAAAATGGCATAAACGTTGGCCTGACATTGAACAATCATGGCCAGTGGAAGGGACTCTTAACTCAGACGTAATTAAAATAATGCAAGTGCTTGTGTCCACATATAAGGCAGATCAAAAGAAGGGGGAAAAAGGGGAACAGCATAAAGAAAAGAGACAAAGAGAGGTGGGTGTTCTTAAGTTGTTTGAAAATGAGGGACAAAAACTGATAAAAGATACAAAAGATAAAAGAGACAGAGGTATAGAGAAAATGGCAAAAGAGGCGAAGGTAACATAAAAACGAATGGCAGAAGTCAATACACCTTTCTCACATAAGGATTCAGCAAAAAGACCCCCACCTTACGAGGAAGAAGTAGAGTTTAAGGACGTCTATCCTCAACTTCCAGTGATCATTCAGGAGGGTGATTATTGCATCAGAGATGAAGATGAACGAATAATAGAGAGAGGACAAGCAGAAACAACCATAAAGATGAATCCAAACTCCAAAAGTAAGGAGAAAACGACATGTCTGGAAACTAAGGGTAGAGTGAGGTTCAGGAGGATGGAATTTGAAGATGATGATGATGATGATCAGAGTGATTCAGAAGAGATCATGGGTGGATATGACCCTGTGATCAGACGGAGGTTGGCCAGAGCGGAAAGAAGGGGTGATGGAAGTTGGAAGAAGAAGGATACAGGAGATTCGATCTCTGATGAAAGTGAAGATGGAGACAGCGATGAAGATTTGGAGATTAAAGGTGCTTCATGTTCAAGAGGATTTTATCCTACAATGACTAGCACAGAAGAAATAGAAAGAGATATGGATCGATGCATATCATGCTTGGATAAGGCAAATAATTTAGAAGAAGTAAGAGAATTGGAAGAACAACTCAAGAAGTTGAAGATACAGAAGGAAAAACTGCTGAAAAAAGGATCCCAAAAATTGGAGAGGAAATATACATTGCGGCCAAGAAAAGGGAACACAAGTAAGAAGATGATGCCAGTGATAATTTGAGGACAGAACCTGGAGTATAAACCTTTGCAGAATACCGATATGTCAGATATACTTGAGAAGCTGCCTACTCTTCAAGATGGAGCATATCCTTGGATTTCAAAGTTGGAAGAAATTATGGTGGGAACATAGTCTGCCATAGGAGACATTAAGATACTTTTGGCTAATCTGCTTGGGATTCCAGGTATAGAAGACATTTTTCAGAGAGCTGGACTTAATAGATATATGGGGACTGCGGTGAATGATCCTGAGTTGTGAGCTGCAAGTAGAAATCGGCTGTGGAGAGCACTGAAAGATACGTTTCCAACAAATGTGCATCCTGACTACATTCTGATTGACCCACTAGGACAACAAGAAAATCAGAGAGCCTATGTGTCAAGAGCTCATCAAGTGTGGAGAAATATTACCGGAAATGATCCAGATGTGAGTCAAATAGAGCAGTCAATTTTGCGAGCTAAACTGCAGATGGGGCTGCCTTCACCAGTAAGGAGTAAACTGGCAGAGGTGGTTGGACTTGGAAGCATGGCAAAAGGTGTCTATACAGATCATATAGCCCATCAAGTGGATCTATACAGGAAAAAGGAACACAACCAGAAAGAACAGGACCAAGAAACTCTCAGAAAACTCAATCAAATACAACTGGTGGAGAATAGGAAGAAGGAGAATAAATAGGCTTTGGTTATGTAGAATCAGTGTTCAACAAATCAACAATCACTGCTACAGCTTCAACCGAACCAGTTCCAACTGCAATTGTCCCAGCCACCACTAGTGGGACCAGTTGTTTCATATCCACAGCCAGTTTCCGGACAGACACAGAATTGGAGAGGAAGAGGAAGAGAAGGCTTAGGAAGAGGAAGAGGAGGAAGATTTAATCCATACTTCCAGCAATCTTCAGAAGTGTGTTATAATTGTGGACAGGTTGGTCACTTTGCCCGTGAGTGTAATGGGCCAGGAGGAAACACAAGAGGAAATTTCAGAGGAAGATACAGGGGCCAGTCAAGATCATTTGGAGGACCGGTGAACCCTTATATGGGCCAGGAGCAAGGATTCTAGAGGTGCCCAGAAGATCCGAAAGGGGGGTGTCAGCTGGTAGCATCAGGACCGGAACAAGATCCAACAATTGAGGTGAAAGTAAACAACCGACCATTGGAAGTGATGGTGGATAGCGGAGCTGCTTTTACCTGTGTTCGGCCTGAAGATGCTACACATCTCCCCATGTCCAATCAACTGATTTGGACAATCAGATTTGAGGGAGTGAAACAGCTGATTCCTCTTACGGAACCAATTGAGCTCTACTATAAAAATCTGAAAACTACAATACCCATACTGGTATCGGAACATACACCTATTGCATTGTTGGGAAGATATGCATTGTGTAGATTGAATTGTACAATAAAATGTACGCCAGACGGCTGTCTGGTAGAAGTGCCAAAAGAAAAGGTTTAGCAATTGTTGATGACGACAGAGATTGACTCTTCTTCAGTATTTTGGATTGGAAATCTCAGTGCAGATTTTTTGAAGCCGGCTAAGATATGGGAGAAATTCATTGTGGCAAACATGCCAGATGCGAGGCTTCCGGAATATCCATTTCATTGTACGCTCAAGTATTTCAAGAATGCTGCCCAATCGAACTCAGAGGAATGGTTGAGTCATCAACCAAAGAAAGTTAAACTCAGCTCATGTTGCATAATTTTAGGACCACAAGGAGCAGCTATGAAGATAAACACAGACGATTATCTGGATAAAGAATTTGAGATTGAGAAGAGTGTGCCACATGTGACCTTGTTGGTTTCTGAAGACTATGAGCAGAAGCCTAGAACTGTCAGAGAGATGATGACATTTCTTGGTATTGCTGGTTATTCTTCAGCCTGGGTTGAGGGCTATGCTAGTTTGAGGTTACCTTTGAGAGCTATGGTTAAGGATACTGGGAAAGTTCAACTCCATAGCAATCTTTCCTGGACACAGGAAGGCCTTGTAGCATTTGAAACGATCAAACAGAGGTTACAAGAGGCACCAGCACTCACACTACCAGACTACTCTAAGAATTTCTTGCTATATTTGTCTACTTCTACTGGAGGTAAATATGCTTGTGCAGTTCTCTGTCAGCCGACAGGTACAGGGACGAATCCTCAACCTATTTCCTACTACTCTACTGCCTATTCAGAAGTAGAACTAGGGCTACCACTGTGCTACAGAGCAATGGTGGGAGTATATTTAATGTATGACAAAGCATCATCTGTTACGATGGGTTACCCAGTAACAATTCTTACCCATCATAGTCTCAGAAATCTTCTGAACTATGGAAAATATACATTGACTATGCCTAGGCTCAGAGACTATCATAGGCTCTTAGAGCAAGAAGATGTCACCCTAGTGAGGTGTGATACGATGAATCCAGACGAGAATTTGCCAACTTCAGAGGATGGTGAGCCACATGATTGTGTTCAAGAAGCAGAGAAATACTCTAGGCTTAGATCAGATTTGTAAGCCCTTCCATTACGTGAGGCAGACCTGGAGTATTGGACTGATGGGTCTTGTTATCGTGTGGGAGATAAATTGTGTGCTGGCTATGCAGTAGTTAAAGCACAAGGAACTGGATTTGTTGTTGAAAAGGCTGAAGTAATACCACAGCCTGCGTCCGCACAACTTGCTGAACTTGTGGGGCTAACAGAAGTGTGTTTGTTAGCAGAAGGAAAGCGAGTGACGATATATACTGATTCTGCATATGCACATAGTGTATGTCATTTGTTTGGAGCAGTGTGGAAAGGTTGAGGGTTTAAGAAAACGGATGGTTCTCCGATACAACATCATGCGCAAATAATGAAACTGTTGCATGCTATGATGAAGCCTAAAGAGATAGCGATAGCTAAGTGTGCAGCTAATAAAACAGATGTGTCAAAAGTCACACAAGGGAACAAAGCTGCTGATGAAGCTGCAAAAGCCGTCACAGGAGCGGACAAATTGGGCAAGATTTTTCTGGTCACTCATGGAGTGGACTTGGAAGAAAAAATCACGCTTAAGGATGTGATTTTGATGCAGGAAGCTGCTTCTACGATTGACAAACAGTTATGGCTAGACAGAGGTGCCGTTAAAGATGCTATGGGTCTTTGGAGAAACCATGAGGGGTTGATAGTATCGCCTCTAGACCTATTAGGTCTGATGATTCAGGAAGCACATGGGTTAGCTAATGTTGCAAGGGGGGAGGTTAGGAGAAAGATCACAAAGGAGTATGGTTTTTGGGCACCATATTTGCTTGAAAAGGTTGACTATGTCATAGGCAGGTGCACAATCTGTCTGAAAAATAATGTTTGCAGGGGTGTGACTGTTCTTCCTGGTTACATTCCAACACCGAGAGGTCTTATGCGTGAGTTGGTTATCGAATTTGTTGATATGATAAAACCAATTGAAGGGAAAAGATATATGCTGGTGGTTGTAGATAGATTTTCACGATGGCCGGAGGCATGTCCAACCAAGCGAAAAGACGCTCAGTCGGTTGCAAAGTTTTTGTGTAAAGAAGTCATAAGCAGGTGGGGATTTCCCGATCGAATATCCTCAGATAATGGGAAAGAGTTTTGTGGATAAATCAGTGAAATTGATTTTTGCAAAAATTGGGAAAAAAGTCAGACCAAAACGTTACGAAAACTAGGGTTGAAGTAACTCTAGGAAATGTTGAATATCTGATTGTGAGATAATTTTCAAATTTCTTTGCATATTGTTGTGAGATTTAGTGTTTTCTTATGAATCAAAGGGGGAAATGGAATGTGATTCATTTATATATATATATCATTTTTATATATTATTTTTGATATTGATGTTTTAATTTTCATGTGTTGCTTTGTAAAAGATACTGGTTGGTGTTTTCTTTTCTTCCAGAAGCATATGGGGAATGTGTAGAGTGGGATTCAAATACTCAAATATGGACAATATGAATGGACTGGAGGAAGTTGAACAAGGAAGGTGTGGAAATGTTCAGATTCCATAATCGACGTTGCATTGAAAGTCGACACTGTTGAGGAGCTGTAGTGTAGTGGACTACATTCCAGTGTCTGCAATGATATATATATACATATTTGCATGTGTAATACATAATTTGTGTCATATTCTTTCTGTATACATTTTTTGAAGAATGATGTTTTCTGTTGTTGGGTACATGTGGGGACCTCAGATGTTTTGGTTTTTTTTACACTTAGGGATATTGGGTCTAGGCAGGGACAGAGAGAATCCACAGGAGGGTCCGATGGGTCGACCAGCCTGAATGTGGATGGGTTTTTGATTGTATTTTGTTTTCTGAGGCTTTCATGTGTATTTGATTGCATCATAGCTTAAAATGCATTGATAAAGATTTATAAATTGATCTGGAGTACTTCGGTGGTCGCCTGAGGCAGAGGGGCTGTGATAGAATTTTACTGTCTTGATTGATTGATGGATATTTGGAAAGAAAGCTGCCAGACAGGTTTTTCGCTCTTACACTCCATAAAAATGTGTTCACACTCCATAAACTTGGTTTTATTGCTAAAGTTACACAAGGTGTGTCATAATCCTATTCTTTTTGTTTTCGAGACTTAATTAGTCTCGAAGGGGGGAAATATGTAGTATCTGAACATTTCTTGCTTTGGCTGAGGTTTTCATATTGTTGGTTAAATGGACTCTACTTTGCTTTGCTGAAACATCTGGAAAGTATTACTATAGGGGCCCCCTAAGACAGTGGGGATTGGGATATGTGGAGGCCAGGGATTGGTCTATTCAAAACATGCCATCTTATGTTACATAGGATATATACCATGCTTGAACAAAGGGATGAGGAGAGTGATCATATTTGAGGTTGGGTTTGTTGCTCACCAGATTCTGCAGAAATCTGTAAATTGATGCTGAATCTTTGATATAATAAACCTTTATAATAAAATACAGTGTCAGCGGATTCCTTATCAACACAACATTGCAGCATCGTTGTTTGGCCACCACACAATCTTTCAGGAGATCCGAAAAGCCGTGTGGAGTATTCCAAACAGGCCAAGGACTGGGTAGAGAAGAGTGTCTGAACAGAAGACATTCAACTTTAAAACCCGATTGGTCCAGCAGGCTGTCAAGCAGCGGGAAGATAAACAGATCATATACAAAGACCCAGACTTCAAAGTTGACACACCAGACCTACCTCCCAACATCGCCCTGGTTGGAAAACCAACCAAGGAGGAGCTGGTGGAAAAACTTTTCAGCCTAACTTTGCAACTAATTTTAGCTAGCCTAATGATGGCAGTGTGATATTGTGGAACACCATCAATAACATGTCAGGCAATCATTGGTGGCTGCATGCAGTGTGACTGCTATGTAGACCACCTGGAACAGCACCATTCTCGACCTTAGAGGTGTATTC
This sequence comes from Coregonus clupeaformis, assembly GCF_020615455.1. Lineage (NCBI taxonomy): Eukaryota > Metazoa > Chordata > Actinopteri > Salmoniformes > Salmonidae > Coregonus > Coregonus clupeaformis. Next base: position 45,566,585 of record NC_059198.1, on the reverse strand, counting down.
ATTCTGGTAAACTCATGGGCATAGATATCCGAATGAATAGAACAGGCTTGGAACCTCTAACCCTGGCATTTTACATTTACATTTTAGTCATTTAGCAGACGCTCTTATCCAGAGCGACTTACAGGAGCAATTAGGGTTAAGTGCCTTGCTCAAGGGCACATCGACAGATGTTTCACCTAGTCGGCTCGGGGATTAGAACCAGCGACCTTTCGGTTACTGGCAAAACACTCTTAACCACTAAGCTACTTGACTGGTAAACTCAAGGGTACACTTGCAATGGCTGCCTGGTGTTGTCATAAAATGTTATTTGTCACATGGTGCAGACTAACAGTGAAATACTTACTTATGGGCCCTTCTCAACAATGCAGAGAGAGAGAGAAATTATAGAAAAGTAGTAATAATAAATGCACAATGAGTAACGATAACTTGGCTATATACACAAGGGGTACCAGTACCGAGTCGGTGTGCAGGGTACGAGGTAAATGAGGTAGATATGTATGTATAACTATGAAAAAAGTGACAGATAATAAACAGTCACATTTATTATCTGTTGATGGTCCTGTTGGTTCCAGACAATAATTTCCATGGTAATGTAGAATGTTCATTCAAATTATGCTAACTGATGTGGCTCATGCAATGGAATGTCTTATGGCTTTCTCATTCAATGTGTTTTGAGAAGGAGAGTGGACGCAAAGAGTATACAATTGGGATCTTCCCTGTGTTTTACATAACCCCACGGTTCTCAAACCTTTTACCTAGAGAGCTACAGTGCCTTGCAAAAGTATTCATCCACCTTGACGTTTTTCCTATTTTGTTGCATTACAACCTGTAATTTAAATGGATTTTTATTTGGATTTCATGTAGTGGACATACACAAAATAGTCCAAATTGGTGAAGTGAAATGAAAAGAATAACGGAAAAGTGGTGCGTGCATATGTATTCATCCCCTTTGCTATGAAGCCCCTAAATAAGACCTGGTGCAACCAATTACCTTCAGAAGTCACTTAATTAGTTAGATTGCACACAGGTGGACTTTATTTAAGTGTCACATGATCTGTCACATGATCTCAGTGTATATATATACACCTGTTCTGAAAGGCCCCAGAGTCTGCAACACCACTAAGCAAGGGGCACCACCAAGAAAGCGGCACCATGAAGGAGCTCTCCAAACAGGTCAGTAACAAAGCTGTGGGGAAGTACAGATCAGGGTTGGGTTATAAAAAAAATATCTGAAACTTTGAACATCTCACGGAGCACCATTAAATCAATTATTAAAAAATGGAAAGAATATGGCACCACCACAAACCTGCCAAGAGGGGCCGCCCACCAAAACCCACAGACCAGGTAAGGAGGGCATTAATCAGAGAGGCAACAAAGACACCAAAGATAACCCTGAAGGAGCTGCAAAGCTCCACAGCGGAGAGTATCTGTCCATAGGACCCCTTTAAGCCGTACACTCCACAGAGCTGGGCTTTACGGAAGAGTGGCCAGAAAAAAGCCATTGCTTAAAGAAAATAATAAGCAAACACGTTTGGTGTTCGCCAAAAGGCATGTGGGAGACTCCCCAAACATATGGAAGAAGGTAGTCTGGTCAGATGAGACTAAAATTGAGCTTTTTGGCCATCAAGGAAAACGCTATGTCTGGTGCAAACCCATCACCTCATCACCCCGAGAACAAAATCCCCACAGTGAAGCATGGTAGTGGCAGCATCATGCTGTGGGGATGTTTTTCATCGGCAGGGACTGGGAAGCTGGTCAGAATTGAAGGAATGATGGATGGCGCTAAATATAGGGAAATTCTTGAGGGGAAACCTGTTTCATTCTTCCAGAGATTTGAGACTGGGACGGAGGTTAACCTTCCAGCAGGACAAAGACCCTATGCATACTGCTAAAGCAACACTCGAGTGGTTTAAGGGGAAACATTTAAATATCTTGGAATGGCATAATCAATGCCCAGACCTCAATCCAATTGAGAAACTGTGGTGTGACTTAAAGATTGCTGTACACCAGCGGAACCCATCCAACTTGAAGGAGCTGGAGCAGTTTTGCCTTGAAGAATGGGCAAAAATCCCAGTGGCTAGATGTGCCAAGCTTATAGAGACATACCCCAAGAGACTTGCAGCTGTAATTTCTGCAAAAGGTGACTCTTCAAAGTATTGACTTTGGGGGGGTGACTAGTTATGCACGCTCAAGTTTTCTGTTTATTTGTCTTATTTCTTGTTTGTTTCACACCAAAAAATATTTTGCATCTTCAAAGTGGTAGGCATGTTGTGTAAATCAAATTATACAAACCCCCCAAATATCCATTTTAATTCCAGGTTGTAAGGCAACAAAATAGGAAAAATGCCAAGGTGGGTGAATACTTTCGCAAGCCACTGTACCGTCCTATATATTTTCAATCCAGCCCAACCCTAATCAAGCTCACCTGTTGGAGTGAAAACCTATAAGACGGTTGCTCTTCAGGAACATGTTTGTAAATCCCTGGTCTAACTAACGCTGAGTGACCATGTGTCAGGAGGTCAGTGTGATGCGGTAGGACTAAGTCAGGCTCAGGACACAGAGCTAATCGAAAACGTACTTTACTCGTAGGTAACGTAAATAACATAACCTCCACGCAGGGAGGAACAAACCCGCTCACCAGACGACAACCAAACATGAACAAACACGCACAAAACACAGTGGGAGCCAGAGGGTTAAATAGGGAAGAAATCAATACATGATGGGAACCAGGTGTGAACAATAAAGACAAAACAAGTAGAACACAGAAACATAGATCGGTAGCAGCTAGTACTCCGGCGACGACGAACACCGAAGCCTGCCCGAGCATGGAGGAGGAGCCATGGCTGAATCCGTGACAGTATCCCCCCACCCCCCTTGACGCACGGCTCCAGCCGTGCGCCGATACCGGCCTTGGGGACGGCCAGGAGGACGCGGCGCAGGGAGAGTCGGATGACGACGGTGGAAATCCCTCAACATGGAGGGATCGAGGATGTCCCTCCTAGGGACCAATCACCGTTCCTCCGGACCATACCCCTCCCACTCCACGAGATACTGCAGGCCCCCCACCCGACGCCTCGAATCCAGGATGGAACGGACCGAGTACGCAGGTGTCCCCTCGATGTCCAGTGGGGGCGGAGGAACCTCCCGTACCTCAGACTCCTGGAGTGGACCAGCTACCACCGGCCTGAGGAGAGACACATGGAACGAGGGGTTAATACGATACTAGGGGGAAGCTGTAACCTATAACAAACCTTGTTCAATCTCCTCAGGACTTTAAATGGCCCCACAAACCGCCAACCCAGCTTCCGGCAGGGCAGGCGAAGGGGCAGGTTTCGGGTCGAGAGCTAGACCCGGTCCTCCGGTGCATACACCTCACCGGTGCACTGTCCTCACTGCGGTGGCGGTCGGCGCTCGCCTTCTGTCGCCTGATGGCCCGTTGCAGGCGTACATGGGCAGCGTTCCAGGTTTCTTCAGAGCGCCGAAACCACTCCTCCACCGCAGGTGCCTCGATCTGGTTCTGATGCCAAGGTGCCAGGACCGGCTGATAACCTAACACACACTGAAATGGAGAAAGGTTAGTGGAGGAGTGGCGGAGGGAGTTTTGGGCCATCTCTGCCCAAAACCCGACCACTCCCTCGGCCGGTCCTGGAAATAGGACCGCAGAAACCTACCCACATCCTGGTTCACTCTCTCCACCTGCCCATTACTCTCGGGGTGAAAACCTGAGGTCAGGCTGACTGAGATCCCCAGACGTTCCATGAACGCCCTCCAGTCCCTTGAGGTGAACTGGGGACCCCGATCAGATACAATATCCTCAGGTACCCCGTAGTGCCAGAAGACGTGTGTAAATAGGGCCTCCGCAGTTTTTAGGGTCGTATGGAGAACGGGCATAGGAATGAGACGGCAGGACTTAGAAAACCGATCCACAACGACCAGGATCGTGGTGTTCCCTTGTGACGGGGGAAGATCCGTAACAAAATCCACCGATAGGTGGGACCACGGCTGTTGTGGAACGGGTAGGGGTTGTAATTTCCCTCTGGGCAGGTGTCTAGGTGCCTTACACTGAGCGCACACCGAGCAGGAAGAAACATAAACCCTCACGTCCTTGGCTAAAGTGGGCCACCAGTATTTCCCACTAAGACAGTGCACTGTCCGACCGATGCCAGGATGACCAGAGGAGGGTGACGTGTGAGCCCAATAGATTGCGGACCTCTAACGGCACGTACATACGACCCTCCGGACACTGGGGGGAGTGGGCTCTGTACGTAACGCCTGCTCGATGTCCGCGTCAACCTTCCACACCACCGGTGCCACCAGACACGACGTCAGAAGTATAGGAGTGGGCTCAATGTACTTCTCCTCTGTGTCATACAGTCGGGACAGGGCGTCTGCCTTAGTGTTCTGGGAACCTGGTCTGTAAGAAAGGGTGAACACAAAACAAGTGAAAAACATGGCCCACCTTGCCTAGGGAGGGTTCAATCTCCTCGCCGCCCGGATGTACTCCAGATTGCCGTGGTCAGTCAAAATGAGAAAAGGGTGTTTAGCCCCCTTAAGCCAATGCCTCCACACTTTCAGAGCTTTAACCACAGCTAACAGCTCCCGGTCCCCCACATCATAGTTGCACTGGCGTACCCGAGCGCTGAGACAGTACAGCTCCTATCCCAGCCTCGGAGGCGTCCACCTCTATTGTGAATGCTGAGGAGGGATCCGGATGAGCCAGCACTGGAGCCGAGGTAAACAGGTCCTTCAGGTCGATCAAACACCCTGTCCGCCTCGGCTGACCGCTGCAGTCGCACCGGTCCCCCCCTCAGCAAGGAGGTAATGGGGGCCGCTACCTGACCAAAGCCCCAGATAAACCTCCGGTAGTAGTTGGCAAACCCTAATAATCGCTGCACCTCCTTAACCGTGGTTGGAGTCGGCCAATTACGCACAGCCGAAATGCGGTCAATCTCCATCTCCACCCCTGACGCGGACAGGCGGCGCCCTAGGAAGGAGACAGACTTTTGAAAGAACAGACATTTCTCCGCCTTGACGTACAGGTCATGTGCCAACAGTCGACCAATCACCTTGCACACCAGGGACACATGCTCGGCTCGTGTAGTGGAGTATATGAGAATAACATCTATATACACCACTACACCCTGTCCGTGCAGGTCCCTGAAAATCTCATCTACAAAGGATTGGAAGACTGATGGAGCGTTCATCAACCCGTACGGCATGACGAGGTACTCATAGTGCCCAGATGTGGTACTAAATGCCGTCTTCCACTCATCTCCCTCCCGGATACGCACCGGGTTGTACGCGCTCCTGAGATCCAATTTTGTGAAGAAGCGTGCCCCGTGCAATGACTCCGTCATACTAGCAATGAGCAGTAGTGGATAACTGTACTTGACAGTGATCTGATTGAGACCCCAGTAGTCAATGCACGGGCGTAAACCTCCATCCTTCTTCTTCACAAAAAAGACAGGTGAAGTGGATGGCTGAATGTATCCCTGCCCCAGAGATTCGGAGACATATGTTTCCATAGCCGCTGTCTCTTCCTGTGACAGGGGATACACGTGACTCCAGGGAAGTGCAGCGCCTACCTGGAGATTTATCGCACAATCCCCCTGTCGATGGGGTGGTAACTGAGTCGCCTCCTTTTTACAGAAGGCGAGAGCCAAATCGGCATATTCGGGGGGAATGTGCATGGTGGAGACCTGGTTTGGAGTTGCCCCTATGGAAGCACCTACACACCTCCCTGAGCACTGACTTGACCATCCCTTGAGAGCCCTCTGTTGCCATGAAATCATGGGGTCATGAGAAGTTAACCAGGGAAGCCCCAACCCCACTGGAAACGCAGGAGAATCAATCAGATAGAGACTAATTTTCTCCTCATGACCCTCCTGCGTCTTCATCCAGAGTGGAGCTGTGACCTCCCTAATCAGGCCTGACCCTAAGTGCCGACTATCTAAGGCATGTACAGGGAAGGGCACATCAACAGGAACAATAAGAATCCTTAAACTACGGGAAAACTGACGATCAATAAAGTTCCCAGCTGCGCCTGAATCTACGAGCGCCTTATGCTGAAAATGAGGGGAAAACTCTGGAAATACGATATCAATACACATATGTGCAACAGGGAGCTCTGGGTGAGTCGGGTGCCTACTCTCCTGAGACAGTCCACCAGTGCTCTGCCTACTGCCTCGACTCCCTAAAGACCCTCCCCAGCTCCGACCAGCAGTGTGTCCTCTGCGGCCACAGTTGGTGCAGGAGACGGCCCTTCTTCCGGTCTCCCTAAGCGTAGCACCTCCGAGCTCCATAGGGGTAGGGTCGCTGGGGGATGGAATGGACGGCCCCTGATCCGGACGTCCGCGGGTTGCCAACAGGTTATCCAGCCTTATCAACATATCCACCAGTTGTTCCAGGTTAAGGGTGGTGTCACGGTGACACTGTGTGAATGGCTTTTTTACTACAATGTTATTTCTTTAAATTGTTATTCGTATAAGACGCTATGAGCCTCCACATCTTCCTGGAATCCAATGTAGCTGCTGTTGGGGTCAGGGTAGTTAGACGTAATTGCTGCCACCACAGAGGCTGGGAGTACCCGTCGTTGGCCTCGACCTAGATGTTCTCCCCTCAGCATCCACTCCAGGGTGATCCGATAAGAGACTAGTCTGTATAGTCTAGAGAGACAGAAAATAAATATATGACAATGTTATATAAAAAAATAGACCTAGGCCTATACAACATAAAATATAACAGGCTCAGGGATCATTAAGCATATTCATGTATAAGCCGTATTGATGATGGCACAATACATTTACATTTAGGTCATTTAGCAGACCCTCTTATCAAGAGTGACTAACAGGAGCAGTTAGGATTAAGTGCCTTGCTCATGGGCAGATTTGTCGGCTTGGGGATTCGAACCAGCAACATTTTGGTTACTGGCCCAAAACTCTACCCAAAAGCCTACCTGCCGCAGTACTATTGATGGCTCTCTTGGTCTGTATAGCCAACTCATTGTTCAAAGAGTGTTAGTGGTCAAGTGTGAGGCTGTTTTTCTTCCTCTTGTGTGTGGGTTTACAGGCTAATTAGAATATTATTGGTATAAAAGCTAGACTGGCAGTTGCATGTATCATACTCTTCTCTACTACCACTATTGACTTTATACTTCTTACACTGTTTGGTAATATAAATGATTGTTTATGTAGACCCAGATTGTGAAGTGCGTGTCCCATACATTCTATTTCTATGGAGCGAATCCACTCGTTCTAGACACTGTTTAGCTAGCCAGCATGTCATCATTGTCAGACAAACTTGAAGGGGACTACAGTAGCCAGTTACATTATGGGGTGTAGGCAGGATACTCGAAAATACAGTTGGAAGGGTGTCATTAGGTAGGCTATTTATTTTCATCTTAGAGAGTAATATAAATATCCTGTGAGTAATATTAGCCAAAACACTTACGCTTCAGAGCTTCCCATTTGGACCATCAGGTGTGGCACGTCGTTTCCAGTTGATCCTGGGCATTCTGAAGAAAGTCTTCAACACCAGGATTGATGAGAGACAATAAATCGGAGTGTTTAGTTACACACATGCCATCGTCTGCTGCGTCCTCAGTCTGATGTTCTATCTCCTCCATTATCGGAATAAACTGGTCCCATTCTCAACAGCCGAGACATTCACTGTCTATTGGTAGAGGTAGGCATTTTCCACAACTGCACCACCAGTCTGGGAAGGGCCTATGTTTCCTCAACATCTGCTCGCGCCTGTCTCCTCTAGCTCTTTTCTCTCTGTCAGCCCGCAAATGGAACAACTCAGCCTCAGTATACTCCGGCTCAAACCGATATGGCACAACAGTACCATTCTGAAAATAAGGCAGGTCTCCAATTTCCTCTTTGTTCTCGATCTGACATTCTTTACCCTAATTAAATTTGAGAGGGCAGCAAATACTGTTAGGGAGTGAGAACAGAAAATGTTTGTTTACATCCTTCAACCACGCCCACCTCGGAAGTCCCGACCTAGGTCCCGACTCGCGGTGCATATTAATATAATTCCTGGATTTCAATACGAAAATAACAAAATACATTGGTAGAAATTTGCCAACTGAAATAAGTTAGCTGGAAAATTGTGCAGAGAAAGTAATTACAAGGACTATTGCGGTCATGGGAGGCCAGAGCGGTGTGTTTGGGATGTGTATTTATGATGGACTTTGACATTGCATGGGGTTTCTATAGGGAAGGTGGGTGTAGAATCAGCTTAATATCTACATCTAAATACTCAAGCAGTGGACCTAAAAACTGTCTGGGGTACTGACAAACGACCACGCAAGTGTTATAAAGGGCCCAGAAGTGTTTTTGGGTGAACTTCCCCATTAAGCTGTTTTCTAGTGATTTTTGGGGGGGATACATCCATAACAATGAGCTAATGATATAAGATTTCGCCTGGCATAGAACATTTGCTCTCTCGCCAATCCACTGTTCAAGAGAGATAGCCAACTACACAGCTAACAAAAACTTGCTGCATTTCGTGTTTTTCTATTGAAATTTCTTTGTATATATCATTTTACATTTTAGTCATTTAGCAGACGCTCTTATCCAGAGCGACTTACAGTTAGTGAGTGCATACATTTTTCATACAAATTATGCTGATTCATGATTTCGACTGGCTGAGAAAACCTGCCAGCCTTTCTGTCTCGTCCCGACTCCCGACACACTCATTACCATAGGACAGCTGGAGATTGAATTTCAATATTGAAACAATGTTGCAAATGTCAGACCAACTGCTAGTCTAAAAGAAATCGGAGATAATGTCTAGATGCTTTTTACAGTGTAGATCTAGTATATAAATTGCCTGGCTGAGCTGATCAGACAGTGGATTGAGTAGTCAGAGGGAACAGAGTACATAGGCATTTGAACGTCATCAATTTAGCCGGTGTGTCACGAATTCAGCCGAGGCTGCCCCTCCTCCTTGCTCTGGCAAGTTTCGGCGTTCGTCGTCACCAGCTTACTAGCCACTACCGCTCCATTTATCATCACTCCATTTGTCTTGTCTTGTCAATCACACACACCTGGTACTCATTCCCTCATTAGTCTGTGTATAAGTGTTCCCTCTGCCCCCTTGTCCTTTGTGAGTGATTGTTCATTGTGAGAGTGAGTAGGTCAGTTGATTTTTCCCTTGTGCTAGTTTCGTTTTGTCGCTTGCTGCGCTTTATTCATGTACACTGAATAAACTCTGGATTTCGCTGTTTTACCTCCTGCGCCTGACTCCGTCATTCACACCTCATCACAGAATTACTCACCTCTATGGCGTCAGCAGGAGAGGAGCGCATGCCTGGAATAGTGGCTAGGGTCCAGAAACATTCCACTATGCTGGCCAGCTTGGGGGAAGCGATGGATCGGGTTCTTCAGGTCGTCCAACGCCTGGAGAGAAGAGAAACCGATCCGTCGAGACCAGCTGGCCAACCGGATCCAGCCACCTACATCACAGCACCCAGAGGGATCCAGATATCTTGACCACGGGCGTTCGATGGGACGCCGGCTCTATGTCAGGGATTCCTTCTCCAACTAGAGCTGTACTGCTCCAGTGTCAGGCCAGCGCCATCAGATCGAGAGCAGGTGTCTGTCCTCATTTCCTGCCTCTCGGGGAAAGCGCTGGAGTGGGCCAATGCGGTTTGGAGAGAAGGAGGAGCCGCGTTGGAGGACTACAGGGAGTTTGCCCGCCTATTTCGGGCGGTCTTCGATCACCCGCCCGAGGGTCAAGAGGCGGGTGAGCAGCTGGTCCACTTGAGGCAGGGGACAAAGACAGTACAGGAGTTTGCGCTGGAGTTCCGGATTCTGGCAGCAGGATCCGGGTGGAATGAGCGGGCCCTGATCAACCAGTTCTGGTGCCATCTACGGGAGGATGTCCGACGGGAGCTAGCCTGCCGTGACACCAGTTTGTCTTTTACCGAACTGGTGGACATGGCCATTCATCTGGATAACCTGCTGGCAACCAGAGGACGTCCTGGAGGAGGTCTGCCCGTTCCCGCCCCGACCAACGCGGATCCAGAGCTCATGGAGCTGGGTGGTACCGCGCACCGAGAGAGCGGAAGACGACAGTGCCAGTGCCAATCGGATGGCACGAAGGGACATTCCACCACACATTGTCGTCAGCGCTCTTTTGGGTCAGGAGGCAGCCGGCAGGGCACTCTCGCATCACCCCAGGTATTGAGCACCCACACTTGTTCAGAGCCCTCTGCTGTGCACTGTACCATACCCATATACTTCCCTGATTACATGAGCATTCCCAAGTGTAAGGCGCTAGTAGATTCAGGCGCAGCTGGGAACTTTATGGATAAAACTTTTGCACGCCGACAGGGCATTTCATTAGTTCCTCTATCCATTCCATGCCCCATCAGAGCACTTGATAGTCGACTATTAGGATCCGGGTTGATAAAGGAAGTCACGGTACCAGTCACCATAATCAAACAGGAGACGCATTGTGAGTATGTCACTTTTTCCATCATTGAGTCTCCTGCTTTCCCTGTGGTGTTAGGTATTCCGTGGCTAGCACTCCACAACCCCACTTTCTCATGGCCGGAGTGGGCTCTCACGGGGTGGTCACAAGAGTGTCAGGGTAGGTGTCTGGGTGTTTCCGTTGGTGCAACCACGGTGGAAAGTCCAGACGGTGCCTCCACCGTGCACATTCCCCCCCGAATACCATGATCTGGCACAAGTTTTCTCCAAGAATAAAGCAACTAAATTGACACCTCATCGGGCAAGGGATTGCACAATAAACCTTTGGGTAAATGCTGTACCTCCCAGGAGTCATGTGTATCCCCTGTCGCAGGCGGAGACGAAGGCTATGGAGACATGCGTCACGAGTCCCTGCGCCAGGGGTACATACGTCCCTCCACTTCACCCATCTCCTCAAGTTTATTTTTTGTGAAAAAGAAAGATGGCGGTCTGCGCCCGTGCATTGACTATCGACCACTGAACAAGGAGACGATTCGATTTAGTTATCCTCTCCCCCTCATTCCGTCAGTGGTTGAGTCATTGCATGGAGCGCGCTTCTTCACTATATTAGATCTCAGGAGTGCGTACAACCTGGTGCGTATCCGAGAGGGAGATGAGTGGAAGACAGCATTCAGCACAACCACGGGGCATTATGAATACCTGGTGATGCCCTATGGTTTGATCAATGCTACCTCAGTCTTCCAGTCCTTTGTGAACGAGGTGTTTCGGGACATGCTTTGTCGCGGTGTAGTGGTCTACATCGATGACATCTTGGTGTATTCCGCTACGCACCCCGAGCATGTGTCCCTGGTTCACAAAGTACTGGCCAGACTGTTGGAAACTGACCTTTATGCTAAGGCAGAAAAGTGTATGTTTTTCCAGCAGTCCGTCTCCTTCCTCGGATACCGCATTTCTACCACAGGTGTGGAGATGGAGGGCGACCGCATTGCAGCCGTACGTAATTGGCCGACTCCAACCACAGTAAAGGAGGTGCAGCTATTCCTTGGCTTCGCCAACTATTATCGGAGGTTTATCCGGGGCTTTGGCAAGGTCGCAGCTCCCATTACATCTCTGTTGAAGGGTGGGCCATCCCGGCTCCGCTGGTCTGCTGAGGCTGACAGGGCCTTCAGTAACCTGAGGGAACTGTTCACCTCGGCCCCGGTACTGGCCCACCCCGATCCACCACCACCGTTCGTAGTGGAGGTGGATGTGTCCGAGGTTGGGATGGGAGTAGTCCTGTCTCAACGCTCGGGCACGCCACCCAAGCTCCGCCCCTGTGCGTTCTTCTCAAAGAAGCTCAGCCCGGCGGAGCAGAACTACGGCGTTGGTGATCGGGAGCTGTTGGCTGTTGTCCAAGCTCTGACCATGTGGAGACATTGGCTCGAGGGGGCGAAACACCCATTCCCTCTCTGGACGGACCACCGTAACCTGGAGTACATCCGGGCAGCGAGGAGGCTGAACCCTCGCCAGGCCAGGTGGGCCCTATGATTCACCCGATTTGATTTCACACTGTCATACATTCCGGGTACGAAGAACGTGAAGGCAAACGCACTGTCCCGGCTGTATGATACAGAGGAGAGGCCCAGAGACAATACCCCCATACTGCCAGACTCATGCATTGTGGCGCCGGTAGTATGGGCGATGGACGTGTATATAGCGCAGGCATTACGCACAGATCCATCTCCACCGCAGTGTCCAGCTGGACTCCAGTACGTGCCTGCGCTTATCCGTGATCGTCTGATCTACTGGGCACACACGTCATCCTCCTCTGGTCACCCAGGTATCGGTCGTACAGTGCACTGCCTGACCGAAAAGTACTGGTGGCCTACCTTGGCTAAGGATGTGAGGGTGTATGTTTCCTCCTGCTCAGTGTGTGCCCAGAGTAAGGCACCTCCCAGCGGGTAAGTTAAAACCTTTACCAGTTCCACAACGACCATGGTCTCATTTGAGTGTTGATTTTTTAATTGATCTGCCTCTCTCTGAAGGGAACACCACCATCCTGGTTGTTGTGGACCGCTTTTCGAAGGCCTGCCGCCTCCTTCCTCTGCCTGGTCTCCCCACGGCTCTGCAAACTGTGGAGTCCCTGTTTACTCACGTCTTCCAGCACTATGGGGTACCAGAGGATATAGTGTCTGACCGAGGTCCCCAGTTCACGTCAAAAGTCTGGAAGGCGTTCATGGGACATCTTGGAGTCTCGGTCAGCCTGACCTCTGGGTTCCACCCTGAGAGTAATGGACAGGTGGAACGGGTAAATCAGCATGTGGGTATGTTCCTTAGGTCCTATTGCCAGGACCGGCCGGGGGAGTGGTCGGTGTTCCTGCCATGGGCAGAATATGCCCAGAACTCTCTCCGCCACTCCTCTACAAACCTAACGCCATTTCAGTGTGTTTTAGGTTATCAACAGGTTCTGGCACCATGGCACCAGAGCCAGAGCGAAGCTCCTGCGGTGGATGACTGGTTTTGGTGCGTGGAGGAGACGTGGAATGCTGCCCATGTTCACCTCCAACGCGCCATGCGTCGTCAGAAGGCCAACGCTGACCGTCACCGCAGTGAGGCCCCCCGTCTTTGGACATCGAGGGGGCGCCAGCGTACTCTGTCTGTTCCATACTGGATTTGAGGCGTCGGATGGGGGGCCTGCAGTATCTCGTGGAGTGGGAGGGGTACGGTCCGGAGGAACGGTGCTGGGTCCCTAGGAGGGACATCCTAGATCCCTCCATGTTGAGGGATTTCCACCGGAGTCATCCGACTCGCCCTGCTCCGCATCCTCCTGGCCGTCCCCGAGACCGGTGTCAGCGCTCTGCTGGAGCTGCGCATCAAGTGGGGGGTACTGTCACGAATTCAGCCGAGGCTGCCCCTCCTTCTTGCTCGGGCAGGTTTCGGCGTTAGTCGTCACCGGCTTACTCACTCCATTTGTCTTGTCAATCACACACATTCCCTCATTAGTCTGTGTATAAGTGTTCCCTCTGCCCCCTTGTCCTTTGTGATTAATTTTTCATTGTGAGAGTGAGTAGCTCGGTTGAGCTACTCTTTCCTTGTATGTAGCCAAGGTGGATTTTTCCCTTCATTTTGACGCTTGCTGCACTTTATTCATGTACACTGAATAAACTCTGGATTTTGGTGTTTTACCTCCTGCGCCTGACTCTGTCATTCACTCCTCGTCACACGGTGGTAACTTGTGGAATAGACACCGGCAGTGGAATGCAGTTTTAACCAATCAGCATCCAGGATTAGACCCACCCGTTGTATGAAGAGAAATAACTCAACAATAACACTTTTGAAATTATAATTCAACACAAAACAGTATAATATGGCTAACCATAAAAAAAGAACATAGAATAAGGAACCCTATATGGTTCTTCAACATGTTATTTGTACAACCTTTAAGAATGGTTCTTCATAGAACCGTAATACTAGAACTGCTGGGCCTCAATGGATCCCCTTTAAACAGTGTAATCAATACATTTCATATATGCTATCGCAAAAATAATCATTTGGCTGTGTTTATGAAAGCCTTGGGTAAAATTAGAACACTACTTTTATTTTATTTCAAATAACACAATAGCCTTTTCATTAGTTTATGTTACTGTAGGCTATAGGTAAAAACAAAAAAAATCAAGTGTTCAATCAATTTTATTTGTGCCTTTGTTATAACCATGAAACAGAAACCATATGTGTTGGAACACTTATGAAGAAAAAAAATACCCACCAAGACGCACGGTCAAGACGTGCGGTCAAATGATGAAAACATTAGTAGCCTAAACATCCTTATAAGCGCCAACTGGCCTTGACAAATAGTGAAACTCAGCACAAAAGCAATAATGGAATTTTAATGAATGTGTCGATAAGACAACAATAAAACATTATCAATTATTGTCAGCTCATGCTTGTGTGCGTCTTCATGCAATGGCATCAGTTTGATTTTATTTAGCTGTTATCCCTTGTCCTAACAGTTGACACAATTTTCGAAACTTTCACTTGCTTGACACACTTTGACATACCTTTGTTTGGTTATAGTGCATAATAGTCTCCGGTTTTCTCTTAATTGTCCCCCCATCATCTTGTCATTCTTCAGCACTGTTGTGGAGTACAACCGCTGTGCAGGTGCCTTATTTTGTGCAGAGGGAGGCATCTCCTATCTCACTTTGTTCATGGTGGCGGCCAGACTTGTTTTCTTTGCAAGCAACTTGTTCGTCAATGACAGTGAAGTGAAGAAATTGTCCATGGTGACATTTCTCCCCTTGCCAACTTAAGGTTCCACGAGCTTCATCACCACATTCTCCATCACTCGTTCACCTGCTGCCCGATGTGGATATTTTCCCAGATATTGAAAGCCATTCAGCATGTACAATTATGCACACTCTCACTGTATAGAATACTCCAAGTAGGCCAGAGTAGACTGATAAGACTGCTTTGATTCGGTGGACTGATATAGGGTACATAACACTTTAAAGCTGTAATATGTCACTTTTTGGGTGACCTTACCAAATTCACATAGAAATGTGTCAGTTTTGTATACCAGCTTCAAACAGCTGAAATACAATATTTTTGGTTATGGAAAAACAATCACAGCGGTTTACATGGTATAATGATTATCTACACTATACTTGCTTGTTTTGTCTCTGTCAAGGGTTCTGATGCGACGGTGTGGTGGAATCAAGTGCAGGACACAGGAGCTCAGTCAAACTTGACTTTACTGGCAAAGCACAAAAATACACGGGTAAACTAACCCGGAGGTAAACAATACGCAACAGTGCGTAAAATACAAAACCCGACTACGCACGAACAACAGTGCGACGGTAAACTAGCGTCTGTCCCAAACAGTCGAACACCAACAGACAGGAAAACAATCACACACAACACCTGACAAACACAACGAGAACTTATAGGACACTAATGACACTAAACGATAACAGGTGTACAATACCAGACCAGAACAAACGAACATAGAAACATACAACGGTGGCAGCTAGTATTCCGGAGACGACGAACGCCGAAGCCTGCCCGAGCAAGGAAGAGAGGCAGCCTCGGCCGAAACCGTGACAGTCACATAAACTGAAATGAGACAAACTGTTAGAATTTTAGCAACCAGAAAATGGCGGAGTGATTTCTGCATAGTGCATCTTTAATATTATAATTAGAATGGATCAATACAATAGAATGGCCCACCCTGTTCTTCATTAATGTGGCGGGTGATTTGGACGGAGTCAGGCGCAGGAGGGTAAATCACAGAATAAATGTTTTATTCGGTAAGACAGCGGTACGCAGCAATGCCTAAAACACTCCAATGCGGTAATTTCGGCACACTGCAGACAACAAGGCACACAGGTGAATATCCCGGCGATACAAAATACAAATTAGCTCCACCGAGCTACAGAAACCTCCACAATAAACAATCACACACAAAGACAAGGGGGGCAGAGGGAATACTTATACAGGTACTGATGAGGGGATATGAACCAGGTGTGTGTAATAAACAAGACAAAACAAATGGAATGATGATGAGGAGTGGCAGTGGCTAGAAGGCCGGTGACGACGAACGCCGAAGCCTGCCCGAACAAGGAGAGGAGGCAGCTTCGGAGCGGCCCTTGATGCACAGCTCCAGCAGCACGCCGACACCGGCCTCAGGGACGGCCAGGAGGATGCGGAGCAGGGCGAGCCGGATGGCGACGGTGAAAATCCTGCAACAGGGAGGGATCGAGGACATCCCTCACCGGGACCCAGCACCGCTCCTCCGGACAGTACCCCTCCCACTCCACGAGGTACTGAAGGCCCCCCACCAATGCCTCGAAACCAGGATGGAATGGACAGAGTATGCCGGGGCCCCCTCGGACCTCCCGCACCTCAGACTCCTGGAGCGGACCAGCCACCACCGGCCTGAGGAGAGAAACATGAAACGAGTGGTTAATACGGTAATCAGGAGGGAGTAGTAACCTATATGTAACCTCATTTATTCTCCTCAGGACTTTAAACGGCCCCACAAACCACGGGCTCAGCTTCCGGGCAGGGCAGGCGGAGGGGCAGATTCAGGGTCGAGAGCGAGACCCGATCACCCGGTACAAAGACCGGGTCCTCACTACGGTGGTGGTCAGCTTCAGCTTTCTGGCGATTCACAGTGTGCTGGAGGTGGACGTGGGCAGCGTTCCACATCTCCTCTGCGCACCAAAACCAGTCGTCCACCGCAGGAGCTTCGGTCTGGCTCTAATGCCATGGTGCCAGAACCAGCTGATACCCTAAGACACATTGAAAGGGAGTTAGGTGAGTGGCGGAGAGAGTTCTGGGCATATTCGGCCCATGGTAAGAACACCGACCACTCCCCCGGCCGGTCCTGACAGTAGGACCGCAGGAACCTACCCACCTCCTGATTCACCCTTCCCACCTGCCCATTAGACTCGGGGTGAAACCCAGAGGTCAGGCTGACCGAGACCCCAGACGTTCCATGAAAGCCTTCCAGACCCTGGATGTAAACTGGGGACCCCGGTCAGACACTATGTCCTCTGGCATCCCGTAGTGCCGGAAGACATGCGTAAACAGGGCTTCCGCCGTTTGCAGGGCCGTGGGGAGACCGGGCAGAGGAAGGAGGCGGCAGGCTTTAGAAAAGTGGTCCACAACGACCAGGATGGTGGTATTACTCTGAGAGAGGGGAAGATCGGTAAGGAAGTCAATACACAAGTGGGACCATGGTCGTTGTGGAACTGGTAAGGGATGTAACTTACCCGCTGGGAGGTGCCTAGGTGCCTTACTCTGGGCACACACCGAGCAGGAGGAGACATACACCCTCACATCCTTAGCCAAGGTAGGTCACCAGTACTTCCCGGTCAGGCAGCGCACTGTACGGCCGATACCTGGGTGACCAGAGGAGGGGGACGTGTGTGCCCAATAGATCAGACGATCACGGACAAGAGACGGCACGTACCGCAGACTAGCTGGGCACTGAGGTAGAGATGGCTCTGTGCGTAACGCCCGCTCTATGTCCGCGTCCACCGCCCACACTACCGGCGCCACAATGCAGGAGGCCGGGAGTATGGGGATGTTGTCTATGGGCCTCTCCTCGTACAGCTGTGACAGAGCGTTTGCCTTCACGTTCTTAATACCTGGTATGTATGACAAAGTGAAATCAAACTGGGTGAAGAACAAGGCCCAACTGGCCTGGTGAGGGTTCAGCCTACTCACTGCCCGGATGTACTCCAGGTTACGGTGGTCAGTCCAGACGAGGAGAGGGTGTTTCACTCCCTCAAGCCAGTGCCTACACGCGGTCAGGGCTCTGACAACAGCCAACAGCTCCCGATCACCAACGTCGTAGTTCTGCTCCGCCGGGCTGAGCTTCTTAGAGAAGATGGCACAGGGGCGGAGCATGGGTGGCGTGCCCGAGCGTTGAGATAGGGGGGGGTATCTTCAAAATCTTCAAAGTGGTAGGCATATTGTGTAAATCAAATTATACAAACCCCCAAAAAATCTATTTTAATTCCAGGTTATAAGAAAACAAAATAGGAAAAATACTTTCGCAAGCCACTCAAGTTCTGTTAGGTCCCTTCAATTAGGTCCTACACAGACCACTCCCAGACAATCCTAGCAAAATTCTTGCTTGAGAAAAGTTGTTTTTGCTAAAAAGCTATAAAAAAATAAAAAAAACGAATATTTTAATGGAAAATATTACAGTAAGGTACTTAATTGTTACACAGAAATGATTTGGTATTAAGATCAAAACAGCATTGGGCCTTTTAAGTGTGTAGGTGACACCTGAGATTCTGATTAACCTTTAATATCGGTTTCATTTATATCTGGTGTCTTTTCAAAATGCAGGCAATTTTTGCCAGACTTGGCACAGATACACAAACACTTGGTTTACAAACAATGGAGTAAATCAACCACTAACACTTTACTTGGATAGTCCATCTGTAGATACTCTACAGACTATTAGTCACATTTGAACTGTCACGGTTTCGGCCGAGGCTGCCTCTCTCCCTTGCTCGGGCAGGCTTCGGCGGTCGTCGTCTCCGGAATACTAGCTGCCACCGTTGTATGTTTCCATGTTCGTTTGCTTTTGTCTGATTGTTGTACACCTGTTATCGTTTAGTGTAATTAGTGTCCTATAAATTCTTGTTGTGTTTGTCTAGTGTTGTGTGTGATTGTTTGACTGTCGTGCCGGTAGGCTGGATTATTACTGTTTGCTCGGTTGAGCTATTTTGCTCCTTAGTTTTGGAGTATTTTGTCGCACCTGTTTGTGCGCTTGTGTTTTCGCCTACGTGCGGAGCTTTTGCCTCAGGGCAGTTATTTTGTGTTTGTTTTGCTGTGCATCACTAAAGTCTGTTGGACTAATGTACTGCGTCCTGCGCCTGATTCCACCCACACCCACCTACATCTACCTTGACAGAATCACACACCATACTCGATGGAATCAGCAGGAGCCGCAGCAGCACAGGCGACGTTGGAGGACAGGGTCAGTGAGCAGAATGACCAGATCCTGCGGATGGGGTCCGCACTGCAGGAGGTGATCACCACCATCCGAGGCTGGGAGACCCGAGGGACTCCTCCCCCGCCATCCTCCCTGCCCGCACCATCGGCCACTCAGCCCATTCCCGCTCCGGAACCCAGAGGAGTTCGACTCTCGCTCCCGAGGGCCTACGATGGGACCGCGGCCGGGTGTCAGGGATTCCTTCTCCAGGTGGAGCTTTACCTGGCCACCGTGCACCCGGCGCCCTCGGGACACGAGAGTGTGTCCGCCCTGATCTCCTGCCTTTCCGGGAAGGCGTTGGAATGGGCCAACGCAGAGTGGAGGAGGATCGACGCTAACACCATCACCTACGACGAGTTCTCCCGCCGCTTCAGGGCGGTGTTTGACCATCCCCCGGAGGGGAAAGCGGCGGGGGAGCGTCTGGTCGGCCTCAGGCAGGGGAAGAGGAGTGCCCAGGAGTTCGCCTTGGAGTTCCGTACCCTAGCGGCGGATGCAGGGTGGAATGAGCGGGCTCTCATTGATCACTACAGATGTAGTCTACGCGAGGACGTCCGTAGGGAGCTGGCCTGTAGGGACACCAGCCTCTCGTTCGACCAGTTGGTCGACATGTCCATCAGGCTGGATACCCTGCTAGCTACCCGCGGACGTTCCGAGGGATGTCCGTCCATTTCACCCTCCAGCGCCTCCGAGCCGTGCCCCATGGAGCTCGGGGGCGCTGGCGCTAGAGAGAGGAGGGGTCGGCTTACGAGGGGGTCCATCTCCTGCACCAACTGTGGTCGGGAGGACACACCGCGGCTAGGTGCTGGGGATGGCCTCCTCGGGAGAGGACGACAGGTCCCGCACTGGGAGTCCTTCCAGGTGAGTAGGCGCCCCACTCACCCAGAGCTCTCTGTTGCACATTTCTGTATATCTGTGCGTTTTCCACAGGTAGCACCTCATTCCCAGCATAAGGCGCTGGTAGATTCAGGCGCGGCTGGGAATTTTGTTGATAAGAAGTTTTGTTTAGCCTTAGGGATTCCCCTTCTCCCTGTGGACGTTCCTTCCCCCGTTCATGCCCTAGATAGCCGTCCGTTGGGTGCGGGCTTGATCAGGGAGGTCACTGCGCCACTTAGGATGTGTGCGCAGGGGGGTCATCAGGAGATGATCCAGCTATTTCTGATCGACTCGCCTGCGTATCCGGTGGTGCTGGGCATGCCCTGGTTGAGTACCCATAACCCATCGATTTCGTGGCAGGAGAGGGCTCTGATGGAGTGGTCTGCCCAGTGTGTGGGTCGATGTTTAGGCGTTTCCATAGGGGCTACCTCGGTGGAGAGTCCAAACCAGGTGCCCGCATTGCACGTTCCCCCTGAGTATGGGGATTTGGCTATTGTGTTCAGTAAGTCGAGGGCGACGCAGTTGCCTCCCCCATAGGCAGGGAGATTGTGCGATAGACCTCCAGGCAGGAGCTGCGCTCCCACGGAGCCATGTGTATCCTCTGTCTCAGGAGGAGAAGAGAGCTATGGAGACGTACATAGACGAATCTCTGAGACAAGGATACATACGGCCTTCCACTTCCCCTGCGTCCTCGAGTTTCTTTTTTGTGAAGAAAAAGGATGGAGGATTACGCCCGTGCATTGATTACCGTGGTCTCAATCAGATCACGGTGAAGTACAGTTATCCACTCCCGCTGATTGCGACCATGACGGAGTCATTGCACGGGGCGTGTTTCTTCACTAAATTAGATCTCAGGAGCGCGTACAACTTGGTGCGCATTAGGGGGGGCGATGAATGGAAGACAGCCTTTAGTACCACCTCGGGCCATTACGAGTATCTTGTCATGCCATACGGGTTGATGAACGCTCCTTCAGTTTTCCAATCATTCGTGGATGAGATCTTCAGGGACATGCAGGGGCAGGGGGTGGTCGTGTACATCGATGACATTCTCGTGTACTCACCTACCCGAGTCGAGCATGTGGCCCTGGTGCGCCGAGTGTTGCGGAGACTGTTGGAGCACGACCTGTATGTCAAGGCAGAGAAGTGTCTGTTCTTCCAGGAGTCGGTCTCCTTTTGGGTTATCAGTTGTCTGCGTCAGGGGTGAAGATGGAGGTAGACCGGGTGTCAGCCGTGCGTAATTGGCAAACGCCAACTACTGTGAAGGAGGTGCAGCAGTTTTTGGGGTTTGCGAATTATTACCGGAGGTTTATCCGGGGTTTTGGACAGGTGGCAGCTCCCATAACGTCTCTTTTGAAGGGGATCCGGTGCGTCTGCAGTGGTCAGCCGAGGCGGACAGGGCGTTTGGGAGGCTGAAGGACCTGTTTACCTCGGCTCCGGTGCTGGCGCATCCGGATCCCTCTTTGCCATTTCAGGTAGAGGTGGACGCGTCAGAGGCCGGTATAGGAGCCGTGCTGTCGCAACGGTCCGGCGCGCCACCTAAGCTCCGCCCCTGTGCCTTTTATTCCAAGAAGCTCGGTCCGGGCGGAGCGAAACTATGACGTGGGGGACAGGGAGTTGTTAGCCGTGGTACAGGCCCTAAAGGTGTGGAGGCACTGGCTTGAGGGGGCTCAACACCCTTTCCTCATTTTGACGGACCACCGTAACCTGGAGTACATCCGGGCAGCGAGGAGGCTGAACCCTCGCCAGGCGAGGTGGAATATGTTTTTGACCCGTTTCACATTTAAGATCACGTACATCCCTGGGTCACAGAACGGTAAGGCAGACGCGCTGTCTCGGCGGTATGACACGGAGGAGAGGTCCGTGGAGCCCACTCCCATACTGCCGGAGTCTTGTCTGGTGGCACCGGTAGTGTGGGAGGTCGATGCCGAACTCGAGCGGGCGTGTACGCACCGACCCTAGTCCACCTCAATGCCCGGAGGGTCGGAAGTACGTTCCGCTCGAGGTTCGGGATCGTTTGATCTATTGGGCTCACACGTCACCCTCCTCTGGACACCCTGGTATCGGCCGGACAGTGCACTGTCTTAGTACCAAGTACTGGTGGCCCACGTTGGCGAGGGATGTGAGGGTTTATGTTTCCTCCTGCTCGGTGTGCGCCCAGTGTAAGGCGCCTAGACATCTGCCTAGGGGTAAGTTACTACCCCTGCCCGTTCCACAACGACCATGGTCTCACCTCTCGGTGGATTTCCTCACTGACCTTCCTCCTTCACAGGGGAATACCACTATACTGGTCGTTGTGGACCGGTTTTCTAAGGCCTGTCGTTTGCTCCCTATGCCGGGCCTTCCTACTGCCCTGCAAACCGCCGAAGCACTATTCACCCATGTGTTCCGGCACTACGGGGTACCCGAGGATATTGTGTCTGATCGAGGTCCCCAATTTACCTCCAGAGTCTGGAGAGCTTTTATGGAGCGGTTTGGGATCTCGGTGAGCCTCACCTCGGGTTACCACCCGGAGAGTAATGGGCAGGTGGAACGCGTGAACCAGGATGTGGGTAGGTTTCTTAGAACATACTGCCAGGACCGGCCGGAGGAGTGGGCAAGGTACGTTCCCTGGGCCGAGATGGCCCAGAATTCCCTACGCCATTCCTCCACTAACCTAACCCCTTTTCAATGTGTGTTAGGTTACCAGCCGGTTCTGGCACCTTGGCAGCAGAGCCAGATCGAGGCTCCTGCGGTGGATGAGTGGGCGCGGCGCTCGGAGGAGACATGGAACGCTGCACACGTCCACCTGCAGCGGGCCCTCCGACGTCATAAGGCGAGCGCCGATCTCCACCGCAGTGAGGGACCGGTGTACGCACCTGGTGATCGAGTCTGGCTCTCTACCAGAAACCTGCCCCTCCGCCTGCCCTGTCGGAAACTGGGTCGGCGGTTTGTAGGGACATTTAAAGTCCTGAGAAGGTTGAACGAGGTGTGTTACAAATTACAACTACCTGTTGAGTATAAGAGTATTAACCCCTCGTTCCATGTGTCTCTTCTCAGGCCGGTGGTAGCTGGCCCACTCCAAGAAAGTGAGATCAGGGAGACTCCTCCGCCCCCATTGGACATCGAGGGGGCACCGGCGTACTCCGTACGGTCCATCTTGGATTCGAGACGTCGGATGGGGGGTCTCCAATATCTAGTGGAGTGGGAGGGGTACGGCCCGGAGGAGCGGTGCTGGGTTCCGAGGAGAGACATTTTGGACCCGTCTCTCCTGACGGAATTCCATCGTGGGCACCCGACGCACCCTGCTCCGCGTCCTCCTGGTCGTTCCCGAGGCCGGAGTCGGCGCACATCTGGAGCCGCGCGTCAAGGGGGGGGTACTGTCACGGTTTCGGCCGAGGCTGCCTCTCTCCCTTGCTCGGGCAGGCTTCGGCGGTCGTCGTCTCCGGAATACTAGCTGCCACCGTTGTATGTTTCCATGTTCGTTTGCTTTTGTCTGATTGTTGTACACCTGTTATCATTTAGTGTAATTAGTGTACTATAAGTTCTCGTTGTGTTTGTCTAGTGTTGTGTGTGATTGTTTGACTGTCGTGCAGGTAGGCTGGATTATTACTGTTTGCTCGGTTGAGCTATTTTGCTCCTTAGTTTTGGAGTATTTTGTCGCACCTGTTTGTGCGCTTGTGTTTTCGCCTACGTGCGGAGCTTTTGCCTCAGGGCAGTTATTTCGTGTTTGTTTTGCTGTGCATCACTAAAGTCTGTTGGACTAACGTACTGCGTCCTGCGCCTGATTCCACCCACACCCACCTACATCTACCTTGACATGAACTAACTATCTACTAACCCTAAGTCTAACCTTAACCCTTATCCTAACCCTAAACTTAACCGTTACCCTAACCCTTAACCTTATTCTAAACCTAACCCTAATCGCAAACTTAGAAGGGGTTGGGTTAAATGAGGAAGACACATTTCAGTTAAATGCATTCAGTTGTACAACTGACTAGGTATCCCTCTTTCCCTTTCCAGTTGCTTATGAAAATATAGTGGGTTGATAGTATGACCATCTGTAGAACATCTACAGATGGACTATCTGTTCTATCCAAATAAAGTGTGACCAACCAACCATTATCTTTCGGGTTATGATGGGGTTAGACAGTTGTATTAAGCTCATGATTCATTTCATATTCTTCGAAAATCAATGGGTATATCATTAATTGAAATGACTGTAAATTTCAGATTTCACATTACCTGATCCCGGAGTCCTTTATGAACGCGTCCCATGCCAGCCCAGCTGTAGCGCTTTGCATACTCCTGCAGTGCTGCATAAAGCTTCCTGCCACTCGCTGTGGCCTGGGCTGGGAACAGGGCATGGCTCAGCACAGGGGTCAGGTAGCCTCGCCCCTGCTCCTCCTCCCCCATCTCCCATCTCCATGGTGATGCAGGGAGTCCCCCGACCATCAGTGGTCACCTTTGATGTGGCACTGCACTCTGCTCCGGCACAGCTGCCGGCGCGGGACAACACAGAGCGTCTGGAGCCGGACTTGTGCTTTCCTGGGATGGCTCTGCCTGGGGCTGGCGGGTCGGAGCCCACCCTGTAACAATACCATAGGAAGAGGAGCAGCAGGGTCCACAGGAGCCCACTCAGAGGACGGATCCCCAGCTCAGCACAGGGGGGCAATGGGAGCAGATCCATGGGCCAGTCCATCCGATAGTGATAAACTGAAATAACAGAGGGGAAGTAAAGGAGAAAGAGCAGAAGGAGGAAGCGAGAGAGATATCAATAGGTGCCGGTTTCCCAGACACAAATAAAGCCTAGCCCTGGACTATAAGACATGGTCAATGGAGATTGAACCGCCATTTAAATAGCTTTTTAGTCCAGGACCAGGGTAATGAAGATATGCGCAACACTACGGAGTAACAGGTACCAGTCAGAGAGAAGTAGTTGAGCTGTTTTTCTTGATTTTATCCAGAGAGACATTACTGTATTATGCATAGTGAAAATCCGACATGTACAGTGCATTCGGAAAGTAATCAGACCCCTTGACTTTTTTCACATTTTGTGACGTTACAGCCTCATTCTAAAATGGATTAAATTTTTTTTTTTTCTCATCAATCTACACACAATACCACATAATGACAAATCAAATACAGGTTTTTAGAAATGTTTGCAAATGTATAAAAAACATAAATACCTTATTTACATAAGTATTCAGACCCTTTGCTATGAGCTCAGGTGCATCCTGTTTATATTGATCATCCTTGAGATGTTTCTACAACTTGATTGGCATCCACCTGTGGTAAATTCAATTGATTGGACATGTTGGAAAGGCACACACAGTTGAGAGTGCATGTCAGAGCAAAAACCAAGCAATGAGGTCGAAGGAATTGTCCATAGAGTTCCGAGACAGGATTGTGTCGAGGCACAAATCTGGGGAAGGGTACCAAAAAATGTCTGCAGCATTGAAGATCCCCAAGAACACAGAGGCCTCCATCATTCTTAAATGGAAGAAGTTTGGAACCACCAAGCTGAGCAATTGTGGGAGAAGGTCCTTGGTCAGGGAGGTGACCAAGAACCCGATGGTCACTCTGACAGAGCTCTAGAGTTCCTCTGTGGAGATGGGAGAACCTTCCAGAAGGACAACCATCTCTGCAGCACTCCACCAATCAGGCCTTTATGGTAGAGTGGCCAGACGGAAGCCACTCCTCAGTAAAAGGCACATGACAGCCTGCTTGGAATTTGCCAAAAGGCACCTAAAGACTCTCATACAATGAGAAACAAGATTCTCTCGTCTGATGAAACCAAGATTGAACTCTTTGGCCTCAATGTCAAGCGTCACGTCTGGAGGAAACCTGGCACCATCCCTACACTGAAGCATGGTGGTGGCAACATCATGCTTTGGTGATGTTTTTTAGCGGCAGGGACTGGGAGACTAGTCAGGATCAAGGGAAAGATGAATGGAGCAAAGTACAGAGAGATCCTTGATGAAATCCTGCTCCAGAGCGCTCAGGACCTCAGACTGGGGCAAAGGTTCACCTTCTAACAGGACAACAACCCTAAGCACACAGCCAAGACAATGCAGGAGTGGCTTCGGGACACGTCTCTGAATGTCCTTGAGTGGCCCAGCCAGAGCCCGGACTTGAGCCCGATCGATCATCTCTGGAGAGACCAGAAAATAGCTGTGCAGCCCATCCAACCTGACAGAGCTTGAAAGGATCTGCAGAGATCAAAGTACTTAGTAAATGGTCTGAATATTTATGTAAATATGATATTTCAGTTTTTTAATTTTTTATAAATGTGCAAACATTTCTAAAAACCTGTTTTTGCTTTGTCATTATGGGATATTGTGCGTAGATTGATGAGGGGGGAAAATATGATTTAATCAATTTTAGGATAAGGCTGTTATGGTTACATAAGACAAAAGGTTACTTAACGTAAGAACGAAAGGAGGGTGGGCGAATAACGTAAACGTCTAGCAACCCAAAGGTTGTGTGTTTGAATATCATCATGGACAACTTTAGCATTTTAGCTAATTAGCTACTTTTCAACTACTTGCTACTTTGCAACTTCTTAGCATGTTAGCTAACTTTCCCCTAACCCTAAATGTAAGCCTTTTATCTAACCCTTCGCCTAACTTTAACCTAACATCTAACCTTAACTCTAGCCTCTAGCCTAGCTAACGTTAGCCAGCTAGCTAACATTAGCATTAGCCACCTAGATAACGTTAGCCACAACACATTGGAATTTGTAACAAATCATACATTTTGCAAATTCGTAACATACAGTGGGGAGAACAAGTATTTGATACACTGCCGATTTTGCAGGTTTTCCTACTTACAAAGCATGTAGAGGTCTGTTATTTTTATCATAGGTACACTAAAACTGTGAGAGACGGAATCTAAAACAAAATCCAGAAAATTATATTGTATGATTTTTAAGTAATTAATTTGCATTTTATTGCATGACATAAGTATTTGATACATCAGAAAAGCAGAACTTAATATTTGATACAGAAATCTTTGTTTGCAATTACAGAGATCATACGTTTCCTGTAGGTCTTGACCAGGTTTGCACACACTGCATCAGGGATTTTGGCCCACGCCTCCATACAGACCTTCTCCAGAACCTTCATGTTTCGGGGCTGTCGCTGGGCAATACAGACTTTCAGCTCCCTCCAAAGATTTTCTATTGGGTTCAGGTCTGGAGACTAGCTAGGCCACTCCAGGACCTTGAGATGCTTCTTACAGAGCCACTCCTTAGTTTCCCTGGCTGTGTGTTTCGGGACGTTGTCATGCTGGAAGACCCAGCCACGACCCATCTTCAATGCTCTTACTGAGGGAAGGAGGTTGTTGGCCAAGATCTCACGATACATGGCCCCATCCATCCTCCCCTCAATACGGTGCAGTCGTCCTGTCCCCTTTGCAGAAAAGCATCCCCAAAGAATGATGTTTCCACCTCCATGCTTCACGGTTGGGATGGTGTTCTTGGGATTGTACTCATCCTTCTTCTTCCTCCAAACACGGCGAGTGGAGTTTAGACCAAAAAGCTTTATTTTTGTCTCATCAGACCACATGACCTTCTCCCATTCCTCCTCTGGATCATCCAGATGGTCATTGGCAAACTTCAGACGGGCCTGGACATGCGCTGGCTTGAGCAGCAGGACCTTGCGTGCACTGCAGGATTTTAATCCATGACGGCGTAGTGTGTTACTAATGGTTTTCTTTGAGACTGTGATCCCAGCTCTCTTCAGGTCATTGACAAGGTCCTGCCGTGTAGTTCTGGGCTGATCCCTCACCTTCCTCATGATCATTGATGCCCCACGAGGTGAGATCTTGCATGGAGCCCCAGACCGAGGGTGATTGACTGTCATCTTGAACTTCTTCCATTTTCTAATAATTGCGCCAACAGTTGTTGCCTTCTCACCAAGCTGCTTGCCTATTGTCCTGTAGCCCATCCCAGCCTTGTGCAGGTCTACAATTTTATCCCTGATGTCCTTACACAGCTCTCTGGTCTTGGCCATTGTGGAGAGGTTGGAGTCTGTTTGATTGAGTGTGTGGACAGGTGTCTTTTATACAGGTAACGAGTTCAAACAGGTGCAGTTAATACAGGTAATGAGTGGAGAACAGGAGGGCTTCTTAAAGAAAAACTAACAGGTCTGTGAGAGCCGGAATTCTTACTGGTTGGTATGTGATCAAATACTTATGTTATGCAATAAAATGCAAATTAATTACTTAAAAATCATACAATGTGATTTTCTGGATTTTTGTTTTAGATTCAGTCTCTCACAGTTGAAGTGTACATATGATACAAATTACAGACCTCTACATGCTTTGTAAGTAGGACAACCTGCAAAATTGGCAGTGTATCAAATACTTGTTCTCCCCACTGTATATGAATTGTAATTCATAATATATCATACCAAATGGAAAATGGACATTGTTACCGGTTTTTTTTTTTTTCATATGAATTGTAATTCATAATATATCATACGAAATGGATGATGGACATTGTTACCGGTTTTGGTTTTTCCATTTATATTTTGAGGTAGCACGTTAGCATGTTAGCACGTAGGGTGCACCAATTTGTATCACCTCGTTAGTAAGTATGTGTTACACCTGTGCTGGCTTGTCCATCTCGTTAGTCGGAAGGTGTTTCACCTGTGCTAGCCCTGGTGATATTTAAGAGCAGCTGGCCCAGTGCTCCAATTGAGCTTGAGAGATGTTGGGAGAGCTACACTTCACCGTAGCTGAGGTGCGATTTCAAACTCAACCTATTTAAGTTTGAAAGAAGCCTGATGTTTGTTGTTTCCCTTGTTTGTTTTGCTCCATATTCTTTTTACTCTCCAACCTAAGTTGTGGGTTTTTATTTTCGGAGGCAGACCTAGTGGATGGCGTAGTAGTGCAGTTCTGTTTTTGTTGTGTGTCTGTAAATAGCCTGTAAATACCCTGTTTTTTTTTTGTTGTATTTTTCGTACATATTTCCCTATCAGACTTTTCATCATTCTACAAAATATACTTTCCTGCAACCCGCCTCACTCAATGTGGAATGGATTCTATTACTGACTTACCTTTTATCTAGAATCTCCAGTTGAAACTAGCTAGCCAGCTAACTAGCTACTTGCTATTAGCCACAGTTAGCGGTATTTCACCCAGAACATTGGATTTTTTTTCTTGCGGATTAATTTAATCACTGGACATTAATCACCGGATATTCGGCCAGTCTGCACAGCGCGTTATCGACCCAGAACATATCAGCTTTTCTGCCAGAATCACTGAATCACTGGACCTTTAACTCCGGATTCATCGCTACCAGCTAGCTGCAACAAAATGGACGCTGTGGTCTGGCTAATCATCCTGAGCTAGGCCCATCTCCCGGCTATCTACCTCTCTGTCAACCAGACGGGACCACCTAGTGTTGACACGGAGCCCCGCCGATCCTACACGACTGGTCTGCCGACGAAATCGTCTGATGTGGTTACGACATCGACCACGAAGATTCCATCTGCTAGCCCCGGCCCGCTAGCACACGCTAGCCGTGGCCTCTTACTCGCTAGTGCTTTAGCAGCCTCCGAACTATCCTATTGCTGTTCACCGGACCTTATGATAACTCAGCTATACAGCTGATGTCTGCTGGACTGTTCCTTTTTACGGTACTACATCCTGTTTATGTTTAGCCTCAGCCCAAACATGGTTAGCTTATTGTTGTTTCGGTTATTTCTAATTGTACTATTTCACTGTAGATCCCCCAGCGCAGCTAAACCTGCCTTAGATAGCTCCTTTGTCCCACCCCCCATACACGCGGAGACCGACTCAATTGATGCCTCCAGTGATGCTATCTCTTTCATTGTTACCCAACGCTTAGGTTTACCTCCACTTTACTCATATCCTTCCATATCCTTGTCTGTACATAATGCCATGAATCTTTTCTACAACACCCGGAAATCTGCCCCCTTTATTCTATGTACCCAACACACTAGAAGACCAGTTCTTAAAGCCTTTAGCCGTATCCTTATTCTAGTCCTGGTGATGTAGAGGCTAACCCAGGCCCTGCAGCCCTCAGTATCACTCCTACTCCCCAGGCGCTATCATTTGCTGACTTCTGTAATCGCAAAAGTCTTGGTTTCTTGCACGTAAATATCAGAAGTCTACTTCCTAAGTTTGAGTTATTCACTGCGTTAGCACACTCCGCCAACCCTGATGTTCTAGCAGTGTCTGAATCCTGGCTCAGGAAGGCCACCAAAAATTCTGAAATTTCCATCCCCAACTATAACATTTTCCGTCTAGATAGAACTGCCAAAGGGGGTGGAGTTGCAATCTACTGTAGAGATAGCCTGCAGAGCTCTATCATACTATCCAGGTCTGTGCCCAAACAGTTTGAGCTTCTACTTCTAAAAATCCACCTTTCCAGAAATAAGTCTCTCACTGTTGCCGCTTGCTACAGACTCCCCTCAGCCCCCAGCTGTGCCCTGGACACCATATGTGAATTGATTGCCCCCCATTTATCCTCAGAGTTCGTACTGCTTGGTGACCTAAATTGGGATATGCTTAATACCCCGGCCATCTTACAATCCAAACTAGATGCCCTCAACTTCACGCAAATTATCAACGAACCTACCAGGTACAACCCTAAGTCCGTAAACATGGGTACCCTCATAGATATCATCCTGACTAACATACCCTCTAAATACACCTCAGCTGTCTTCAACCAGGATCTCAGCGATCACTGCCTTATTGCCTGCGTCCGTAACGGGTCCGCGGTCAAACGACCACCCCTCATCACTGTCAAACGCTCCCTAAAACACATTAGCGAGCAGGCCTTCCTAATTGACCTGGCCCAGGTATCCTGGATGGATATAGATCTCATTCCGTCAGTAGAGGATGCCTGGTTGTTCCTTAAAAGTAATTTCCTCTCAATCTTAAATAAACATGCCCCATTCAAAAAATACAGAACTAAGAACCGATATAGCCCCTGGTTCTCCTCAGACTTGACTGCCCTTGACCAGCACAAAAACATCCTGTGGCGTACTGCATTAGCATCAAATAGCCCCTGCGATATGCAACTTTTCAGGGAAGTTAGGAACCAATATACACAAGCAGTCAGGAAAGCAAAGGCTAACTTTTTCTAACAGAAATTTGCATCCTGTAGCACTAACTCCAAAAAGTTTTGGGACACTGTAAAGTCCATGGAGAATAAGAGCACTTCCTCCCAGTTGCCCACTGCACTGAGGCTAGGAAACACTATCACCACCGATAAATCTACAATAATCGAGAATTTCAACAAACATTTTGCTACAGCTGGCCATGCTTTCCATCTGGCTACCACTACCCCGGCCAGCAACTCTGCACCCTCCGCTGCAACTTGCCCATGCCCCCCCCCCCCGCTTCTCCTTAACACAAATTCAGACAGCTGATGTTTTGAAAGCGCTGCAAAATCTGGACCCCTACAAATCAGCTGGGCTAGACAATCTGGACCCTTTCTTTCTAAAACTAGCCGCCGAAATTGTCGCAACCCCCTATTACTAGTCTGTTCAACCTCTCTTTCATAACGTCTGAGATCCCCAGAGATTGGAAAGCTGCCGCGGTCATCCCCCTCTTCAAAGGGGGTGACACTCTAGATCCAAA
Source organism: Coregonus clupeaformis (assembly GCF_020615455.1). Taxonomy (NCBI): domain Eukaryota; kingdom Metazoa; phylum Chordata; class Actinopteri; order Salmoniformes; family Salmonidae; genus Coregonus; species Coregonus clupeaformis. Next base: position 45,535,190 of record NC_059198.1, on the reverse strand, counting down.
CTGCTACAGACCTATATCCATCCTGCCCTGCCTTTCGAAAGTATTTGAAAGCCAAGTTAACAAACAGATCACCGACCATTTCGAATACCACCGTACCTTCTCCGCTATGCAATCCGGTTTCGAGCTGGTCATGGGTGCACCTCAGCCACGCTCAAGGTCCTAAACGATATTATAACCGCGATTGATAATAGACAGTACTGTGCAGCCGTCTTCATCGACCTGGCCAAGGCTTTCGACTCTGTCAACCACCGCATTCTTATTGGCAGACTAAATAGCCTTGGTTTCTCAAATGACTGCCTCGCCTGGTTCACCAACTACTTCTCAGATAGAGTTCAGTGTGTCAAATCGGAGGGCCTGTTGTCTGGACCTATGGCAGTCTCTATGGGGGGTGCCACAGGGTTCAATTCTTGGGCCGACACTTTTCTCCGTGTATATCAATGATGTCGCTCTTGCTGCTGGTGACTCTCAGATCCACCTCTACGCAGACGACACCATTTTGTATACATCTGGCCCTTCATTGGACACTGTGTTAACAAACCTCCAAACGAGCTTCAATGCCATACAACACTCTTTCAGTAGCCTCCAACTGCTCTTAAACACTAGTAAAACTAAATGCATGCTTTTCAATCGAATGCTGCTGGCACCCGCCCACCCGACTAGAATCACCACTCTCGACGGGTCTGACCTAGAGTATGTGGACAACTACAAATACCTAGGTGTCTGGTTAGACTGTAAACTCTCCTTCCAGACTCACATAAAGAATCTCCAATCCAAAGTTAAATCTAGAATCGGCTTCCTATTTCGCAACAAAGCCTCCTTCACTCATGCTGCCAAACATGCCCTCGTAAAACTGACTATCCTACCGATCCTTGACTTCGGCGATGTCATTTACAAAATAGCCTCCAACACTCTACTCAGCAAATTGGATGTAGTCTATCACAGTGCCATCCGTTTTGTCTCCAAAGCCCCATACACTACCCACCACTGTGACCTGTACGCTCTTGTTGGCTGGTCCTCACTACATGTTCGTCGTCAAACCCACTGGCTCCAGGCCATCTATAAATCACTGCTAGGCAAATCCCCGCCTTATCTTAGCTCATTGGTCACCATAGCAGCACCCACCCGTAGTCTGCGCTCCAGCAGGTATATCTCACTGGTCATTCCCAAAGCCAACACCTCCTTTGGCCGCCATTCCTTCCAGTTCTCTGCTGCCAATGACTGGAACGAATTGCAAAAATCTCTGAAGCTGGAGACTCTTATCTCCCTCACTAACTTTAAGCTTCAGTTGTCAGAGCACCTTACCGATCACTGCACCTTGTGATAAACCGTTGTGGATGTGGTGGAGGAGTCAAGCGCAGGAAGCAGAGGTTTAGTCCAACAAGACTTTTAATAGTCTCAAATGCAATGGTATAAACCCCGACCTCGATAACACGAAGAGGCGAGGGAAAATTACGCACACGCGTAAAACACTAAACATAGAAAAATGATACGGAAAAACAAACACGTATCATATACAAAATAGGCAACGGAAAATAACAACACACAGTTACCATAGAGCAAAACAAGGAACTTATAAGACACGTAATCAACACTCAAACAGACACAGGTGTGACAGACAGACAAAAGCAATCAAACACAGAAACAGAGCGGTGGCAGCTAATATTCCGGGGACGGCGAACGCCGAAGCCTGCCCGAACCAGGAGGAGGAGCAGCCTCGGCCGAAACCGTGACAGTACCCCCCCCTTGACGCGCGGCTCCAGCCGCGCGCCGACCCCGGCCTCGGGGACGGCCAGGAGGACGCGGACCCGGGCGCGTGGGATGCCCATGGTGAAACTCAGTCAGGAGGGATGGATCGAGTATGTCCCCCCTGGGCACCCAGCACCGTTCCTCCGGACCGTACCCCTCCCACTCCACGAGATACTGGAGACCACTCCTCCGGCGCCTCGAGTCCAGGATGGTCCGGACTCTGTACGCCGGGACCCCCTCGATGTCCAAAGGGGGGCGGAGGGGTCTCTCCTATCTCATCTTCTTGGAGTGGGCCAGCTACCACCGGCCTGAGAAGAGACACATGGAACGAGGGGTTAATATTTTTATACTCAATTGGCAGTTGTAACCTGTAACACACCTCGTTCAATCTTCTCAGGACTTTGAAGGGCCCCACAAACCGCCGACCCAGCTTCCGGCAGGGCAGGCGGAGGGGCAGGTTTCGAGTCGAGAGCCAGACTCGATCTCCCGGTGCGTACACCGGTCCCTCACTGCGGTGGCGATCGGCGCTCGCCTTTTGTTGACGGATGGCACACTGCAGATGGACATGGGCAGCGTCCCACGTCTCCTCCGAGCGCCGAATCCACTCGTCCACCGCAGGGGCCTCGATCTGGCTCTCGTGCCACGGTGCCAGGACCGGCTGATCACCAACTTAACACCTTTCCAGTGTGTTTTAGGTTGAGGAGTGGCGGAGAGAGTTCTGGGCCATCTCTGCCCAGGGGATGAACCTCGACCACTCCTCCGGCCGGTCCCGGCAATAGGACCTCAAAAACCTACCCATATCCTGGTTGACACGTTCCACCTGCCCATTACTCTCTGGGTGGTACCCCGAGGTAAGGCTTACCGAGACCCCCAACCGTTCCATGAACGCTCCCCAAACTCTGGAAGTGAACTGGGGACCTCGGTCAGACACAATATCCTCGGGGACCCCATAGTGCCGGAAAACATGGGTGAATAGGGCCTCAGCGGTTTGTAGGGCAGTAGGGAGACCCGGCATGGGAAGGAGACGACAGGCCTTAGAAAACCGATCCACAACGACCAAAATGGTGGTATTCCCTGGGAGGGGGAAGGTCTGTTACGAAATCCACCGATAGGTGGGACCATGGTCGTTGTGGAACGGGCAGGGGATGTAGCTTACCCCTGGGCAAATGTCTAGGCGCCTTACACTGGGCACATACCGAGCAGGAGGAGACATAAACCCTCACATCCCTGGCTAACGTTGGCCACCAGTATTTCATGCTAAGACAGTGCAATGTCCGGCCAATACCTGGATGTCCAGAGGAGGGTGATGTATGAGCCCAATAAATAAGTCGATCCCGAATCTCGAGCGGAACGTACGTCCGCCCCACAGGACACTCGGGGGGAGTAGGGTCGGTACGCAGTGCCCGCTCGATTTCTGAATCGACCTCCCAGACCACCGGAGCCACCAAACAGGACTCCGGCAGTATGGAAGTAGGCTCGTTGGACCTCTCCTCTGTGTCATACCGCCGGGACAGGGCGTCTGCCTTACCATTCTGGGACCCAGGGATGTATGTGATCTTAAAAACGAACCGGGTTAGGAACATGTTCCACCTAGCCTGACGAGGGTTCAATCTCCTAGCTGCCCGGATGTACTCCAGGTTACGGTGATCCGTCAGAATGAGGAAAGGGTGTTGAGCCCCCTCAAGCCAATGCCTCCACACCTTTAGGGCCTGGACTACGGCTAACAGCTCCCTGTCCCCGACATCATAGTTACTCTCTGCCGAGCTGAGCTTCTTGGAGTAGAACGCACAGGGGCGGAGTTTAGGTGGCGTGCCGGACCGTTGTGATAGAACTGCCCCAATACCAGTCTCGGACGCGTCTACCTCAACCTGGAATGGTAAAGAGGGATCCGGATGCGCCAGCACAGGAGCCGAGGTGAACAGGTTCTTCAGTTTGACAAATGCCCTGTCCGCCTCAGCCGACCACCGCAAGCGAACCGGACCCCCCTTTAGCAGGGACGTAATGGGAGCTGCAACCTGTCCAAAACCCCGAATAAACCTCCGGTAGTAATTAGCAAAACCCAAGAACTGCTGCACCTCTTTTACAGTGGTTGGAGTTTGCCAATTACGCACGGCCGATACCCGGTCTACCTCTATCTCCACACCAGACGCGGACAACCGATAACCCAAAAAGGGAGACGGACTCCCTGGAAAAACAGGCATTTCTCTGCCTTGACATACAAGTCATGCTCCAACAGTCGTCTCAACACTCGGCGTACCTGGGCTACATGCTCGGCTCGAGTAGCAGAGTACACTAGGATGTCGTCAATGTAAACTACTACTCCCTGCCCATGCATGTCCCGGAAAATCTCGTCAACAAAGGATTGGAAGACTGAAGGAGCATTCATTAAACCGTATGGCATGACGAGATACTCGTAACGACCCGAGGTGGTGCTAAATGCTGTCTTCCATTCATCCCCCTCCCTAATGCGTACCAGATTGTACGCGCTCCTGAGATCCAACTTTGTGAAGAACCGCGCTCCGCGTAATGACTCCGTCATCGTCGCAATCAGTGGAAGTGGGTAGCTGTATTTAACTGTGATCTGATTGAGACTACGATAATCAATACACGGGCGCAATCCCCCGTCCTTCTTCTTCACAAAGAAGAAACTCGAGGAGACTGGGGAAGTAGAGAACCGTATGTATCCCTGTGCCAAGGACTCGGCTATGTATGTCTCCATAGCCGCAGTTTCCTCTTGAGACAGGGGATACACATGACTCCGGGGAAAAGCCGCTCCGGTCTGGAGATTTATCGCACAGTCCCCCTGTCTATGAGGAGGTAGCCGTGCTGCCCTCGATTTGCTAAACACGAGTGCTAAATCCTCATACTCGGGGGGAATGCGCAGTGCGGGCACTTGGTTCGGACTCTCTACCGAGGTCGCCCCTATGGAAACACCTAGACATCTCCCTACACACTGGGCAGACCACTCCATAAGAGCCCTCTGTTGCCACGCTATGGTAGGATCATGGGTGCTTAACCAGGGAAGACCCAACACCACTGGGTACGCAGGAGAGTCAATCAGATAGAACTGAATGATTTCCTCATGACCCCCTGCGTCGTCATAGTCAGTGGCGCTGTGACCTCCCTGATAAGGCCCGACCCCAACGGCCGGCTGTCTAATGCGTGGACAGGAAATGGATTGTCTACCGGCCGAAGGGGAATCCTTAACCTACTACAAAATGCCCGATCAATAAAGTTCCCAGCTGCGCCTGAATCTACTAGCGCCTTATGCTGGGAATGAGGTGCCACCTGTGGAAACCTTACAGGAATACTCATGTGACCAACAGAGAGCTCTGGGTGAGTGGGGCGCCTACTCACCTGAAATGACTCCCCAGTGCGTGGCCTGCTGTCACCTTCCCCCAGGGGACCCTCCCCAGCACCTGGCCGCAGTGTGTCCTCCACGACCGCAGGTGGTGCAGGGGATGGCCCCCCTCGGGTTCCCTCTCCTCCTCTCTAGCGCCAGCACCCCCCAGCTCCATGGGAATCGGCTCGGGGGTGCTGGAGGGTGGACTGGACGACCCCCACTCGGGACGTCCGCGGGTAGCCAGCAGGGTACCCAGACGGATGGAAATGTCCACCAACTGGTCAAACGACAGGTTGGTGTCCCTGCAGGCCAGCTCCCTACGAACGTCCTCTCGTAGACTACATCGGTACTGGTCGATGAGGGCCCTCTCATTCCACCCCGCATCTGCCGCTAGTGTCCGGAACTCCAGTGCGAACTCCTGTGCGCTCCTCTTCCCCTGTCGGAGGTGGAATAGACGCTCTCCCGCCGCTCTCCCCTCAGGGGGATGATCGAAGACAGCCCTGAAGCGGCGGGAGAACTCCGCGTAGGTGATGGTAGCGCCGTCTATTCCCCTCCATTCGGCGTTGGCCCATTCCAACGCCTTGCCGGAGAGACAGGAGATGAGGGCGGAGACGCTCTCGTATCCCGAGGGCGCCGGGTGTATAGTGGCAAGGTACAGTTCTACCTGCAGGAGGAATCCCTGACACCCGGCTGCAGAACCGTCATATGCCCTCGGGAGTGAGAGCCGAATGCCACTGGGTTCCGGTACTGAGAGAGGAGGACTGGCCGTTGGTGAGGTGATGTTGTAAGGGTCCTTGGCCACCTCAGAGTTCACCAATCGGCGCAGGGCGTTGGACACCTCGTCCATGGCGGTCCCGAGTCGCTGGATCATGGCGTCCTGGAAATCGATCCGGTCCAGCAGGGATTCGGGTGCCGCCGCTGATCCTGCTGACTCCATGATGGTGTGTTGTTCTGTGATAAACCGTTGTGGATGTGGTGGAGGAGTCAAGCGCAGGAAGCAGAGGTTTAGTCCAACAAGACTTTTAATAGTCTCAAATGCAATGGTATAAACCCCCGACCTCGATAACACGAAGAGGCGAGGGAAAATTACGCACACGCGTAAAACACTAAACATAGAAAAATGATACGGAAAAACAAACACGTATCATATACAAAATAGGCAACGGAAAATAACAACACACAGTTACCATAGAGCAAAACAAGGAACTTATAAGACACGTAATCAACACTCAAACAGACACAGGTGTGACAGACAGACAAAAGCAATCAAACACAGAAACATAGAGCGGTGGCAGCTAATATTCCGGGGACGGCGAACGCCGAAGCCTGCCCGAACCAGGAGGAGGAGCAGCCTCGGCCGAAACCGTGACACACCTGTACACAGCCCATCTGAAATTAGCCCACCCAACTACCTCATCCCTCTATTGTTATTTATTTTGCTATTTTGCACCCCAGTATCTCTATTTGCACATAATCTCTTGCACATCTAGCATTCCAGTGTTAATACTATTGTAATTATTTTGCACTATAGCCTATTTATTGCCTTACCTCCATAACTTGCTACATTTGCACACACTGTATATATATTTTCTGTTGTATTTTTGACTTTATGTTTTTTACCCCATATGTAACTCTGTGTTGTTTTTATCGCACTGCTTTGCTTTATCTTGGCCAGGTCGCAGTTGTAAATGAGAACCTGTTCTCAACTGGCTTACCTGGTTAAATAAAGGTGAAATAAAAAATAATAAAAATAAATACATGGTGGGTGTCTTTTAGAACCCCTTACTAGTGGCTTTGCCAACATTCAGTGGGCACCCACATGGGTGCCTTTCATAACCCCTTTTAAACCCCTTTGTTTTGTTTTGGTTGACAAAATTATTTTTCTTTGTTAGATCCCTTTGTTGTCAGTGACATTTTCAGTTTGTCAGCTGGGAACGTAACAAAATGGGGGCTCGTCCAGGATCTTGGTTCCCATGGGTATGATAGAGGCTCTAATCACCTACTTTGAAGCTCTGCTGTGTCCAGATATGAGTGTTCAAAATTCTGTTTTGTGGTAGAGTTTCTGTCACTGACATCCACCCAAAAGGGTTATAAGATTGGTGCAATAATTTTGAAAGTTACATAAAGACACAGGCTTATAAAAAAATCCATGGACTTTAAGTTGGAAGCATTTGTGGAAAACCCCTACATGGGAGATGCTGGATAAATGTACAAAGGCAAATCTGCTCATCATTGCAAAGCATTTATGACATCCGTGGCATCTGGCAATCCAAAAACAGTAGTCAAAGAGTTGATTGGTACGGTTTTGGCGAGGCTGATGAAAAGGGTGCTACGGGTGGTGGGGTGAGTCCCATAGACATGCAACTGAGGGAGTTAGAACTAAAGGCAAAGTTGGAGCAACATAAATTAGACCTTGAGCACAAGGAAATATAACCTAAGGAGAGATTGGAACAACATAAATTAGTTGGAGCACAGGGAAAGACAAGATGAGCGTGCAGCCAAACCACAAGATCAGGAACGTGAGCATGCCATTCGATTAAGAGATGGATCTGGAAGCACTCAGAATCCAGTCATGCACTCTCAACAGAGTTTGATCTTGGTCGGAACAGCCTGCTTGTACCGCCTTTTAAACAAAAAATAAGTGGATGTATATTTTACTGTTTTGAGTGGACTGCCACATCCCTAAAATGGCTGTGAGATATGGTCACCGATCCTCCAAAGTGTTCTTGTGGGAAAGGCCCAGAAAGTGTACGCCGCTTTCTCTTGACCAGAGTTCAGATTATGACACTGTTAAAGCTGCTATCCTTCAGGCTTACGAGTTGGTCCCAGAGGCATACAGACAACAGTTACACAAATTACGAAAGACATAATCACAAAGCCATGTTGAGTTCGCAAGGGAACAAGCATGTATTTTTGATCAGTGGTGTGGTTCTCAAGAGGTCAAGGACCTGGAGGATTTAAAGACACTCGTACTTCTCGAGCAGTTCAAGAATTGCCTACAACCTCCATTTATGAGAAAGCTGCAGTTCTTGCAGATGAGTTTGTGTTGACACATAAAATTACCTTCACAAACAAAGCACCCAGTAGTTATCCTTGCGCAAAAAGCAATCCAGTGAAGTCACCTCATACTACGAGGTTTCAGTCTTTTTCTACAGTGCCCAAAGATAAAGATCGGCAGAAAACAGGTTTTTCGTATCCGGCAGTTTGTCATTACTGCTGTGAGAAAGGACACATTGTCCTAGGTTGAAACAGAAAACTGAGAGAGAGAAAAATGTTTCTTCTTGTGGGAGCCATTAAGTCTGGTTGGGATTGGTGTACGTATCTCCTAAACAAGATTTTGTGTATGAACCTTTTGTTTCAGACGGGTTCGTGTCTCTGCAGAGTGGTGATGCTTTTAAGCAGCCGGTAAAGATACTGTGAGACACTGGGGCAGCCCAATCCTTCATTTTGGAGGGTGTTTTGCCTTTGTCTGACACTTCAGCAACTGGTTACAATGTGGTAGTACAAGGCGTGGAGATGGGTTGCATGGAAGTTCCTTTGTATACAGTAATGTGGAACTCGAGTCTGATCTTATTTCTGGTTCCGTTTTTGTTGGAGTGAGGTCTAGCCTACCGTTGAAGGGGGTCTCATTCATTTTGGGAAACGATTTTGTTGTAGGGAATGTCGTTCCAAATCCTGTAATTTGTATGGAACCCAGAGTAGAGGAACTTGATGGGTGATCAGAAAAGTACCCTAGAGTGTTCCCAGCGTGCTATGTGTAAGAAAGTTGCCGGGAGCAAGTCTAATGTTGAGGAGGATGTCAGAGATCCCACCATGGTCGATCTGTCCGAGATGTTTATGGGTGATCCTGATTTCGCTAAACCTCCTGAGTTGACCGCTGAGCGAGTTTGTAGGACCACTGAAGGAAGAGAGGGTCCCTACAGTTGACACTTCGATGTCTAGGTTGCAACTGATTGCTGAACAAAGTAAAGATGTTTCCCTCTCTCCTCTTTTTGCTGAGATAAGTCCAGAGGAGGTTTGTGTGGGTTACTTTGACAGAGATGGTGTTCTAATGAGGAAGTGGCGTTCTCGCATCACTTCTGAGCAAGACTATTGCCCAGTGTATCTCAAATTGTCGTTCCAGTTACACTTCGACAAGAGATGCTGAGGTCATCTTGGGGTCAACAAGACATATGACCGGATCTTGCGTAATTTCTTCTGGCCTGGTCTGAAACAGGATGTTGTGGCTTTCTGTAAATCCTGTTGTGTTTGCCAGCGGACGGGTAAACCAAACCAAGCTGTACAGGTTGCACCTTTTGCAGCCTATTTCAGCTTTTGAAATCCTTTCAGCAGGGTTCTGGTGGATTGTGTTGGTCCTTTGCCCAAAGCAAAGAGTGGTAATCAGTTTCTCTTGACCGTTACGTGCGCTGCCACTTGTTTCCCTGAGGCCATTCCTCTGAGGGAAATCACGGCTCCCAATATTGTTTAGGACCTGGTGAAATTATTTTCAACGTTTGGACTTCAGCACGTTCAAATTTAATGTCAAATGTCTTCCAGCAAGTGGGTGTTACCCATTTCCCCCTCTAGTGCCTACCACACAGTCTCAATGTGCTCTTGAGAGATTACATCAGACTTTGAAGTCTATTTTGAGAGCTTACTTCTTTGCGTTTGAGAAAGACTGGGATGTCCCTCTTCAGCTGTTTGCAGCGTGGGAGGTTGTTCAGGAATCTCTCGGTTTTAGTCCAAATGAGCTCGTGTTTGGACATCATGTCAGAGGTCCTTTGAGTTTGCTGAGAGCGAGGTTGTTGCAGGGCAACACCTTAAACACAAAAACAAATCATTTGGCGCACGTTAGCGCTTTCGATACAGATCGCACCGCGCCTGTGAGTTTGCCAGTGAGAATCTGGAGAAGGCGCAAACGAAAATGAAAGTTTGATCGAAAGGCCCGAAACCGCACTTTCGATGTGGGTGACCAAGTCCTGATTTTGTTGCCCGTTCTGGGGTCACCGTTGCAAGCTCGCATTTCAGGCCCTTACCACATAGGAAAAAAATGGTCATCTGGATTACATCATCGCCACACTGGAGCGCAGGGAAAAAAAACTCCTGTGTCATGTCAACATGTTGAAACCATACTTCACCCGCTACGATCAGGCAGAGAAGTCGGTGGAAACCGTTAGTGATACTCTTCTGCTGTCACCGTTGACTATCGTCTTCCTCAAGAGCACAAGGAAAGCCCAATACACCCTGTGCCTATTGGATGGTTGAGTAACTCAGATCCTAGAAAACCTTGATGTATTTTTGGTACACTCGTCTCCGGAGGAAAAATGCAACATTGTTTCACTGCTTTTAGAATATCAGAGTTTATTCTCAGAGGTGCCAACTCAGACAAATGTACTAGAGCATGACAAATAACATGCCTATCGAGTGAATCCTGAAAAGAGAAAGAAGCTCTGCAGTGAGGTGGGGCACGGCATTGCACAACATGACAATGGTCAGTGGAGTTCGCCCTGTATTTTAGAATCTAAGGTGGATAGGTCTCTGCGCCATAGTTGTCTGCTTTTGTCACTCCAGATGGTTTGTTTTCCTACCTTCGTCTCCCGTTCGGGTTACGAAATGCCGGACCCATGTTTCAAAGGCTCATGTACATCGTGCTAAGTGGCTTAGAAAATGCTGAGGCATATTTAGATGTGGTCGTATTTAGCACCACCTGGCCCCAACACCTTCAGGATATTAGGAGTCTGTTCGGGCGTTTCGCAGCTGCCAACCTTACAGTTAACCTGTCAAAGAGCGACATTTCCCAAGCAACAGTGAAATATCTCGGACAGGTGGTGGGGCAAGGGAGAGTCCGAAAAAGTGGCGGCCATCAATAACCTTCCAGTGCCAGCTTCTACACCGATTCTTGAATGTCTGGCTACTACCGGGCTTTTTGCAAGAACTTTGCCCAGGTTGTTGCACCATTTACAGATTGACCAGTCTGAAAGTCGTTTTCTGTTGGAGCCCCGACTGTCATGAGGCATTTGAGAAGACAAAGACTATTTTGGTCTCTGCACAGGTGCTAGCTGCTCTGGATTTCCATTGTCCGATTTCAGGAATGCAGGGGCTGTGCACCTACAGAAAGACGATAAAAATGTTGAGCACCCTGTGGGGTATTTTCCAAAGAAATTGGCTTCATATTAAAAACACCTAACAAAAACATATGGAAATGTCTGCTCTACCCAAAATTAAAACCAAATAATTGCAGCATTACCGCAAAAATGGAAGAGGAAAGTGGAAAGGGGAAAAAGTAAGGAACTTGTCTGTCGGAAGAACATAATTGGTTAAAGAAAATTGTGATAAATAAAAAAGTATACCAGTTTCATTTAAGGACCAAAGGATTGACAGCAGTCCCATATAGATTGCAAAATAGTTGGGAAGAGATTGACATACCGATTCCATGGCATAGTGTTTTTTGAACTGATACGCAAAACGACGCCAGATTCAAAACTTTACAATTTTTCAATTTAAATTAATATACAAAATTCTTGCTACCAATAGAATGTTGTTTATATGGGGGATACAATCTTCCCAGCTCTGCAGATTTTGCTGCGAAGAGACAGAATCATTCGATCATTTGTTTTGGTACAGTCCATTTGTAGCTTATTTTTGGACACAGGTCCAGGAATGGCTAAAGGATTGCAATATTTACCTAGAGCTAACCCTGCAGATAGCACTACTGGGTGATCTGAAAAGACAGTAAATCGATCAATAATATGATACTTTTAGCAAAAATGTTTATTTTCAATTTACAATCTGTAGAAACTATGAGAATAGAAGGGTTCAGAGCTTTTGTAAAACATCAGAGTACAGTTGAAAAATATATGGCAAATAGAAATCCAATATGGATGGTGTTAAGAGATACAGTTGAAGTCGGAACTTTACATACACCTTAGCCAAATACATTTAAACTCAGTTTTTCACAATTCCTGACATTTAATCCTAGTAAAATCTCCCTGTCCTAGGTCAGTTAGGATCACCAATTTTATTTTAAGAATGTGAAATATCAGAATAATAGTCAAATGATTTATTTAAGCTTTTATTTCTTTCATCACATTCCCAGTGGGTCAGAAGTTTACATACACTCAATTAGTATTTGGTAGCATTGCCTTTAAATTGATTAACTTTGGTCAAACATTTCGGGTAGCCTTCCACAAGCTTCCCACAGTAAATTGGGTAAATTTTGGCCTATTCCTCCTGACAGACCTGGTGTAACTGAGTCAGGTTTGTAGGCCTCCTTGCTCGCACACGCTTTCAGTTCTGCCCACACATTTTCTATAGGATTGAGGTCAGGACTTTGTGATGGCCACTCCAATACCTTGACTTTGTTGACTTACGCCATTTTGCAACAACTTTGGAAGTATGCTTGGGGTCATTATCAATTTGGAAGACCCATTTGCGACCAAGCTTTAACTTCCTGACTGAGGTCTTGAGATGTTGCTTCAATATATCCACATCATTTTCCTTCCTCATGATGCCATCTATTTTGTGAAGTGCACCAGTCACTCCTGCAGCAAAGCAGCCCCACAGCATGATGCTGCCACCCCCGTACTTCACGGTTGGGAATGTGTTCTTCGGCTTGCAAGCGATCCCCGTTTTCCTCCAAACATAACGATGGTCATTATGGCCAAACAGTTCTAGTTTTGTTTCATCAGACCAGAGGACATTTCTCCAAAAAGTACAGTCTTTGTCCCCATGTGCAGTTGCAAACCGTAGTCTGGCTTTTTTTATGGCGGTTTTGGAGCAGTGGCTTCTTCCTTGCTGAGCAGCCTTTCAGGTTATGTCTATAGAACTTGTTTTACTGTGGATATAGATACTTTTGTACCTGTTTCCTCTAGCATCTTCACAATGTCCTTTGCTGTTGTTCTGGGATTGATTTGCACTTTTCGCACAAAAGTACGTTCATCTCTAGGAGACAGAGCGGTATGACGGCTGCGTGGTCCCATGGTGTTTATACTTGCGTACTATTGTTTGTACAGATGAACGTGGTACCTTCAGGCGTTTGGAAATTGCTCCTAAGGATGAACCAGACTTGTAGAGGTCTACAATTTTTTTTTTCTGAGGTCTTGGCTGATTTCTTTTGATTTTCCCATGATGTCAAGCAAAGAGGCACTGAGTTTGAAGGTAGGCCTTGAAATACATCCACAGGCACACCTCCAATTGACTCAAATTATGTCAATTAGCCTACCAGAAGCTTCTAAAGCCATGACATCATTTTCTGGAATTTTCCAAGCTGTTTAAAGGCACAGTCAACTTAGTGTATGTAAACTTCTGACCCACCTGAATTGTGAATTATAAGTGAAATCTGTCTGTAAACAATTGTTGTAAAAATTACTTGTCATGCACAAAGTAGATGTCTTAACCGACTTGCCAAAACTATATAGTTTGTTAACAATACATTTGTGGAGTGGTTGAAAAACTAATTTTAATGACTAACACTTAGGTTGTTTGAGTCTCATATTAGTCCATAGTAAGGACAACTTGGTTGCTGATTGTCTTTCAAGTGTGCACAGTCAATACATTTACATTTTAGTCATTTAGCAGACGCGCTTATCCAGAGCAACTTACAGTTAGTGAGTGCATCTATTTTATTTTTTTCATACTGGCCCCCCGTGGGAATCGAACCCACAACCCTGGCATTGCAAACACCATGCTCTACCAACTGAGCTACATCCCTGCTGGCCATTCCCTCCCCTACCCTGGACGAATTGTGCGCCGCCCCATGGGTCTCCCGGTCACGGCCAGCTACGACAGAGCCTGGATTCGAACCAGGATCTCTAGTGGCACAGCTAGCACTGCGATGCAGTGCCTTAGACCACTGCGCCACTCGGGAGATGTCGTTTTGAATACGTTTTGTGTTTAGCCAGTGTGTAGCCCTGGCTCTCAATTTATTTTGACTGCAGGTTTTGCCATATTGGAGATTAGTTTTGTTTTGGTTGTGCTTGTTCCAAAGGGATGAGAGAACGAACATGATTTGACCTGTTTCTCAAAACTACTGTGTTTTAGGCAACTATATATAGAAAAATATATATAAAGGTGGCTGTTTTTGTCTTGTATTTCATTGTTGACAGCCAGTAGACACCATGTTTATATTGGAGAAGGCGACACATTTAAGTTGATCATGTTGTGAGATGGAAGTTATTTTCTGTTGGTTGTGAACAAACTTGTCCAACAAATATAGGATACATTTGTTGTCTTAAGGGGGAAGGTGTTACTGGTTTTGGTTTTTCCATTTATATTTCGAGGTAGCATGTAGGGTGCACCGATTGGTTTCACCTTGTTAGTAAGTACAGTACCAGTCAAAAGTTTGGACACCTACTCATTCAAGGGTTTTTCTTTATGTTTACTATTTTCTACATTGTAGAATAATAGTGAAGACATCAAAACTATGAAATAACACATGGAATAATTTAGTAACCAATTTTTTTTTTTAATCAACATATATTTCAGATTCTTCAAAGTAGCCACCCTTTGCCTTGATGACATTCTCTCAACCAGCTTCATGAGGTAGTCACCTGGAATGCATTTCAATTAACAGGTGTGCCTTGTTAAAAGTTAATTTGTGGAATTTCTTTCCTTCTTAATGCGTTTGAGCCAATAAGTTGTGTTGTGACAAGGTAGGGAGAAGATAGCCCTATTTGGTTAAAGACCAAGTCCATATTATGGCAAGAACAGCTCAAATATGCAAAGAGAAATGACAGTCCATTACTTTAAGACATGAAGGTCAGTCAATCTGGAACATTTCAAGAATTTTTAAAGTTTAAGTGCAGTCGCAAAACCCATCAAGCGCTATGATGAAACTGGCTCTCATGAGGACCGCCACAGGAAAGGAAGACCCAGAGTTACCTCTGCTGCAGAGAATAAGTTCATTAGAGTTAACTGCACCGCAGATTGCAGCCCAAATAAATGCTTCACAGAGTTCAAGTAACAGACACTGTTCAGAGGACACTGCGTGAATCAGGCCTTCATGGTCGAAATGCTGGAAAGAAACCACTACTAAAGGACACCAATAAGAAGAAGAGACTTGCTTGGGTCAAGAAACACGAGCAATGGACATTAGACTGGTGGAAATCTGTCCTTTGGCCTGATGAGTCCAAATTTGAGATCTTTGGTTCCAACTGCCGTGTCTTTGTGAGACGCAGAGTAGGTGAACGGATGATCTCCGCATGTGTGGTTCCCACCATAAAGCATGGAGGAGAAGCTGTGATAGTGTGGGGGTGCTTTGCTGGTGACACTGTCTGTGATTTATTTAGAATTCAAGGCACACTTAATCAGCATGGCTACCAGAGCGATACGCCATCCCATCTGGTTTGCGCTTAGTGGGACTATCATTTTGTTTTTCAACAGGACAATGACCCAAAACACACCTCCAGGCTGTTTAAGGGATATTTGACCAAGAAGGAGAGTGATGGAGTGCCGACCTCAACCCAATTTAGATGGTTTGGGATGAATTGGACCGCAGATTGAAGGAAAAGCAGCCAACAAGTGCTCAGCATATGTGGGAACTCTATCAAGACTGTTGGAAAAGTATCCTCATGAAGCTGGTTGAGAGAATGCCAAGAGTGTGCAAAGCTGTCATCAAGGCAAAGGGTGGCTACTTTGAAGAATCTAAAACCTAAAATATATTTTGATTTGTTTAACACTTTTTTGGTGTTAGTACATTATTCCATATGTGTTATTTCATAGTGTTGATGTCTTCACAATTATTCTACAATGTAGAAATTAGTAAAAATCAAGAAAAACCCTTGATTGAGTAGGTGTGTCCAAACTTTTGACTGGTACTGTACGTGTTACACCTGAGCTGGCTCGTCATCTCGTTAGTCGGAAGGTGTTCCGCCCAGGTGATATTTAAGAGTGGCTGGCCCAGTGCTCCTCTTGAGCATGAGAGATGTTGGGAGAGCTACACTTCAGTTAAGGTGCGATTTCGAGCTCAACCTATGTAAGTTTGAAAGAAGCGGCCTCCCGAGTGGCGCAGCATTGGTGGGGCTGGCTTCTAAGCGAGCCGCGAGCAGTGAGTCAAGAAGCAGTGCGGCTTGGCAGGGTCGTGTTTCGGAGGACGCATGGCTCTCGATCTTTGCCTCTCCCGAGTCCGTAGGGCAGTTGCAACGACGGGACAAGACTGTAACTACCAATTGGGGAGAAAAATAGGTTAAAGTACATATAACAAGTTTGAAAGAAGCCAGATTTTTGGTGTCCCCCCCTGTTTGTTTTGCTCCACGTTCTTTTTAAACCCTATCCAAAGTTGTTTTGGGTTTTTCTTTTAGTTTGTCTTTTCAAAGGCATACCTAGTGGGCATCCATGGTGGGTGTCTTTTAAAACCCCTTTCAGTGAGCACCCACACGGGTGCCTTTCTGAACCCCTTTCTGTTTTGTTTTGGTGGTCAAAGTGATTTTTCTTTGTTAGTTCCCTTTGTTGTGAGCGACATTTTGAGTTTGTCAGCTGGGAATGTCTCAACATCCACTAATTAATACATACCATACAAAACATAACATATCATACTAAATGAAGTATTTAGGATTTACATACAGAATAATACAAAATGCTTTGAGACCAGGTAGGAATGTAAAGCAGACACATGACATAATCAAATCACTTCTTGTTACCTGATATGCCAGTGAAATAGCACATTATGTAACAAAGTTGTGGTCAATTAAATGTAAACCTTAAACTTAAAATGTAAACCATACCTGATGCTTTTAATCATGTTATCTCAGCAGGCTTTTTATTTGAGATAAACCTTGGTGTAGTTGACCCTGGTCAGTCAATCGTCTGCTCTTCCCTCTGCCAGCCTCTAGCTGACTCGACAGTCAACCCATCAGCTCCTAGTGAATCTTTGTTTTCATTTCAACAATTCACTATCTGTGATGTGCTAGATGCCTTGCTTAAAAATCCACTGGAGCTGATATGCTTGATCCCTTTTTGTTGCAGCTCTCTGCCCCTCTGATTTGCTGAATCATTAACCCATATTTTTAACCTGACGATTATATCTGGTACTCTACCCAAGGTTTGGATGGCGGCCCATGTACTCCCCCTTCACAAAGGTGGTGACCTAAAAAATTCGGCCTATTTCTAAACTTTCTAGCCTAGCTAAACTATTAAAATCCAGCTAAGATATTTCTTATCGTTTAAATGTATTCAGTCGGGTTTTAGAGAAGGTGATAGCACTATCTCTGCTGCATCCCTAGTTATAAATGATGTGGTTAACTGTATGGATGAAAGGCAACATTGTGCTGCACTCTTCATCGACCCGTCAAAGGCTTTCGATACTGTTGATCACTCACTGCTAATTCAGAGGGTTGATTCTGGGTCCTGTACTTTTTACTGTTTACATGAACAATGTCGACTTGTCTGTAAAACATTGTAACCTGCACTTGTATGCCGATGATACTGATGTGTATGCTATTGCCCCCACGGTTGACCAGACTCTATCTGAACTACAGTCTGCCTTCATTGTATTACAGAAACTTTATTGACCTGAAATGAGTACTGAATGCAGGTAAAACTAAGTATATGTTCTCTAGAGCGCATAAAAATAAGTCTGATTTAAGCATACAGTGGGGAAAAAAAGTATTTAGTCAGCCACCAATTGTGCAAGTTCTCCCACTTAAAAAGATGGGAGAGGCCTGTAATTTTCATCATAGGTACACGTCAACTAT
This sequence comes from Coregonus clupeaformis, assembly GCF_020615455.1. Lineage (NCBI taxonomy): Eukaryota > Metazoa > Chordata > Actinopteri > Salmoniformes > Salmonidae > Coregonus > Coregonus clupeaformis. The sequence continues at coordinate 45,517,433 of NC_059198.1, read as the reverse complement.
GACAGACAAAATGAGAAAACATTTTCCAGAAAATCACATTGTAGGATTTTTTATGAATTTATTTGCAAATTATGGTGGAAAATAAGTATTTGGTCACCTTAAAACAAGCAAGATTTCTGGCTCTCACAGACCTGTAACTTCTTCTTTAAGAGGCTCCTCTGTCCTCCACTCGTTACCTGTATTAATGGCACCTGTTTGAACTTGTTATCAGTATAAAAGACACCTGTCCACAACCTCAAACAGTCACACTCCAAACTCCACTATGGCCAAGACCAAAGAGCTGTCAAAGGACACCAGAAACAAAATTGTAGACCTGCACCAGGCTGGGAAGACTGAATCTGCAATAGGTAAGCAGCTTGGTTTGAAGAAATCAACTGTGGGAGCAATTATTAGGAAATGGAAGACATACAAGACCACTGATAATCTCCCTCGATCTGGGGCTCCACGCAAGATCTCACCCTGTGGGGTCAAAATGATCACAAGAACAGTGAGCAAAAATCCCAGAACCACACGGGGGGACCTAGTGAATGACCTGCAGAGAGCTGGGACCAAAGTAACAAAGCCTACCATCAGTAACACACTACGCCGCCAGGGACTAAAATCCTGCAGTGCCAGACGTGTCCCCCTGCTTAAGCCAGTACATGTCCAGGCCCGTCTGAAGTTTGCTTGAGTGCATTTGGATGATCCAGAAGAGGATTGGGAGAATGTCAGATGAAACCAAAATAGAACTTTTTGGTAAAAACTCAACTCCTCGTGTTTGGAGGACAAAGAATGCTGAGTTGCATCCAAAGAACACCATACCTACTGTGAAGCATGGGGGTGGAAACATCATGCTTTGGGGCTGTTTTTCTGCAAAGGGACCAGGACGACTGATCCGTGTAAAGGAAAGAATGAATGGGGCCATGTATCGTGAGATTTTGAGTGAAAACCAGCAAGGGCATTGAAGATGAAACGTAGCTGGGTCTTTCAGCATGACAATGATCCCAAACACACCGCCCGGGCAACGAAGGAGTGGCTTCGTAAGAAGCATTTCAAGGTCCTGGAGTGGCCTAGCCAGTCTCCAGATCTCAACCCCATAGAAAATCTTTGGAGGGAGTTGAAAGTCCGTGTTGCTCAGCGACAGCCCCAAAACATCACTGCTCTAGAGGAGATCTGCATGGAGGAATGGGCCAAAATACCAGCAACAGTGTGTGAAAACCTTGTGAAGACTTACAGAAAACGTTTGACCTGTGTCATTGCCAACAAAGGGTATATAACAAAGTATTGAGAAACTTTTGTTATTGACCAAATACTTATTTTCCACCATAATTTGCAAATAAATTCATTAAAAATCCTACAATGTGATTTTCTGGATTTTCTTTTCTCATTTTGTCTGTCATAGTTGACGTGTACCTATGATGAAAATTACAGGCCTCTCTCATCTTTTTAAGTGGGAGAACTTGCACAATTGGTGGCTGACTAAATACTTTTTTTCCCCACTGTATGTGCTGGTGTCCAAATTGATCGTGTCCATGCATACAAATATCTGGATAGATGAAAAGCTGTCTTTTGAAAAGCATATTGATGAGTTAAGAAGCTAAGAATAAAAATGGGTTACTGCCGCTTGCTAAATAGTAGAAAGCAGATTATTCAGTCGATGTTACTGTCGGTCCTAGACTATGGCGACGTCATCTATATGAACACAGCTGCCACTTCATTAAAGCTGTTAGATGCAGTTTATCATAGCGCACTGCGCTTTATTACGGGCAACAATTTTAGCACTCATCACTGCATTCTCTACCAGAAAGTTGGTTGGCTCTCTTCGATGTCACGAAGGTTGATACATTGCTTCATTTATAAAGCCCTTTTACAAAAAATCCCACTGTACCTAACATCATTACTAAACTTTAGACATGAGTTATCACCGGGCTGGTCCTTGCCGTTCTGCCACCCTAGGCGAGACCAAAAAATGCACCCCCCTCGTGCTCACTGTGATGTAGCCTACCATGTCGGCCGCAATGGAATTTTATGAATGCCCATCCATGTGGTAAGCCCACCATTTGTAAAATGGGCCGTTGTATTGGCTTTATTAGTCCTGACTCCTGTGACTAATCCATTTGGCTATTTAAACTCTGAATATAAGCTACCCAACTTTATCAGGAGTTATCGTGAGCCTATTTTCAATGTGTTTACACAGTAGGAAATGGAGAAGTATTTTCTTTTTCGCTATGATCAGCTTGTCAAAAGTTGAAGGATACAAACTTCAAACCATTGATCAAGACAGTGGGGTGAAACTCCTGGACAACAGTTGTGATTGTCCATTTTACTTTGACCTGTCCTGTTTTTAGGATATGTTTGTTAAAATGACAGCACATTTTTTACTGGATTGGGCACCATTTAGGTTAGGCTATTTGATTGGAGAAACCTGCATGCCCGTCTCATTACATTGTCATACATTATCTCCAGCCTGTAGGCTACAGAAAAGTCCACATACTCCTTCTACCATGTTAGATTATTTATTTGACGTAAAGTTGGTGGAGCGCCACAGCGACGCGTCTCTCCAACAGGACCCTGAAGAGGCGTGCTGGGAATGGACAAACAAAATATTTTGAGCCTTTGACAAAGTGAGCACTGTTTATTACAGGGTGGCATCAGCGCTCACCTAAAAAGCCCATATGCCACTGGTTGAGAGACATTGTCATTGTTTTGGGGCAAAATTATGTAAGTTATGTGTTGTTGGAGGTGCGTCTTGGTCAATTTAACTCAGAATATGTTGCCCTCGTCAATCTACAGCCATAGGCCGCAGCCTAATAAGTGGGCCGCCGTGAGTTACCAGATGTGGTGGCTAACTCTGGAAGTTCCTTTGGTCTCTACTGAGTTAGGTAAATCAGCTTTTAGTTTTTTTGCACCTTATCTGTGGAACAATCTTCCAAATGTTCTTAAATGTGATGTTCTGTTGCCTCTAGGGCAATTCAGAAAGATGATTTGAGGACCTTGTTACTTATGAATGTGTTTGTTTTTTATTACTGTTTTTTTTCTTTCTGCTTGTATTTTGTATTAATATTGAGTGTATTTTCTGTAATTCAGGGCCCAAGATACCTTGGTCTCAGTATGACTCCCTGATAAAATAAAGGTTTAAAAAAGTATTACAGTTGAGGAATCATGTTATCATTTGTTGTCTGATTGAGTTTACCATCTTGCACACATCCAAATACACTGCTCAAAAAAATTAAGGGAACACTTAAACAACACATCCTAGATCTGAATGAATGAAATAATCTTATTAAATACTTTTTTCTTTACATAGTTGAATGTGCTGACAACAAAATCACACAAAAACTATCAATGGAAATCAAATGTATCAACCCATGGAGGTCTGAATTTGGAGTCACCCTCAAAATTAAAGTGGAAAACCACACTACAGGCTGATCCAACTTTGATGTAATGTCCTTAAAACAAGTCAAAATGAGGCTCAGTAGTGTGTGTGTGGCCTCCACGTGCCTGTATGACCTCCCTACAATGCCTGGGCATGCTCCTGATGAGGTGGTGGATGGTCTCCTGAGGGATCTCCTCCCAGACCTGGACTAAAGCATCCGCCAGCTCCTGGACAGTCTGTGGTGCAACGTGGCGTTGGTGGATGGAGCGAGACATGATGTCCCAGATGTGCTCAATTGGATTCAGGTCTGGGGAACGGGCGGGCCAGTCCATAGCATCAATGCCTTCCTCTTGCAGGAACTGCTGACACACTCCAGCCACATGAGGTCTAGCATTGTCTTGCATTAGGAGGAACCCAGGGCCAACCGCACCAGCATGTGGTCTCACAAGGGGTCTGAGGATCTCATCTCGGTACCTAATGGCAGTCAGGCTACCTCTGGCGAGCACATGGAGGGCTGTGCGGCCCCCCAAAGAAATGCCACCCCACACCATGACTGACCCACCGCCAAACCGGTCATGCTGGAGGATGTTGCAGGCAGCAGAACGTTCTCCACGGCGTCTCCAGACGCTGTCACGTCTGTCACATGTGCTCAGTGTGAACCTGCTTTCATCTTTGAAGAGCACAGGGCGCCAGTGGAGAATTTGCCAATCTTGGTGTTCTCTGGCAAATGCCAAACGTCCTGCACGGTGTTGGGCTGTAAGCACAACCCCCACCAGTGGACGTCGGGCCCTCATACCACCCTCATGGAGTCTGTTTCTGACCGTTTGAGCAGACACATGCACATTTGTGGCCTGCTGGAGGTCATTTTGCAGGGCTCTGGCAGTGCTCCTCCTGCTCCTCCTTGCACAAAGGCGGAGGTAGCGGTCCTGCTGCTGGGTTGTTGCCCTCCTACGGCCTCCTCCACGTCTCCTGATGTACTGGCCTGTCTCCTGGTAGCGCCTCCATGCTCTGGACACTACGCTGACAGACACAGCAAACCTTCTTGCCACAGCTCACATTGATGTGCCATCATGGATGAGCTGCACTACCTGAGCCACTTGTGTGGGTTGTAGACTCCGTCTCATGCTACCACTAGAGTGAAAGCACCGCCAGCATTAAAAAGTGACCAAAACATCAGCCAGGAAGCATAGTAACTGAGAAGTGGTCTGTGGTCACCACCTGCAAAACCAGTCCTTTATTGGGGGTGTCTTGGTAATTACCTATAATTTCCACCTGTTGTCTATTCCATTTGCACAACAGCATATTACATTTATTGTCAATCAGTGTTGCTTCCTAAGTGGACAGTTTGATTTCACAGAAGTGTGATTGACTTGGAGTTACATTGTGTTGTTTAAGTGTTCCCTTAATTTTTTTGAGCAGTGTACATAGGCCTATTAGATTCAGTATCCCGCGTTTACAGGACTTACTGTATGAGCAAAGGTCTTTTTTTGGCTTACACAAAAAGCACCCCCTAGAACGGTCCCCTCCCGTGCATTAACAAGATATCATCGTCAGCCCACATTTCAGTAAACATATTGACAACATAGCACAACTGCGCAGATACTTCCATCACAGCCTTTCACTTGTGGTTTTGTCGATGAAAATGATTGTAAGCGTTCCCGGGAGAATGTCAAAATATAGTGGTGGTGGGGGGCAAAGAATTTAGTAGCCTAAGCTATTTATTCTGAAAATAGTCGACATCTAAATATATAGGCTATACAAATGGGCTATATTGTGTAGGTTATTCAGTTCTAGGCTACCATTAAAAGGTATCTGGTATGCGTGCATGCATGGTTCCTAATACATTTGAATTGTAGCCTAATGACTCACCACTGTCTATCTTCTGTGCTTCACTGTCTATCGGTCTTGATGGGCTGCGCCGATGCAACTCAATACAATTTCTTCCGCATTCGATGTTTCCGCAAAGCGCCAGAGTAGAATGTCCTCCTTTACGGAAAATACCGAAGGGTATATAATTGTAGACGTTTTTTTTATTGTGTGGTCAATTGAAGTGAAATACATGTTTGTCTTCTAATTAGCTTGGTATAGGCAATCTGAGTGTAAATCTTGCATGCTATCCCATCTCTAGCCTGGGCTTTTAGATGTGTGTTGTTGTTGTTGTTTCAGCACTGTGTTTGTGTACAGCTCTTCGCCAAGAGAACCAAGTTCATGAAAATCTGCGAACATCCACCAGGGCGCATCTGTGAGCTATGACTCCCGACTTAAATGCCCTCACACACACCATACGGGTACAAGCTACCAGCGTTCCACCCACCCGCTCGCCTGCTTCGGGGCCTAGAAAGAGAGGCGGATAGACATACCATCAAGGAGAAAGGGGGAGCGGAGGCAGAAGACAGCAGGATACCTTTCCACATATTTGGGAAAATAAATGGAAAATCAATGGTGTAGTCACAAAACCCCCTGCATACTCACACAAAGAGCAGGTCCGGGTGGGAGCAAATGATAATTTAAACAAATGTAACGCGCAGCATCAGCGCTGGTATTTTACATAAGTGACTCGAAGGAACGCAGTAAAAGAGAACGTAGCTCAACCAACAATAGGCAGATTTTTTTTACTGAAACGTGAATACCAGTGTGTAAGAAGCGGATAATAATAGGGGAATAGTTCAGGACGTGATTTTCCAGGTACGTATGCTTCCCTCCCTGTTAACTATTACGCATAGGCCTAATAATTAGCGCAGGTCTCTTTTTCTTATCCATCACCTCGCACCACAAACGCTATCTGCAATGAGATCTTAAACCAAACAAATAATACTCCGGGTTTTTCTCTGTCGCAAATAGAAATTAGGCCTATTCATTTTTGATAGCCGTCCGGTGAGAGTGGTTGTCGGACAAATATAATGATTTGGTGGGTATTTTGAAAACCAAGAGGGAACGGAATTGAAAGCATGAAGGAATGAAACGTTCTCCTGCGATGCATAACTTGACATTTTAGGCCTATTCTTATTAGGCCTATCATGTTTTGTTTAATGTAGCTATACGGATGTATGATCTCTATTACAGTATTTTAGATCTGAGTGACCATGACAGCACAGAAGGCATGTCATACGACCACGGATCTAAACCCCCTTGGGCCTTAGGACCCGCATAATGTAAATACGTGTTCACAATCTGAAATGTGATAGCCTTTTCCCCTTTATCTTATGTTGTGAGATAGATTTACATGGTGAGACATTGATGGAAGGCAACACTAACAAACACCAATGATGATACTGCACTGCTGATAATATCATGTTGAGCAATTTTACCTTTTAAACATTTTGAAGCTATACCTTGTTTGTTTGTTTATTGTTTGTAAACAATGGAGCAATACAACCCTTGGCTTATGATGGAGAAAGACAGCTGGGCTAAGCTCATGTGTATGTTATATTCTTTAGGAATCAAAAATGTAAATGACCATTGAACAGAGTCCCAGGTCCCAGACTGCACCTTTTTAATATCTGTCTCTCTAAAGCAGGGGTGTCAAACTAATTTTGCCCTTGGGGCCTCAATCGGTCTTCAACGAGGTCCGGAGGGCCGCACTGAAATTTGTTATATTTCTTGAATGTTGAAATAAAGGTTAAAATAAAAGAGAAAAAATTCATTTTGTATTATTTTTTTTACTCCAACCACCCGCAAGCCAGATTGGACCCCCTCCGTATGTTTGACACCCCTGCTCTAAAGCTTAAGCAAACTATAGTCTTAGGATTTTAATATATGATCAGTGTAGTTGCTGGTGCTGTTGTTCTCATTGATAAAGTAAGGCATGCATTGAGAAATGCACTCAGATTTCAAAGCATTTCCCTTTTGCTCTCTTCCTTTACTTTCTTACCATTTAGGTTGTATCTGCTCTCCTTTCCTTCCTCACAATCTCTCTTTTCCTCCACACTTCTGTTTCCCTCCCCTCTCTCTCAGGCTGTTCTGTTACTAAACCATGGTGTCTACAGTTCTTGCTGTGACACTATCTGTCACCATCCTCCACCTAACTACAGGTAACGTGTGTGGGTTAGTGCTGAGCGATTAACCGAAATGTTGGTTATTTTTTGGTTTCTAAACAACTAATTGACTGACGGTTCAATTATTTGAATTTCATGGCATTCTGCTTTTTTTCTGTGAGCTCAATGCAATGTGCGCTGCAGTTTCTCTAGAGATAAATCGGATTATATGCCCAAACTGTGCTTAGTAGTAGGGAGTTGTAGTTTCCAACAGGCCAATGTTCTATATACTGTAGTTTACCGCAGAACATTTTATAATTAACTACAATGACCATAATCCATTGCACAGCTAAACTTGTCCGGTCTTTGTTCATTTTACGCCTGCTACTTAAGAGAGAAGAATACGCAATGAAGAGGGGATACATAGAGAGCAGTTTATTTGCGAGGTATCTCAACCTGAAAATACTGTACATGATCTCAGTGATTTGATAGTTGGCATTCAGCAGTCAAAAGTAAGGCTTATTTACTTTGAAAAACTATTACAATAGTGACTTGTCAGACAGCATAGCCAGCAGCTCTATAGAGATGAGGACTTGGAATTAAATAGTCATCAAATAAAATAAACGTAATATGCACAATTGAAATATTTTATTAGTTAAATAATGTGAATAACTGATGGTTAATATATACAGTGCATTCAGAAAGTGTTAAGACCCCTTCCCTTTTCCCACGTTTTGTTATGTTACAGCCTTATTCTAAAATTAATTACATTAATTATTTTCCTCTCCAATCTACACACAATACCCCATAATGACAAAGCGAAAACAGGCTTTTTGAAATTTTTGCAAATGTATTAAAAATGAAAAACAGATACCTTATTTACAAAAGTAATCAGACCCTTTGCTATGAGACTCGAAATTGAGCTCAGGTGCATCCTGTTTCCATTGATCATCCTTGATGTTTTTACAACTTGATTGGAGTTGACCTGTGGTTGAATTCAATTGATTGGACATTATTTGGAAAGGCACACACCTGTCTATATAAGGTCCCACAGTTGACAGTGCATGTCAGAGCAAAAACCAAGCCATGAGGTTGAAAGAATTATCCGCAGAGCTCCGAGACAGTATTATGTCGAGGCACAGATCTGGGGAAGGGTACCAAAAGATTTCTGCAGCATTGAAGTTCCCCAAGAACACAGTGGCCTCCTTAAATGGAAGAAGTTTACAATCGGGGGAGAAAATGAGCAATCGGGGGAGAAGAGCCTTGGTCAGGGAGGTGACCTAGAACCTGATGGTCACTCTGAAAGAGCTCCAGACAACCATCTCTGCAGAACTCCACCAATCTGGCCTTTATGTTAGAGTGGCCAGACGGAAGCCACTCCTCAGTAAAAGGCACATGACAGCCCACTTGGAGTTTGCCAAAAGGCACCTAAAGGACTCTCAGACCATGAGAAACAAGATTCTCTGATCTGATGAAACCTAGATTGAACTATTTGGCCTGAATGCCAAGTGTCACATCTGGAGGAAACCTGGCACCATGCCTACGGTGAAGCATGTTGGTGGCAACATCATGCTGTGGGGATGTTTTTCAGTGGCAGGGACTGGGAGACTAGTCAGGATCGAGGGAAAGATGAACGGAGCAAAGTACAGCGAGATCCTTGACGAAAACCTGCTCCAGAGTGCTCAGGACCTCAGACTGAGGTGAAGGTTCACCTTCCAACAAGACAACGACCCTAAGCACACAGCAAAGACAACGCAGGAGAGGCTTCGGGACAGGTCTCTGAATGTCCTTGAGTGTCCCAGCCAGAGCCCGCTTGAACCTGATCAAACATCTCTGGAGAGACCTGAAAATAGCTGTACAGCATTGCTTCCCATCCAACCTGCCAGAGCTTGAGAGGATCTGAAGAGAAGAATCTGAGAAACTCCGCAAATACAGGTGTGCCAAGCTTGTAGCATCATACCCAAGCTGTAATTGCTGACAAAGGTGCTTCAACAAATGGTCTGAATACTTATGTAAATGTGATATTTCCGTATTTTATTTGCAAACATTTCTAAAAACCAGTTTTTGCTTTGTCATTATAGGGTATTGTGTGTAGGATGATGAGAAAAAATAATAATTTGAATCAATTTTAGAATAAGGCTGTACCGTAACAAAATGTGGAAAAAGTCAAGGGGTCTGAATACTTTCCGAATGCACTGTAAGTGATAAACAGTCATGGGCAGTCACTACCATCATGGGACTTTTAGTAATTGATTTATTCTGTGTTACAGCATTCAACCCACATAATGCTAGTGCATTTAATGGAAAAACAAAAGAGAAATTGAAATGTTCTATTAGTTTTTAGTAATCGAACCAACCTCAAAAAGCTCTAATCGCTCAGCACTAGCGTATGTGAGAGCGAGAGAGACAAGAGGCATCAATGTTTCTCGTGACAGATGTTTCTAGAATTTTTTTACAACTAATCTGCCAATCATAGTTTTAAATTCCTACGTTTCCTCTGAAGGTTTTTTATTTTTTTATTTTTTTACAAGTGATTATAAATCTCTTTCCTCTTAGGCGTGAGCTTTGTGACCCCTGACCCTGAGGCTCCTCCCACAGCAAGTCCTGGTCCCCATCCATTGGGCGAGCTGATCCATGCAGCCCTTCTGAGTAAGGAGTACCTGGGCCATGCCCCTGTTGATACAGGTAGCATAGCTCACCAATAGCAGTTTTAGATTATTCTATCAATACTGATATTCATTAATATGCTACTACTAATTTAATAATAACAATAACAGAAATACTTTTATTTGTAAAGCCCTTTTCAAATAAACCAAAACCAACTGCATAAATAGAATCACGATGGCATCAGTGGTGTAGGGTAGGTGGGGGCCACGATGCGGACCAATCCGCACACTCATGACAAAACCGTGCGTGTTTAAACCAGGGATGGGCAACTTTGACGGGGGTGGAGGCCACAAAAAATCTGAACTTATCATGGGGGATTGTAGTGGCTCGCGGGTCTGCATACCCACATCCATACCCACACATGCAGTTCTTTTGGGGCCCTAAACAAAATTACGTTTTACAGCTAATTTCCTGCAATTCTACTCATTTTGCAATAGGGTGTTAGAGAAATGTTAGCATTTTTTAATGACATTTGACTGAGAGTGACTTGTTATCAACGTGCCCCCCGGTCGGTATTTCAACCTTTATTACTACAAGGTTAGATAGCTGGCCGCAAGACAAACTTACAATCTAAAAAATGTTAGCTGACATTTGAGTGACTTTACATCACAAGACAAAACTGCTGATGCAAAACCATATTTCGAAATTGCACCTTGTGTATTCTACTATTCTAACTCTCAACAGTAAATTGAGACCCCGACTGTGTCCACCCCCGGCAAAAATATAAACGCAACATGTAAGGTGTTGGTCCCATGTTTCATGAGCTGAAATGAAGAATCCCAGAATTGTTCCATACGCACAAAAAGCGTATTTCTCTCAAATTGTGTGCACAAATTTGTTTACATCCCTGTTAGTGAGCATTTCTCCTTTGCCAAGATAATCCATTCACGTGACAGGTGTGGCATATCAAGAAGCTGATTAAACAGCATGATCATTACACAAGTGCTGTGCACCTTGTGCTAGGGACAAAAAATGTTTTGTACTTTGTCACACGACACAATGCCACAGATGTCTCAAGTTTTGAGGGAGCGTGCAATTGGCATGCTGACTGCAGGAATGTCCACCAGAGCTGTTTCCAGAGAATATAATGTTCATTTCTCTACCATAAGCCACCTCCAACGTCGTTTTAGAGAATTTGGCAGTACGTCCAACCAGCCTCACAACCGCAGACCACGCTCGTGTGGACGAGCGGTTTGCTGATGTCAACGTTGTGAACAGAGTGCCCCATGGTGGTGGTGGGGTTATGGTATGGGCAGGCATAAGCTACGGACAACGAACACAATTGCATTTTATCAATTGGCAATTTGAATGCACAGAGATACTGTGACGAGATCCTGAGGCCTATTGTCGTGCCATTCATCCGCCGCCATCACCTCATGTTTCACCATGATAATGCACTGCCCCATATCGCAAGGATCTGTACACAATTCCTGCAAGCTAAACATTTTCCAGTTCTTCCATGGCCTGCATACTCACTAGACATCTCACCCATTGAGCATGTTTGGGATGCTCTGGATCGATGTGTATGACAGTGTTCCATTTCCCACCAATATCCAGCAACTTCGCACAGCCATTGAAGATGAGTGGGACAACATTCTACATGCCACAATCAACTGCCTGATCAACTCTATGCGAAGGAGATGTGTCGCGCTGTATGAGGCAAATGGTGGTCACATCAGATACTAACTGGTTTTCTGATCTACGCCCCTACCTTTTTTTTAAGGTATCTGTGACCACAGATGCCTATATGTATTCCCAGTCATGTGAAATCCATAGATTAGGGCCAAAGGAATGTATTTCAATTGACTGATTTCCTTTATATGAATTGTAACTCACTAAAATCGTTGAAATTGTTGCATGTTGCGTTTATTATTATTCAGTGCATTTGGAAAGTATTCAGACCCCTTGACTTTTTCCACTTTGTTACGTTACAGCCTTATTCTAAAATGGATTAAATATATTTTTTTTACCTTGGCAATCTACACACAATACGCCATAATGACGAAGCAAAAACTGGTTTTTAATTTTAGCAAATGTGTTACAAATAAAAAACGGAAATATTACATTTACATAATTATTCAGACCCTTTACTCAGTACTTTGATGCACCTTTGGCAGCGGTTACATCCTCGAGTCTTCTTGGGTATGATGCTACAAGCTTGGCACACCTGTATTTGGGGAGTTTCTCCCATTCTTTGCTGCAGATCCTCTCAAGCTCTGTCAGGTTGGATGGGGAGCATCGCTGCACAGCTATTTACAGGTCTTTCCAGAGATGTTCGTTCGGGTTCAAGTCCGGGCTCTGGCTGGGCCACTCAAGGACATTCAGAGACTTGTCCTGAAGCCACTCCTGTGTTGTGTTGGCTATGTGCTTAGGGTCGTTGTCCTGTTGGAAGGTGAACCTTCCTGAGGTCCTGAGCGCTCTGGAGCAGGTTTTCATCAAGGATCTCTCTGTACTTTGCTCTGTTCATCTTTGCCTCGATCATCTTTGCCTCGATCCTGACTAGTCTCCCAATCCCTGCCGCTGAAAAACATCCCCACAGCATGATACTGCCACCACCATGCTTCACCGTAGGGATGGTGCCAGGTTTCCTCCTGAGGTGATGCTTGGCATTCAGGCCAAATAATCCAATCTTAGTTTCATCAGACCAGAGAATGTTGTTTCTCATTGTCTGAGATTCTTTAGGTGCCTTTTGGCAAACTCCAATCAGGCTGTCATGTGCCTTTTTACTGAGGAGTGACTTCCGTCTGGTCAGTCTACCATAAAGGCCTGATTGGTGGAGTCTCCACAGAGGAACTCTAGAGCTCTGTCAGAGTGACCATCGGGTTCTTGGTCACCTCCCTGACCAAGGCCCTTCTCCGCCGATTGCTCAGTTTGGCCGGACAGCCAGCTCTAGGAAGAGTCTTGGTGGTTCCAAACTTATTCCATTTAAGAATGATGAAGGCCACTGTTTTCTTGGGGACCTTCAATGCTGCAGAATTGTTTTGGTACCCTTCCTCAGATCTGTGCCTCGGCACAATCCTGTCTCTGAGCTCTACAGACAATTCCTTCGACCTCATGGCTTATTTTTTTTGCTCTGACATGCACTGTTTTCGCTTTGTCATTATGGGGTATGGTACGTAGATTGCTGAGGAAAAAAAATCAATTTAATCAATTTTAGAATAAGGCTGTAACGTAACAAAGTGGAAAAAGTCAAGGGGTCTGAATACTTTCCGAAGGCACTGTATACACTGAGTGTACAAAACATTAAGAACACCTTTCTAATATTGCGTTGCAACCCCCTCCCCCCCGCCCCCATGCCCAACACAGTTGTGTCATGTTGGCTGGATGTCCTTTGGGTACACACGGGAAACTGTTGAGCATGAAAAACCCAGCAGCGTTGCAATTCTTTACACAAACTGACAGTGTCTGCGAGAGGTTCGGAACATATTGACATAAGGAATGTCATTACGCTACCCTGGTGCTTGATCTACCTGCGCCTTCATCGCTGGGATTGCCTGTGTCTCAACGACAGTGCTGTCTCCAAATACGCTGACTCCGGCAGTGGCTCCTTTCCCTCTCTCTGACGGGGGCACTGCCTGCTGTGGGAGGTCTCGACTTATTGCCGTGAGCAGCGGGAGTATGCTATCCTGCTTCTCGTGGGCCCGTGAAAGGTTCAATGGGCGGATTTCTCCATCCCCTTCTCCGGCCGTTGTATTGGGCAGTTCAATGGTGAGAATTGTCTGTCCCTGGAGCAAAAATGTAGTGCTATCCAGGAGCACGAGTACATCAATAAGCTGCTCCCAAACATTTTAAAGGTGCATCAGAAAATTGAGTATCTTATTTCATGTGGGATACAATGACATTATGAAGGGCAGCTCAGAACAGCTAAAGATGGATTTTAAAGAACTGATTGGGTGTCTGCTTCACACCAACAAAAGCCCCATAATATTTGGCCCTGTGCCCTCCGTAAATCGTGTCATTGAACGTTTCAGCAGACTTTTAGCCCTCCGTAACTGGCTACGAGACTATTGCTGCTCTGTGGGTGTAACATTTAGTGTCAATTTTTATACCTTCTGGAAACAAAGCTTGTTTTATAAGGAGGATGGGATCCAGCCAAATCATTTGGGTTCCTGGATCCTTTCACAGCATTATAAGGCTGCGCTGAGATAATAACTTATCAATGACCCAAGCCCAGCTCAGTTAATCCCTACCATTATGTCACTGAGATGTCATAATGCTTCAGCAAATGTACATTATCCCAGGGGCATTGGAAGACGCAGTATTCTTATCCCGCTTTCCTCCCAAATTTCGTGGTATCCAATTGGCAGTTACAGTCTTGTCCCATCGCTGCAACTCCCATACGGACACGGGAGAGACGAAGGTCAAGAGTCGTGCGTCGTCCGAAACACAACCCAACCTAGCCGCTCTGCTTCTTGACACAGTGCCTGCTTAACCCAGAAGCCAGCCGCACCAATGTGCCAGTTGAAACACTGTACACCTGGTGACCGAGTCAGCGTGCACTGCACCCGGCCCGCCACAGGAGTCACTAGTGCGCGATGGGACAAGAACATCCCTGCCGGCCAAACCCTCCCCTAGCCCCTACCCTGGACGGCTCTGGGCAAATTGTGCACCAACCCATGGGTCTCCCAGTCGCGGCCGGCTGCGACAGAGCCTGGAATCAAACCAGGATCTCTAGTGGCACAAGACCACTGCGCCACTCCGGAGGCCCCAAGTAACCTCATTTATGTCCCTCTAACTGCCCTGAAGGCCTCTGCTGATCCTACAGCTATTGTATGCAACCATAGGTTGTAGTGATCACAATATAGTAACCATATCTAGGAAAACCAACGTTCCAAAGGCTGGGCCTAAGATAGTGTATATGAGGTCATACAAAACATTTTGTAGTGATTCCTATGTTGTTGATGTAAAGAATAGTTGTTGGTCTGTGGTGTGTAATGAGGAGCAACCAGACACTGCACTTGACACATTTATGAAATTGCTTATTCCAGTTACTAAATAGCATGCACCCATTAAAGAAATGACAGTAAAAACTGTTAAACACCCGTGGATTGACAAGGAATTGTATGGTTGAGAGGGATGAGGCAAAAGGAATGGCCAATTAGTCTGTCTTCACAACCAATTGGCAAACATACTGTAAATTGAGATCATGTGACTAAACTGAATAAAAAGAAGAAGAAGAAACTACACTATGAAACAAGGATAACAGACAAACTCGGCTGCATCATTCATTTAATCAAATGACTCATTCATCACAAAACGTACTGATATTACCAATTACTTTAATGATTTTTTCATTGGCAAGATTAGCAAACTTAGGCATGACATTCCAAGAACAAACGCTGACACTACACATCCAAGTATAACTGATCAAATTATGAAAGACAAGCATTTTAATTTTGAATTCAGTAAAGTGAGTGTGGAAGAAATGAAAAAAATAGTTGTCTATCAACAATGACAAGCATCTTACATTTTAGTCATTTAGCAGACGCTCTTATCCAGAGCGACTTACAGTTAGTGAGTGTATACATTTTTCATACCGGCCCCCTGTGGGAATCGAACCCACAACCCTGGCGTTGCAAGCGCCATGCTCTACCAACTGAGCTGCAGGAGGGCCGTTTTACAACTTGGATGGACTAGGATAATAGCGGATGATATTGCCACTCCTATTTGCCATATCTTCAATCTAAGTTTACTAGAAAGTATGTGCCCTCAGGCCTGGAGGGAAGAAAAAGTAATTCCGCTACCCAAGAACAGTAAAGCCCCCATTACTGACTCAAATAGCCGACCAATCAGCCTGTTACCAACTGTCAATCTTAAATGAATCATTGTTTATTATCAGCATGCTAGAGAGGTCACAGTCAAACTTAGATGCATAAAGTACTGGTCTGAAGTGAGTTCTACCGGGGAAGTCCGCTTCGTTCTCAAAACAAGGGTCTGGGCGTACTGCCAAATTGCAGATACTGATAGTGAGGATTCGTTCAATCAGTCACTTGCATGAACACAGAAATTGGTAATTAGAAAAGCACAAATATAACATTTTCCATCACATAACCCTTTGTAAACTTTTGAAAAAATGTCTTGACCAGATACAATGCTATTTTACTGTAAACAAATTGACAACAGATTTACAGCACGCTTATAGGGAAGGACATTCAATAAGTACGGCAATTACACAAATGACTGTCTGAGAGAAATGTACAGTGGGGAAAAAAAGTATTTAGTCAGCCACCAATTGTGCAAGTTCTCCCACTTCAAAAGATGAGAGAGGCCTGTAATTTTCATCATAGGTACACGTCAACTATGACAGACAAATTGAGGAAAAAAATCCCGAAAATCACATTGTAGGATTTTTAATGAATTTATTTGCAAATTATGGTGGAAAATAAGTATTTGGTCACCTACAAACAAGCAAGATGTCTGGCTCTCACAGACCTGTAACTTCTTCTTCTTTAAGAGGCTCCTCTGTCCTCCACTCGTTACCTGTATTAATGGCACCTGTTTGAACTTGTTATCAGTATAAAAGACACCTGTCCACAACCTCAAACAGTCACACTCCAAACTCCACTATGGCCAAGACCAAAGAGCTGTCAAAGGACACCAGAAACAAAATTGTAGACCTGCACCAGGCTGGCAAGACTGAATCTGCAATAGGTAAGCAGCTTGGTTTGAAGAAATCAACTGTGGGAGCAATTATTAGGAAATGGAAGACATACAAGACCACTGATAATCTCCCTCGATCTGGGGCTCCACGCAAGATCTCACCCCGTGGGGTCAAAATGATCACAAGAGCGGTGAGCAAAAATCCCAGAACCACACGGGGGGACCTAGTGAATGACCTGCAGAGAGCTGGGACCAAAGTAACAAAGCCTACCATCAGTAACACACTACGCCGCAAGGGACTCAATTCCTGCAGTGCCAGACGTGTCCCCCTGCTTAAGCCAGTACATGTCCAGGCCCGTCTGAAGTTTGCTAGAGTGCATTTGGATGATCCAGAAGAGGATTGGGAGAATGTCATATGGTCAGATGAAACCAAAATAGAACTTTTTGGTAAAAACTCAACTCGTCGTGTTTGGAGGACAAAGAATGTTGAGTTGCATCCAAAGAACACCATACCTACTGTGAAGCATGGGGGTGGAAACATCATGCTTTGGGGCTGTTTTTCTGCAAAGGGACCAGGACGACTGATCCGTGTAAAGGAAAGAATGAATGGGGCCATGTATCGTGAGATTTTGAGTGAAAACCTCCTTCCATCAGCAAGGGCATTGAAGATGAAACGTGGCTGGGTCTTTCAGCATGACAATGATCCCAAACACACCGCCCGGGCAACGAAGGAGTGGCTTCGTAAGAAGCATTTCAAGGTCCTGGAGTGGCCTAGCCAATCTCCAGATCTCAACCCCATAGAAAATCTTTGGAGGGAGTTGAAAGTCCGTGTTGCCCAGCGACAGCCCCAAAACATCACTGCTCTAGAGGAGATCTGCATGGAGGAATGGGCCAAAATACCAGCAACAATGTGTGAAAACCTTGTGAAGACTTACAGAAAACGTTTGACCTGTGTCATTGCCAACAAAGGGTATATAACAAAGTATTGAGAAACTTTTGTTATTGACCAAATACTTATTTTCCACCATAATTTGCAAATAAAATCATAAAAAATCCTACAATGTGATTTTCTGTAAAAAAATATTCTCATTTTGTCTGTCATAGTTGACGTGTAGCTATGATGAAAATTACAGGCCTCTCTCATCTTTTTAAGTGGGAGAACTTGCACAATTGGTGGCTGACTAAATACTTTTTTTCCCCACTGTAACTGCCTTATGTTGCTGGACCTCAGGAAGAGTAATGGGGGTCCTTAATAAATACAAATACAAAAAGGCACTTAAATATTTTATCTTGCCCATTCACCCTCTGAATGGCCCACATACACAATCCATGTCTCAATTGTCTCAAGGCTTAAAATTCATTATTAAACCTCTCTCCTCTCCTTCATCTACACTGATTTGAAGTGGATTTAACAAGATTTAACATCAACATGTTCTTAATGTTTTGTACACTCAGTGTATACAGTGCCTTCAGAAGGTATTCATACCCCTTTACTCATTTCACATTTAGTTGTGTTACAGCCTGAATTCAATATGGATTAAATTAATGTTGTTTCGCACCGATCTACACACAATACCCAGTGTGAAAACATGTTTTTTTAGAGATGTTTGCAAATATATTGAAAATGAAATACAGTAATAAGTAATTTACATTAGTTTTCACACCCCTGAGTCAATACATGTTAGAATCACCTTTGGCAGTGATTATAGCTGTGAGTCTTTCTGGGTAAGTCTCTAAGAGCTTTGCACACCTGTATTGTACAATATGTGCACTTTTTTAAATTTGATTCTTCAAGCTCTGTCAATTTGGTTGTTGATCATTGCTAGACAGCCATTTTCAAGTTTTGCCAAAGATTTTCAAGCTGATTTTAGGTCAAAACTGTAACTAGGTCACTCTAACATTGCCATCTTGGTAAGCAACTTGTCTCCCAGTGTCTGTTGGAAAGCAGACTGAACCAGGTTTTCCTCTACGATTTTGCCTGTGCTTAGCTCGATTCCGTTAATTTTTTTCCTTTAAACTACCTAATCCTTGCCGGTGACAGGCATACAAATAACATGATGCAGCCACCACCATGCTTGAAAATATGAAGAGTGGTACTCGGTAATGTGTTGGATTTTCCCCAAACATAACACTTTGTATTGAGGACATAAAATTATTTCTTTGCCACATTTTTGGCATTTTTACTTTAGTGCCTTATTGCAAACAGGATGCATGTTTTGGAATATTTTCTGTAGTTACTCCACAATACTCATCTAAATGACAGAGTGTCACGAATTCAGCCGAGGCTGCCCCTCCTCCTTGCTCGGGCAGGCTTCGATGTTCGTCGTCACCGTAGTACTAGCTACTACCGATCCATGTGTCTATGTTCGACTTGTTTTGTCTTTATTGGTCACACCTGTTTCCCATCATGTAGTTATGTCTTCCCTATTTAACCCTCTGTCTCACACTGTGTGTTGTGCGTGTTTGTTCATGTTTTGGTTGTCGTAAGTGTGCGGGTTTGTTCCTCCCTGCGTGGAGGTTTGTTCTTTCTATTACCTACGAGTAAAGTACATTTTTTCGATTAGCTCTGTGTCCTGCGCCTGACTTCGTCCTACCGCATTACACTGACGCCTTGACACAGAGTGAAAAGAAGGAAGCCTGTACAGAATACAAATATTCCAAAACATGCATCCTGTTTGCAATAAGGCACTAAAGTAAAAATAAAATGAATAGTCATTTTAAAGTCACCATTGGCCTCATGGTGAAATCCCTAAGTGGTTTGTATTTGTATTTATTAAGGATCCCCATTAGCTGCTGCCAAGGCAGCAGCTACTCTTCCTGAGGTCAAGCAACATTAAGGCAGTTATATACAATAAAAAAATATTACAGGACATTACATTTCATAAAACTTTTCACAACACATTAAGTGTGTGCCCTCAGGTCACTACTCTACTATCACAAATCTACAATACAAAATCCATGTGTACGTTTGTGTAGAGTGTGTGTGTCTTATCATGTGTGCCTGTGTCTCTTCAGTCTCCGCTGTTCCATAAGTTGTATTTTTGTCTGTTTCTTAAATCTGATTCTACTACTTACATCAGTTACCTGATGTGGAATGGAGTTCAACGTAGTACTGTGCGCCTCCCATAGTCTGTTCTTGACTTGGGGATTGTGAAGAGACCTTTGGTGGCATGTCTTGTGGGGTATGCATGGGTGTCCGAGCTGTGTGCTAGTAGTTTAAA